>NW_003303716.1:451538-791378 GCF_000142945.1 Phytophthora infestans T30-4 | reverse complement strand
TTTTTTGCTTAATTATAAATGTCAGCCTTTTATTACCGTGCTATTGGCTAATATTTTACGCACGTTTTGTTTAACTTACTCACAGTTTGCAAAATGGTGGGACTCTACGTGCATACAATGCGAGGCGAAGATTGACCCGCTTCTGCTGAACCCGCAGCGGTCTACGACGGACCCCGAGCGCGCTGCGTCTGCTGCGGGAAGCTGCAGTACGGCTACGCATTCCGTATAATCAGCGGGCGGGACATCGTGCGGCGCTGTATTGCCTGCGAGAACGGCCCAAAAGCGGTTGAGTTTAGGGAGGAAAAGCCCCCACCACCTGATTCGGCCGAAGTGCGCCGCCAGGAAAGCCTGGGAAACGTCAAGAAAGCGATGGGTCCTGTCTGGTACCCCAAGAAGAAAACGAGGCGCAGCCGCCCTCGCAAGCTGACCGCCCGAAACGCCAAGTACATCGAGCAAAAGAAGCAGCAGAAGAGCAAGTAATTGGTAAATATACCCTTTATGGCCTCCATGTTTCTACCTATCTTTGTATTTAGTATATCGGCTACAGTGCGAGGTTTGGAGCCGAACATACGGTAATCTGCCTATGGCGCAGTCAGTTGTGTTGACACACCTAAACCGAATAGCGCGTTTCAAAAACTATTTAGCACATGGTATCTACTGTGGACAGCCGCAAGCTGACCGTCCCTATCTGCATACGCGTCACCGTAGATGGCACGTACACTCGCTCACATGGGCACACGCTAAACCATGCTATCTGTACCATCAGCTCTTATAGCGTATATTTCACTAATTGGCGCTCACAAATTTTAGCTACAGTATTGAGTGGGAACTACGTGCGACGAATAAGCTGCTGTTGGCATAGATACTACCAGTGCGTAACAGTGCAGACCGTACCGATGAACGTGGCAAGTCGATGTGTCTGAACGCAATATTGTACTTTAGTGTCCTGTCCATAATAGTCAAGATAAGAGCTCGGTTGAGTCGCGGATGACTATAAGGTGTACCCGCCTCGCGCGTATAAATCGCGTTGGCTACTGCTAAGAGACGCGCGTTCAGCATACCTGTATCGCTGCGGAATAGCCTGTGCCCAGTTAGTGACGCGCTTGATCATACAGACTTAACATCAAAGCGTAAGCACAGAAAGCTAGCACGACGACGCAAACGTCCCGATAAGGAAACAGGGACCCCATGCATAGGTTGGGTATCACGAGCGCGTGGCAAATACACTCATTAACGACCTCGCGATATATGCACGGACACATCAAATAGCACGCCGAGCTGATAAGTAGGCAGCGAAAGTACTCCATCTAATGTACATGAACTATTATTCAATTTAAGTCTAACCATCACTACGATCTGATACTCTGCCTACAGCCATATATCTTCGTATGTTGCAGCCGGTAAAAAGAATGTGCACGCAGTGGTGCCTCTTCGTCCGATCTAGACGAGGCCTTTTGTCGTACATATCGGACCCAGTATAATGTCAGTCGGAAAGGATTTACGCCACTCTGTCAGTCAGTAGCTATCCAAATAAGTCAGAAAGTACGTCAGCTATACAAGTAAGATAAATGCATGCGGAAGATAGTGGAAATACCCTTCAGTAACATCACAAACAGCTCAGCAGAAAAATTTCAAAGCATAATATTGATGTTTGTGGCGACCATCGGCAAATACTACCTATCCTAAAAGATACTTCGCGCGCGGAGCTGATTAACATTGCTCTATTCGACCGTCGCAATCGATGATATGTGTCGACTGCCTCACGGCGATGAGGGTAATATGTGTGAGTAGGCGTATTTACTCTAGCTACACTGGGATTCCTCACCGATCTACGCATATTTCGTAGCATCATTGATACTGACCCGTCTTCCGTACAGCATATATTAGCTTTGCAACCACGCGCGCCTTCGATTCGTGTCATTTTAGGAGCAATGCGCTCAAACGAGATTATAGACAAAACCTT
Organism: Phytophthora infestans T30-4; assembly: GCF_000142945.1. Lineage (NCBI taxonomy): Eukaryota > Oomycota > Peronosporomycetes > Peronosporales > Peronosporaceae > Phytophthora > Phytophthora infestans. Next base: position 789,415 of record NW_003303716.1, on the reverse strand, counting down.
CCCGGGTAAGATGGTGCTCTGCTTGCAGATCACGTTAAACCCTGGTCGTGTCTACCATAACATGTGAGCACTAAGGATACTGTGTGCGGTGTTGTTTTGGAACGTAATATACGTAGATCACAGTATACATGTACTATATGTTGCTTTGCTGCACGTAGAAACGCTAAGCACACCGCAGCGCAGCGGAGGTGGTCAGCCCGCACTACACCAACCAACCATGCCCTAGCGTCCGCGGAGCGGGCGCCCAGACCGCTAGTTTCCCGCTTCTAACCTTGTAACCTGTCGGTCTGTCTGTCCGTCCGTCGCACTCCCTGTCTTCCTGCTTTGACCTGTTTTTTCGCATGGCTACATCCGGCCCGGCTAATACAGTTTCCTCCCATCCTACCGACCGCGCCTACCTTTCTGACTCGACCTAACTATGCCAAAATTACAAATATGGCCAAAAAGCGGACACAATTAACTCGCGCCCTGATTGGGCAATACCTGCCGACCTGCGACACTGACTGGATCTGTCGCACGATCAGACCGTCTCTCGCCCTCGCGATTGGACGTAAGATAAACATTTCTGCCGAACACGAAAGGCATCGATTGGTTGCAAACAGCCAGGCGAGCTGCGCAGAAACTTATTTAGCTACGCAAAACCGGTCGTATGTACTGCAAATCGGGCACAGTAACCACTTTATTTTCTAAGAGCTCTGCACACTTTCTCAAATAAAAATATTTATTATTATTAATGTAGACTTCACAGACCAGTATTTTGTAAGAGATCTGGAATGTTATTTCCACACACTTTTCAAAGTAAAGACGATATTAATAGTACTAATATTTATAATATAAGCGTCACAGGCCATTTGTAAGAGCTCGGCGATGCTATTTTTCACACAATTTCTAAAGTAGAGACGATAGTATTTTTTAATATCAAAGTAGGCTTCACGACCATCGCTTTTTGTAGGGACTTTGCGAATATATATCTTCTTTACTTCACCTGGCACTCACCACTGCCACCGTGCAATGAAGGCGCGCGGCTGCACGGTCATTGCGCTATCTGCTCCCGTGCACCCCACCCGACGAATGCATGCGCGGACGATAGATATTTGTTTCTGTCAATTTATATTGCATGTAATGTATGTATTTGTTTGGAAAATTTGATATTATTATCAATATAGCAAAAAGATAGTAGTATTATAAAACATTTTAATATTTTTGCTTAATTATAAATGTCAGCCTTTTATTACCGTGCTATTAGCTAATATTTTACGCACGTTTTGTTAACTTACTCACAGTTTGCAAAATGGTGGGCCCTACGTGCAACCAATGCGAGGCGAAGATTGACCCGCTTCTGCTGAACCCGCAGCGGTCTACGACGGATGCCCGGGCGCGCTGCGTCGGTTGCGGGAAGCTGCAGTACGGCTACGCATTCCGTACAATCAGCAGGCGGGACATCGTGCGGCGCTGTATTGTCTGCGAGAACTGCCCAAAAGCGGTTGAGTTTTGGGAGGAAAAGCCCCCACCTCCTGATTCGACCGAAGTGCGCCGCCAAGAAAGCCTGTCAAACGTCAAGAAGGCGATGGGTCCTGACTGGTACCCCGAGAAGAAAAAGCGGCGCAGCCACCCTCACAAACTGACCGCCCGAAACGCCAAGTATATCGAGCAAAAGAAGCAGCAGAAGAGCAAGTAATGGTAAATATACCCTTTATGCCCCCATTTTCCAACCTATTTTTGTTTTGGTATACTGGCTCACGGTGCGAGGCTTGGGGCCGCACATACGGTAAGCTGCCTATGGTGTTGACGCACCTACGAGCGTAGTGCGCTTCATAAAATAATTAGCACATGGAATCAACTGTGCACCGCTGCAAGTTGGTGGTTCCTATCCGCATACGCATCACCGTAGATGGCACGTACACTCGCTCACGTGGGCACACGCAAAACCATGCTATCTGTACCATCCGCTCTTATAGCGTATATTGCACTTATTGGCGCTCACAAATTTAAACTACAGTATTGAGTGGGAACTACGTGCGACGAATAAGCTGCTGTTTACATAGATACTACCACTGCGTGACAGTGCAGACCGTACAGATGGACGTGGCAAGTCGATGTGTCTGAATGCAATATTGTATTTTAGTGTCCTGTTCATAAAGGCCGAGATGAAAGCTCGGTTGATTCGCGGATGACTATAAGGCGTACCCGCCTCGCGCGTATATATCGCGTTGGCTACTGCTAACAGATGCGCGTTCAGCATACCGGTATAGCTGCGGAATGGCCTGTGCCCAGTTAGTGACGCGCTTAATTATACAGACTAAAACATCAAAGTGTAAGCACAGAAAGCTAGTACGACGACGCAAATGTATCAAGAGAGCGATAGTGACCCTATACATAGGTTTTGGCTCTCACGGGCGCGTGTTATACACACTCATTAGCGACCTCGCGCTACACATCAAATAGCAAACCGAGTTGATAAAAAGGCAGCAAAAATACTTCATATATTGTACATGAGCTACTTTTCAAATTGAGTCTAAACATCACTACAATATGATACTCTGTCTACAGCCATGTGGCTTTGTGTGTTTGGCATACATATAGGAGCCAGTAAATGGCACTCGATAAGGATCTACGCCACTCTGTCGGTCAGTATCTATGAAAATAAGTTTGTAAGTGCGTCAGCTATGCAAGTAAGATCAATGCATGCGAAAGATAGTGGAAAGACCCTTCAGTAATATAATAAACAGCTCAGCGGAACAGTTTCAAGGCATACAATCGGTGTTTGTGGCGACAATCGGCAAAATCTATCTGTCCTAAAAGATACTTCGCGCGAGAAGCTGGCCAAACCTTGCTCTAATAGATCGTCGCAATCAAAGATATGGTGTCGACTGCCTCACGGCGATGACGTGACTGATGGCATTAGGTTTGGGTAGGTGCATTTACTCCAGCTACACTGGGATTTCTCATCGATCTACGCATATTTCGTAGCATCATTGATACTGACCCGTCTTCCGTACAGCATATATTAGCTTTGCAACCACGCGCGCCTTCGATTCGTGTCATTTTAGGAGCAATGCGCTCAAACGAGATTATAGACAAAACCTTCCCGGGTAAGATGGTGCTCTGCATGCAGATCACGTTAAACTCTGGTCGTGTCTACCATAACATGTGAGCACTAAGGATACTGTGTGCGGTGTTGTTTTGGAACGTGTAATATACGTAGATCACAGTATACATGTACTATATGTTGCTTCGCTTTGAGTAGAAATTCTAAGCCCATCGCAGCGCAGCGGAGGTGGTCGGCCCTCTCTACACCAACCAACCATGCCCTAGCGTCCGCGGAGCGGACGCCCAGAGCGCTAGTTTCCCGCCACCTAAACTTGCAGCGTGTCTGTCCGTCCGTCCGTCTGTCAATCAGTCCGTCGCTTTCCTCTCTTTCTGCTTTTTCCTACCCTTTCGCCTGACTACACCGGCCTGTCTAATACAGTTTCCTCCCATCTTACCGACCGCGCCTACCTTTCTGACTCGACCTAACTATGCCAAAATTACAAATATATTCAAAAGCGTTACACAATTAACTCGCGCCCTGATTGGGCAATACCTGCCGACCTGCGACACTGACTGGATCTGTCGCACGATCAGACCGTCTCTCGCCCTCGCGATTGGACGTGATGTAAACATTTCTGCCCAGCACGAAACGCATCGATTGGTTGCAAACAGCCAGGCGAGCTGCGCAGAAACTTGATTATTGCGCAAACCCTGTCGTATGTACTGCAAATCGGGCACACTAACCACTTTATTTTCTAAGAGCTCTGCACACTTCTCAAATAGAGATATTTATCATTATTAATGTAGACTTCACAGACCAGTATTTTGTAAGAGATCTGGGATGTTATTTTCCACACACTTTTCAAAGTAAAGACGATATTGAAATTACTAATTTTACTAATATAAGCTGCAAGTACGTTGTGTTGCCTGTCCATTTGATCAACATACACTGGGGTGTGATTATTGTCAGTATTTCATACCGGACGGCGATGGCGACAGTCACACCGTATTTCTACGAACCATTGTGCTCTACGTCATACAACGACACTCTTGAGCACACCTACGAGGCAGTAGTGGCCGAGTTTTTAAGAGTTTGGCACGATTCCACCATGCTAGGAGAGCCATATCTAATCGTTGAGGAGACCGTGTGGCTTTCCGGACCGAAGCAGCCCGACGGAACTTCTTGCGGTGTGCTAGTTCTCGCCTAAGTGTAAACGATGCTTAAAAATAGCTCGCAATTTACCCGATGTGCTGTAAGCCATGACGACGTCACTATTATACGTCTTCGCATTATGTGGATGATCTTAAGGCAACCCGAGGTAACCACGAGAAAAAACAAGGTAGCGAAGGCGGTCCAAGACACAGATCTGGAACTACTGGCGACAATTAAGACGTAGCATGTTGTGTTTCGGAAGCCAATTAATTGTAAACTTCTTACTCAATAACCCCACTCTGGTCCTCAAATCCTCAATGCTGCGTGTGGCCTAACATTGAGCTGCAACACTCCTCCAGCACAACCGAGTAAGACATGACGTACTTTGAGCTGCGAATAGGAACCCCCGTCACGGCTGCAATGCGGGTGGTTTCCTCCTTTTCGAGTGAGATCAATGTAGCTAGCTCATCGTGCGCATTTAACAGCTTCGCCGTGTACTTGGCCAGTTTTTTAAGCTTCCCTTCCATTAGTTCAATCTGCTGAAGTCGGGACTGAAGCAGCTTTTGGCAAAGCTTGGCCTGGTGAGTTTGAAGAGTCTCCGCATCGCCACGGCGAGCTGCAGCTAGCGCTAGATACCCCGAAGGCGCTGGGTGACTAGCAATAGCGCTCTTAGGAAGGTTGGCGTGGCTGATGTCGTCTTCGCTCATACTTGTCTCCTTTAAAACGGCCGACTGCGATCTACTAAAAAATTCACAATAGGGGCCAGAAACTTTTACGGTTCCCGTCATTTATCTCTTTTAAATTACGCCACGAGAGTATTTTATTTAGCAAATGTTGCTCTCTGTGGCTCTCCTTGTGTCGATGTGGTCTGTTGCGTTGCTATAAGAGCTGTTGTCTTGTCGTTGACGAGTTGCAGTAACGCCGTCCCTGCTGGTCTCCAGTACTAATCCACGTGTTTTATTTCGGCGCGACAAAGCTCGCAAAAGATTTGCGAGCCTTGTAAGTGATGGTGCGCTTGATCTGTTCTCTAGCATGGGCGTGACGCTCATCGTAGTGCTGAATTACGTGGGGCAGTATACCCCCGAGACTAAAGATTTTGGTGTATACCCATGGTACAACGATGAATGGGCTGCGAAAGCGCTGAACGAATTCCAGATGGTACTTGTTGTATCGTGGTCCGATCTAGCCAGTCGAGTGATTTTTTCACTCGGTTTGCTTATGACAATAACCAACATGAAGAAGTTGCTGTGCCCCATTCCACGACATGGAAATCGAGTTGTAGACTCCAAAGACACATCGCTGGACATCCCTGAATCTGAAAAAGTAAAGCCGAATACCGTCCCAGGGATACCGAAGAAGCATCATGGAAGGAAAGCGAAGTGGTCGCGCTGGTGGCAAGTGACGATTCATGGTATACATCTCGTCTTCTTTATGTGGGGGGTTGGAGTTCTTAGTCTACACATCCATGCATCAGTGCAAACTTCATTGCAGCAGTGCACACTACAAGTGAGACCGTGGGCAGCTGTCCGCCCGTGCTGTTTCTTGGTATCACTCGATTGCCATCGCCTCCAAATTTCTGGTCAACTGGAAGAAGTCGACTCCAAATGGCGAGAATTTGACGGATCTACGGTGGCTCTGATGGTTATCAAACATTGTCCTTTGGTCGCGATCCCCGATACATTCAATGAATTCCACGAACTCATCAGCGTTGAAATATATAATTCGACAATCGTCGACTGGAGAGAATCGGCTGCAATTACGAATACGAACCACCCGGCATTTTTGACTCTTATGGTCGTTCGGACCAACATGACAAACGGACAATTGCCGGCAGGTTTCCAATCCATTGACACACCGGTCAACTTGTACGACTAGGAGTTTTGTGCTACTAATCTTCGTCAAGTTCCAGACGATCTCGACCTAAAGTGGCTAGCAGGATCGATTGTCATCATCGAATACAGTCAACTGCAGGTCGTTTTCCAAGCTCTATTACGCGTTATGCCATCCTATTTTTCACTCACCGGCAACCCCATCAGCGAACTTCCACCTGAGATTTTTGAGATTGAAGGGTTGACAGACCTGGGTATCGGCTATACAAATTATTGAGAGCTTCCTCAGAATGTGACTCAACTCTCACCAGCACTTTCGTCAATCTACGTAATAGGTACACGGATATCGCTCTTTTGGTCGTGGGTGGATGACATTCTCGGGCGGGACAGTATTCGAAGCATACCACGAGCGATCTATGCAGGAAACACAATTTATTGTGACGATTTGTAGAGGATTTCGACAAAGTTAACCAGTTCTTTTAGTACTGTAACAAGTTCTGATTATTCTCTACAACTTATGGATCCAGCGGAGGCAGGTTTTGAGGGGAGTATCTGGTCGTTTGTGGACTGTAATCCTGCCATAAGTGGACTCAGTGAACCTCTATACCCCCTAGCAGCGGAGAACAAGCAGAATGCACTCCACAGTTGAACACCGGAGATACCATTTTGCACTTTGCATAACAGTTTTCATTTTATCCTTTTAAAGCAAAAGGCTTATTGAGGGAGACTTCTGTTCTGTACGAGCAAGGCTAATTTCTTGCACTAAAGTCCTACGTACCGGAATCGACGAAAAAAATGCAATACCGCGACCAAAAATCTAATACGACAAAAACCATGTGGATGACACCCCGCCCCAAGGAATAAGTCATTTTTTTAATTTTCACTATTATCGCCTTCCTCTTCTACTGTATCATAGTATTTTTGAGCTCGTCTCGTACCTCAACGACGAACACTTGGTTTCCACACCTAAATAGGACAGATACAAAAAATATATATAAAGAAATAGAAATAAAATTCTATTTCAACAAACCTCATTTATCCATTCGAGCATCCACTCTTCGTCACAATACGCATTCTTTTGAGCTGTGAGAATAGCTCCCTTGCGATAATAGTGGTTATCAATCAACTCCTGGTGGGGTGGTCCGCTTCACGCGCCCGAAAAAACGACGAACGCCAAAAGCTTCTTCCCAAATACCGAAGCACGAAATGAATATTTATGCCTTTTTACCTTTTTACGATTTACTTGGGGTGATAATTTTACAGCGTTGCATTATTTTTTCGTCGATTCCGGTAAGCTATGTTGCGTGTAGAAAGCAATCTCTCAAAACATACCGGTTTTCTACAACCGGTGTAAAAAGTACCTTCAGGTCAAAACCGTAAAAACGGCGGAAGGCGTAAAATCTCGCACAAGATACTCCTGTCCATTTGAAACCGTCGCTTTGCTTAAGAAAAGGCGCGCTTTAACTGGGACACTGTTTTGATGCCAAACAGATTAATTTTGCAGACTTTTTACGGACCACTGGTTGCAAAAACTTGATCGGTTGCAATTCCGGTACACGATGTAAGCTAATCCTGGGACGTTGTACAGTACAGAAGTCCCTCAAAGTAAGCGTAGGGGGACCGAGACACGATCTTAGAGGGTGATAAACAGATGTTTAAAAAGTACTGATATTTAGTTAAGAAGCGAGGCGATCTTGCTCCTGTCACAGAATGCCTGCGTGCCGCTAGCAGTTCTGAATGGTTTTGGGTGAGATCTCGTCGTAGGCCACCTTACTCCAACAAAGAGCGGTGTAGATATCTAGAGCCAGTGTCAGCCGATGTTTGGGGTCTTTGCGTCCAGAGAACACCTTCCTCTGCGTGAGAGTGTACTTAGCCTCGCTCCGAAAGAAGAACGAGGTCTCATCCATGTTGCAGATCTCGGACCGGGCGTACGAGTCCGTCAGCCTTCGTAGTTTCACACGTCCGACTTCAGCTGCCTCTTGGTCAACTGACGCAGCTTCGCCGTGCTTCCGCTTCTTGTAGATTCCGTGACGCTCTTGCAATCTATACAGCCAGCCCTTAGAGAGCTTCAACGTGGTGTTCTCGCCATACACGTTCACGCGAAGAGCAATGGCCTTTATTACCTTGCCTGTGATAGCCTCCACCTTGCCGTCCATTGCCTTAAAGACCTTCATAATGCGAGCGTCCGTCTCCTGGATTTGGGGGCTGACGAGCTGCTTGCGCTCTAGCTGACAGGGCTCTATAGCGGCCCACTTAGACTCCCCAGCGATAACATTGCGAGTGGCATCGCGTGAAAGAGATTTTCCAGCTTGAACGCACGGGTTGCCCACGCTGCGAGCTGTGTTGGACAGTTTTCCTTTGGCGCGCATATCCTTCGCATACTTGCACATGAAACAGTTTTACTTATGAGAGCCCCGGGGTCCCGCCTATTGTTTCACATAGCGATCTTCTGCTCCATATTAAGGCGGATCCGGCGCGGCATGGGGCTGGCGGTCATGGTCGCTTGGAAGAGTGATAGTGAGCATGGAGGGAGGCGTACGAAGCGGGAGCATGAGTTACCTCGTACATTTAATCCCCATTTTCAGTCTTTCAATGGTTTAGTTAGCGAAGAGACCGGACCGGTCTGAAAATGATGGAGATCTTTCCCGCCGACTGCAGTTCATCCAAAATCAGTGCATTTTTGTGATTGGCCAGTTGAACCGGTATGTACCGTAGCAGATATGGCGGGGTATTACGTAAGTAGGTGACGCTTACTTTGAGGGACTTCTGTATTACGTTTAAACGATACCGTAATCCACAGCTCGTGTTTAGCTCAGGCGTAAACTCTGAACCTGTTTACTGTACTATCATACACTGTTCTTCACCCATGCGATTTCTCACTTCGCATTTTTCCTTCTACCAAACAAAACCAACCACTAGGAGCACCTATTGTCGATGCGGACCGACTACCTGATGCTGCTAGCAGCGGCCATTGTGTTTTTACACATCCCTGCCTTGACGATGCCTGCGGCTGAAGCGAGGCAAACAGCAGCGAATATTATGCACCCAGTTCTCGATGGAGAACAAAACGTCCTTGGCAAGCGATCCCTAAGAACCGACCACATGAGAGTTAGCAATGTTGAGGACCGAGAAGGTGATGAAGAACGAATTTTTCGCCGATTTACGGATTGGATCAAGTACCTTTTTAACAAGATGAATCCGAAACAGTTACACACCTACTTGGGCTTAGATGGCCTTGGCGAAACGGCCTATAAGCACAAGAACTACCCGATCTATCGGATGATGTCGAAAAAGTGGCGGGACAAACTATAAATCAAGAATCAACTCATGGACCGAGAAGGACATTGATGGCGGTCAGGATAAAAAAAACTTAAAGCCCAATAATTACGGTATTGGCTCACTACAATAATTGATTATTGTCGTACTGACACAGTGAAGTATTACGTTTGGGCTCCTGACTTTATCGAAGCGAAACGATGGAAACCCATCGACACGGGTAGAACCGCTTACTTCTGTAAAGTATATGTGCCAACTTGCAAGCACTAACTATCAGGAAATCGCACCTGTTCTACAGGCTTAAAAGGGTTTTGGACCCTACTGAAGCTAAATATCAATACCTTGCAACGAAACATGAAAATGGGTTGCTTAACACATGGGCTTCCTGGATATACAGGTTGCTTGCATGGCGGGTAAGTGAAGTACATGTATGCAATGCGACGCCGTCTCCGCGGCAATTGCCGCCAAATTTGGTTGCCCCTCGTGGCTCGAAGTGTCCGCCATGCACATACAGTATATATTGCCTATAAAACATTTCTACCAATTTTAACGATTGTTTTTTTACTTTGTTTTCTATTTTTCAAAATAGTGCATACATTGGGAGCTTTGGTAGTCAAATAAAGAATCAATGGTCACTTACAGAGGCTCAGTTAGAGAGGTGTGACTGTATATGGAATGTCGCTCCGTTTTATAGTTTGTACTCACGATAAAATGATACACTATTAATACTTTTGAGCCGCTATAGATCTCAAACTACTTACCTAAACTTAACGAAATGAATCACCACGTGGTTTATCTTTAAAGTAGCAACTAGGGCACCTTTGTAGTGCCAAAATGTCAGCTACACGACGCCGCCGAGTAAACTTTTTTTATAGGAAAGGAACTGGTCGACTTCTTCCACAAACACGAGGCCAGCACAATCACATCGGATGACCTATTGGCTGCTCATAGACAGTGATATTAAATCTAGCCTCAAAAACTACAGCCAGCCAGTATCGACTAACAGTAACCAATGTATGGCAGCACATAATAAATATTATTTAAAACACGCAACGATATGCTGTCAAAACGCTTACATGCTGAAGCTGACATTACCAGACCCACCTATTCTAGCATCGACAGCACTCGGGCGCTACATTGAGCTTTTGTATTTACTCATCAGTATAAAAAGGTATACAGAGCATGAGCAAGGAATGCTAACGACGTTAATGAGAACCCAGGTCATAAAACACAGGCGCAAACGTCGCAGTTGCTTCTTTCACCAAAATGGCTACATGTTACGATTTTCTTTAAATGACCATTTTTTTAAAATAATAGTCCATTCTCCATGTCTAAATCCCCCGATAAAGGTTTTTATTCACGATGTCATTTGCATCTTCGTACTTTCAGGTTCGATATCGTCGTGTTCTCTACCACCACGTTCAATCAAACCCATTCCTCCCTCAAATCTTTTATACAGCGTACCAAACAAAGCTCCTTATCTTTTGGCAGCACCGTGCCCTCACCTTTCGCTCGTGACTTTTTCTTTTTTCGAGTTTGGGCCGTGTTCGGCGCCAACAATGAATAAGTGTACGGCGGCTGTCATATTTAGACTGAGTAAAATCAAAGAAATGACACGAGGTTTTCCTCACTTTACGGCCTCGGCCTCCTGGAAGTCGTGGTCGCCCTTTTGGGCGGCGGCGTTGCGTAGAAGCCATCCGATGGCAAAATGCACAGACAGAAAGACAGTCCGTACGGCTGAATGCGATAGCTTAAAAGGATGCACGGAGGTCTTTCCCGCTCCGCCCCTGATTGATTGAAACCCTCCTAAATGTCATAGCAAATCGTACGTGATAACTAAGGGAATTTTGTAGATAGAGACATGCAGTTGGAATAGTTAGCCTGCGACCTAAAAGGGAGAAAAAAAACGCCCTTTACAGTTTTTTTGATTGGCTAATAAGCGAACATTAGGAACGATTGAGGCGATGGCGACCACAACTATCGTGACTGGACAAACAAACTGGTACAACGTACCTTCCCGGTAACATAACGCCGACAAATACGAAGATATTTACCCCAGCGACCAGTTTCTGAATGATGACGCGTTGGCGTTGATCAGTGGATGATGCTCGCCGCGGCGCTCGGTGTCGTGTTAGCGCCCAACATCAAATAAGCGGTGGGAATAACAAGTCTACGGAGCTAATGCAGCCTTGGTTAGCCTATAGACGGCCGCGATCAGACGGAGGCTGCTACATAATGCTCAAGATGCATCTTTAGCAATTACTTAGGGGTAGCTAGCTGGAAGCGAGGCAGAACCTTGACGCTGGTTTTGTACGGTTCCGTGGGTTGCGGTCAACTGGTGCATATATCTTACGCTATTTATGGACAAGTGAAACTTTGTAAAGCGCTATGACGCCAAATCCTTCTCGCCCAAATTTTGCGAGCACATTACAATTTGATATCCCGACCTTCTGACTGCAACCGTGGAATTATCGTCAAGCCGTCTCGCACGACCACAGCATGCTAGCGGCGTCATGGTGTGGCGGAAACGTGGTCAACCTGGTGTCCAATGTGGATTCTTCAAATATCACTTGTGTGGCTCGAATGGCTGGCAGGGAGAAGCAGTTATATCTAGCCCCAGAATGTGCTGCCCAGTTCAACACAAATGTGCAGAATGTTGATCGCCTCGACCAAATTCGAGAACGATTTTCTACTGCGGATGGCCATTTGTACAAACGATGAGACAAGAAGCTGACCCTCGCGCTTATTGACGTTCCACGGTCAAACGCATATCTTACGTGGCGACTGGTGAAGACGGACCCAGCGACTCGTGACCCCCATAGATCGTTCCTGATGGAGCTGGTCGGTGATCTTTTGAACGGGCAGTGGAGGAATGCACCTAGTGACGGTAGAGTGCTATATAGTTGTGGAATGCTCGACAGCGGAGATGTGGGGCAAGTTGGCACACCTTCATCTCGGACACAACCCGGCAAGACTGCAGTGCTGCCAACAACGGCGTTCACATCGGTATCTTTAAGACAAATTCACGCTGAGAAGAGCCGAAAACGCCGGAGCTGTATTGTGTGTAGATGGGAGGGGCGCTGTCCGACCGAGGTCACCTAACATATGGTGTGTGTTTATGCCGGGTTGTACATGACCACCCCGCGAAACCATGGATGTGTCCGTCGACAACATCTACTTGCTGGAATAAATTTCACCCGTTCTACTTTCGTAATGGTCTGTTTACCGATGAAAGAAATGTACGTCGTCACTGTGATCTTGTGAAGCTGCGAGATGAGACCACAAACACCACGGCTTGCGACTGCTCGGCAGATTGGTTACGGGCTCGGTGGCGGCGGGCTCAGTGAAGGTGATGCTCAAGGCCATAACGCGTTTGGTCCGAGCGGCAGTGCCACGCCGCTTACCGTGCGTCAGGCGGGAATGCCAACAAAGCTGCGCGAGAGCGTGAAAGGACTGATCGCAGAATAAGCAGGGACGCGGAGCGAGAGACTGTGCGTGGAAGTAGTGGCTGTGATACAGGACGACCTAGGGGCAATGACGCATATAGCTGTGACTAGGACAAGCTGGCGCGCGACCTTGGTGATGATGCTGCCGGCGTTGGCGCAGGCGATGTTGGTGTCGGACTTGGCGCTGCAGTTGGACTTAGTGGTGCAAGTTGTGGTGGCGCCGGCGGACTTGGTGGTACCACTAGCGCGACTGGTGGTGCTGCAGTTGGGCTTGTTGGTGCAGGTCGTGGTGAAGCCAGCGCCCGCGGACGTGGCGGATATATTCATGAGAGGCAAGTGGGATATGATAAAACGAATCATAGTTTCTTACGGTATATAAAGAGTGGATGGAGCGTTGCCTTCCAGCTAACATGTACTTCTATGTGATGATCGAGCTCCCAGCACTTGCAGCATGGCTCTGTGCAAGATGAACGATGACTCGGGCAGAAGAGCGACGTTGCAACTATCATCCGTGCCTCTGACATTACACGTAGCTCTCGTAAAACAATCAGCTTAGCATTTTCTTCAAAGAGGAATATCTTATCGAAGACAATAGTGGCTTCACAAATGTGAGGAAGCCGTGACATCGAAACATCTCTAACATCCACTTGTTTGAGCAGTATCTTCCTGAGCCATGGATATTGCTTGAGCTGCTGCTGCATACAACGATCACCTAAAGAGACGTGGTCTCGTCGAAGCTTGACCCCGATGCACGCTCTGACGTTCCTCGTAAGTGCTACTTGCGCAAGCACGTTGCCAGCACCGGCCTCACAACTAACAAATATGCCCGCTATATCGAGTGGACCAGCGGCGGCAAGTAGGAGAGTAGCCCCAGACGGTAGCTCCTAACCCGCGTTGTCATAAGTGCGGCCAGCAGGTTGGCAAACGCCATGAGCACTGATACTTCCAACAATTTAATCCACCGCTCCAGCAGCTTGGACGTCGTCTAGATTATCTCCACGGCATCCGAAATCGGCTACTTCGTCACAAAAAAGCCCAGGTTAGTATTGTCAACGTCAATTTTTACACCGACAATCCGAGACACATCCGATGGGTTTTTCGCTCTAGGCGCCGGTGGATGACGGCACCCCCCAACGTTACGCGCCATACAGTCACCATTAGCTCCTGCATTCTGATCAGAGCCCTTGCTCCTTTCTGTCTGGCACCTCTCCGCCACTGGCAGTACTCTCACGTGTACCGTCACCTTAGCAACAAGTGCGACGTACATTCTCACAAACGGCACAAACGTCTCCCCAAAGCAGACGAACCTGGCGCGTGGTGATCATCGCAGAGACCTTTGCACTCGACGTAGTAGCTGGAGGTCGGCAGACTGAGAAGACGTCCTGAAGACATGCCGCTAAGCAACACATAGTGAGAGGTCGCTGATCGCCTTCCCAAACGTCCTTTTGAGGCTGGCCAGCCGAAGCTGCAGTTGGCGGCAGGCCGCTTGGTCTTCGGCGGTCCACGTAGTCCCATGTGATGCGCAAGCCTTCCTTCTCGAGCTGGAAGACGATTTGCACCCGCAGCTTGTCTTCTGTGTCTGTGAAGCTAGTGCACATTAGTCTTGAGAGTACTAAAGCAGAATGGGAGGACGTATATGTGCATTTGTCTTACCTTTTGTATGGTCTGGTGACTGGCTGTCGGGCGATTGACCTCTAGATTAATGACACGGCCGAGTAGAAAGGGCCGATCAACATCGATGGAGCAACGAAATACGATGCGGTGATCAGACGACCAAAAATTACCCACACCCTCATTGCATTCACTGCTGTGATCGGTAGTAATGATACACGGTAGGCAGAGCTGGAGTAAAGGCTAAAAGGGCAATTTGTTTTGCCCTTTTAGAGGGTCATTTCCCACCTTGTTTTGAAAAAGGGTTTTAAGGGCGAAAATTGCACTCTCACACCGCGATAAGGTTAATACGTGCAGTATTAAATCGAAGCAATATGATTATTAACAATAATTTAATACTGCAAGTATTTGACTTGACCTTTGTAAGCAAATAGAGCTATCGTAGTAGACCCCTCGGCGCATAAAAACATGCATACAAATGAGATGAGATAGGAAAAGGCAGACGTGGAATTATTTTATCTGCGCGTCTTCAAACACGCAAAAAAAAGAATCAATTTACAGAAGATCGATGGGATTTGCTTGGATATCCATCTCGTGCGCTCAATTAATTATACAGTATCGATAGTTTGTGGTAGCTTCGCTTGATCGATTTGCTTTTTTTCTGGCCTCGAAATATAAAACGATCTCATTTTTTTAAAAATCGACGGTGAGAACGACGAACGAATTGAAAAGCACAATATTGAACTTTCGAAGCTCAGTTGATTTTAGTTTGAGTTTCAGAGCGGTTTGTTTTCCGTGTGCTGGTAGCGTAAGGGGTGCGCGCAGCGGGTGCGTGAGGCGGACAAAGTTGAGGAAACCGTGTTTTCCATGAAGGAGGGCACCGAATTTGCGTATATGTGCGAGTAAACATCAGAAAACGGACATATCCCCTTGTCCAATCACCAGCCACCCCTCGCTTTCTGGGGTTCATCTGGAGCTCATCGTCGCACACTCCGCGCCATGAGCATCGCCTTCGCTCACGCATCCATAAGCAAGCTCGATGACGGCTATATTTTACCCTCCCACCATCCCCGAAGATTAATGATTTAATATATATTTTTAAAATAACAAAGATTTAAATTTTAATACTATAACATCCGAAGGGGATGTCATTCGGCACCTTGCCTATCAAGGCAGGAACCTTTACGCCTTTGGCCTGTAGCCAAATTAATCACACGTGCCTCCACGGGAATAGTATTAATTTATGTTGCTCAAATACTGATTGATCTGTTGGTACTACATTTGTATGAAAATCTATTGCTCTGTCTGAACGCTTGCTGGAAGGCTATGAATAGCTGTTGCCTTAACGACTAACATAACTTTAGTGATGACGGTCTGTTTTTTTTAGTGTCATTGGTCGGAAACAAGTCCGTTTCATAACAGCACCCCCTCTGAAGCCATTGTGAAACCCACGTGCAAGCTCACATGCAGTCGGCTGGGGCCTCCCCCAGCAATGACAGCGATGTTACCGAGGTCTTGGAGTATGATGACGTGGCTTGCGATTCAGGCGTACAAAGCCTTTTTGCCGCAGATGATGACGCCGACATGTATAGCACGACCGCGTCAGCCGACGAGGGTATGTACAGAACTACAGACGCATCTGACGACGTAGCGCATAATACTACAAACCGACACTGTGAAGTCCAACTCAGCTCCTTTGATGTAACTTGTTTGGAGACATTAAGGACGACCAGATCGTCCAATGTAGACATGCCCAGCGCTAGGAATTCCGTTGAAGAAGCGTTGGACCTCGGGGATGATTATGTGAAGAGCATCGGAAGCGACGAAGCTGCCATTGCCAGCGCCGTTATCATTCCCGACGGAGGTAACACTGGAGATGATGAAGAACAAGACTCTGAATCTTCCCTCAACTACGGCATCGACAGTGATGAAGAAGACGCTCTATGAATATAGTACTTTGGCTGAAGTATCGGTATACGTTAGTGCTAGGTACTTCGGAAAAGAATCTACATCGCTTAAATGAGTTTGTATACACACACAAAACTAGATATATCTCGACATTTCGTGTTGGCAAGGAATACCTGTGTCGATCACACCAAGACTGCCATCACATCATTAAACTAATCACACACCACGCCGGTGAGTTAGGAATACGGTTTCAGGTACCCCAGATTGGCCAACACACCGGTGCCGTTGTCAACTTACGGGCTAGAGGTATATCACCTGTGATCGAACCGGAAATCGACGCACTACTGAAAGTTGGGATGTCTGCTGGTCGTGTTCGCAACATGATGATGTTTAAGTACCTTCGTGACCCAAGTATGGTGGCATTGATACCCGAGACCAAAACAATGGAGAACCGCAAAGCTCATCTCAAAAAGAAAGCTGAAGAGGGCTGGAAAAATGACCAAGTTTGTCATATAAAAAGCTGGACAAGTACCAGACTTTGCCAGGATCGTGCCAGCTTTTGAAAACGACGTTGCTGAAATGAGCAATATGATCGTTCTGGATGAATTTGAATATTCCGTTGAAATTAACGGAGTCTCGGTCCCTTCTATAGGTTTGGTAGTGACATCGAGGGCACTTTTCAAATATGTTCGTCGGGCCGTTCGAGACCAAGGTGATACTCTAGTTTTATCTACGGATGGGGCCTATAGGATCCATTTTGGAGGCTGGACTCTTCTAGATTGCGGTAACATTTCTGTTGAGCGCACGCTTCCGTCCATGGATTTACAAGTTTGTGCGCACTGAGAGCACATTAGCATATGAACGGATGCTTGGTGCCTTAGTGAAGTACACAAAACGTTTTTTGATGGGGACGTGCGCATCCACAGTGCAAGCATAGATCACTCGGACGCAATGGCGTCGGCACTCGAATTGGTATGGCCTGCTGTCGAGATTCTCACATGTTATGAGCACCTACTACGTCAGTGTAACAAGCACATCCGACTCGAGAAAAGAAAGGGGTTCATTAAGGACGTGGTTAAGCCTCACATTCGTCTACTCCACAAGTGCAGGTCACTAAAACAATTTAGATCACTGTCCAAGCGAGTAAGTAAGAGCTAAAAACCGCACGGCGAGCATGCGTTGGCATTGTGGCTTCAAAACGTTTATTTGATACCACGTTGGAAGTGTGAATAGCTCCACAATACCTGGCTTCCTGCCACACAACAGCCTATCGAAAGCCATTATCGCGGGATAAAAGTCATATTTAAGATTACAAGAAAGCCCCGCACATAACGGTCCTGAACGCTTTATTGCCTAGAGTTCTTCTGTATGATGCTACTAATCTTGCATCAACACCGTCACTTTGCAGAAGGTAAGTGGGAAATGCTCAGTTATTAACTATCATTTATGGTTTTTTTTAATATTTTTTTTGTTGGTATGTAGGGCCACTTAACGGCGCCGCCGTCATAAAAGCAAATATTAAGTTGCTTCACTCTAGTAATCATCGCATTGCCAAGGCGAAACAATTGGTCGCACAAGAATCTTTTTTAACAGCGAGAGGACAATGATGATGCAGGTTGCTGCAAGCAACTTTGCCGCTGCTAAGGTGACGACCGAGCGTACAAAACTGTGAGTGGCTGTAAGCGTTCGTCTTGCTTATATTCTAGCACGTTGTCTTTGAGTGTGGTAGCTTCAAGCACTCTTTGACGGGAAATCTAGGCGAAGAGGAATCAATTGAAACGGCGGAGGTGCAATTTCTCTTCTTGCAGCAAGTCATTGTGGATGATCGTCTAATTGAGGACATGACCCCCTGACACTATTAATACGTGCTAAGTGGCACTACCCTAACCTAGGGAGTTCCCTTACGTGCTTATACTAAACTTAAATTATAACCGTTTTATGTAATAATTCCATTTTATTTTACAGATTCAAGCTGCTCGTAGTGCTCTCCGCTGCACCTGCAAAAATTACATGCACACGGGGTGGATATGTGCACACGTAATTGCGTCTCTGGACTTGCTAGAGAAAATCAAGATTGGGCTAGCCATGGCGGCAATCCCGAGGCGTGGGCTTCCTGGACGCCCGCGCGCGATTGTCGGAGCGCTACAGCGCGAATCGGATATGTATGACGTCGATCGACTGATTGAGCTGTTTAAAAAGAATCCTGGTAGGCCACTTAAATGGCCTGTAGTCGAAGGGTTTGACGTAAAAGACAAAGGAAAGACCTACAAAGAGCATCGTGTCGGGTAAGTAGCAGATTGCCGTCTTTCTGAAACAGAGGGGGTGTATATCTGGAGCGCGGCATTCATCCACGGTGACTCATTTGAATATCAAGTGGAAGAGCTAGCCCACGCCATTCGCAGAGCTTACGCGCATGGAACTCAGTAAGAACAGCTACATCCTGCCAACAGATACCAAGAATACATTCATTTCACTTCCAGAACTGTAACAACACTTTATAAATAGTGGAGATCGTTGATCGTGAAACTGTAGCGAATGTGGGTGGTGGGGTCATTCATTGCTAGGTCGAGCTGGTTTCTGAAGTTGATCCGAGGGTTGCACACGAGAAGACGAAAACAATGGTTTTCTATAAGAGCTGACTTGGTAGCAAAGACTCGCTTTCTCTTACCTCTGGCAGCAGCCCAAGTACTGCAAATGATAGTGGAAGCTTAGTCTGCTGTCAGTTTGGGCGCCACGAGCACCTTCTTGGCCAGTGCTGTGTTTTGTTTCCTCCACTGAAGCTGAATAGGGGAGTTAAGCTACATGAACAACTCTTTAGGCTATACCCTAACCAGCGATAGAGCTATTTTTGAGCCCGTCTATGAGTACGGTGCTTTCATTCGCTGAAACTGAAATCTTGTCTGCGAAAGCTCTCTGGAATTTTTCTAGAGTCCACCGATGGATGTGATTATCCGGCGATTTCGTATACCCTGGCATAACAGCTTTGGCTCGCTTCAGTGTTCAGCTGAAGAAGTCTTTGAAAAAATGGCTTCCTTTGCATAAATAATATTATGCACGTAGGTCGATCCATCCACCAAAGATGAAGACAAATTACCTTGCTAAACTAGTATGCGATGGTGACGGCCAGAAACTATTTATCCAAGCCGCACACGCATTATTAAAACTAGTACTTCGAAGTAGCTTTCTTTGCGCGACACTGTCCAGATCCCTGAGTCATTACAACGGCGAAACAAGCGAGGACATTTGTCCATTTATGTACGCATTTAGGAGTGGTCTGTAGACGCAGCTAAGACATCACGGCACCGGCGTTTGCGGCAGTCTGGGGAGAAGGCGGAGAGAGTGATTCGCAGCCAGAAGTGATAGGGCAGAGACACGGCTACGTGGACTCGTACGGGCAGCTCAATCGGATCGTTTTGCACTGTACGCCACGGACTTTGAAGTCTCATTAAACTGCACTCAAGAGCTGTGAGCAAAGGGTATCTCGTTTTTGGTTTAGTACTCACATATTTCTTGAGCATCAATTACTCCTAGTATTTCTTAAAACCACTGGACATTGATATCATACGGGAAAGTAGTACCCCTTTTGCTACTTGACATACCTTTCGAAGACCTTCCAGTGTCGAAGGAGACCAGGCAAGCACTGTATCGTGCAGGAGAAACATAATGTGCGACGTAGGCCTAGAATCTGGATACATCCCCCAATTCGGCAGTTGGAAAAAGTTTTGTTCTGTCGGGAAGCAGAGCTACATCATTATTTACCCGTCCATGGCGAGCGCCAATGGCAGTCTACTACTCACTGGGGTCTCTCTGGATTAACGCGACGCTACAATGGAGGCAAATGTAGTTAGGATTATCACGTTAAAGCCGTAGTGTGCGAAAATTTCGTTCGCTTGAAAGACGTTAATGGCAAAAAATGAGTGGGCAGCAAGAGAGGTGCCTGAAATGAGCAGTCTCCGTTGCTAATGCGACAGAGTAAACTACTACGAGCTATTGTCTGCTACGGGACCATGTCAAATAATCTGATAGTGCTGAGGGTAAACTTTGAAGAGAATGCGGCACGCCATGATGTACACCGGCGAAGAATATAATGACACTTTTCTTTCGACATGTGTAATCAAATATTGTGTCCTGAATGTTCTGATAGCTTCTCATCTTACTATGCCGTTTCGATTTTGAAGGCACTACCCACGGTGTAAGATTTTTAAACCAAAAAGTATTGTGCTTTGTTTATTTCCTAGATCTTAGCATCGATCCCTACCGATCGATTTGGATTTACAAGATATCGATGTGGACTTGGTGGTTGATCGATGCAAAGCGGTTGATCTGACTGCCGTAGCTCTTTTTATCAGCCAGTCTAGCTAGATCGATTTGTCCTTTTTATAGACCTCAATTTAATAAAACGACCTCTATTTATTATAAATCGAGCATCAGGTTAAGTAAAAAGGACAAAAGCGCTGAAATGCACAATAGTATGTATCGATAATTGGTGATATGGAAGAATAAGTAGTTATATGTCTACTCTCTACTATTCGACGCATTTCGCGACTTTTTCAAATATCTAGATATCAGTAATCAAAACATAAGGATACTGACAGTTATACCCGAGTGTTACTAACCTTCACGTTACTATACCTCTGCTATGAGGCCTTGTAATATGGAAGGTCGTACCTCTGGTAGTACACCCTCTCTCAGTTGGCAACCACCTTGGGAGGCACCACCAACTCCGCCATGGACACCAAATAATTTCCCCTGAAGTCGAACAGGAGACTTTCTTGCGCTGTATTTGTAGCTGGAAAATTAGTACGTTAGGTGTCGATAAGGTTCAAATACCACCCTCGCGCAAACTTTCGACGGTATACAGTACCATCGACTCTCTCATATCATCCGAAATAAAAGAGCGCATAAGTTTATTTGAGAACGCCTTATTGACACCATACAGTATGGCCATGGCACAACAAATCTGTGTCAGCACCGTAGAAGCTGCTCTCCACACAACAGTGCGTGTCAGCACAGTACTCAGCACAATACAAGCGGACAATACGGGAAGCACGCAAAAAGGGTGTCTGGAGGGTGAAGCTGGGCCAGCGGAGACCAGCCCTCTGCAGTGTGACCCACATCATTCCCCAAAAAGCGACCAAGCATGCCTTCACGGGTGAGCTGGCGAGAGATCACCGTAGATATAGACGGCGCTGAAGCCGAGACGGTGGTCGCGAACCTGAAGCCCTTTGACATTCATAAGTCCCAAGCGATGGCGTGTACAATCTGTCCAGGCGGCGACCACAAGATGCGGTATCGACTGGTAGAATGCAGTTCAGCGTCCTGCACCGACGCGAGCCCCGTGAGGTGCACATGGAGGAGAAAGATGCTGACATGCTTGGAGTCTGCGCGGGCCTCCGTCTTCGAGTTCGGAGAGCACACATCGGCCTCCTCATCCTTACCAATCCCAGTGCGCAAGAAGCTGACCCAGGTCCAGAAGGCGTTTTGCCGGGACCTGGTCCAGAACCACCTGCGACCCATGCGGATAAGACACGCGATGGCACGCAAATTTGCCACCCCACTGGAGGAACTACCAGCGCTGAAGACGGTGCAAAACTTCGTGAATCACTACACCCGGACGCAGATGGAAAACCACGACCGCGTCCAGGACTTGACGAAGTGGGTCCGCGAGCACGCCTACGACGCCTCGAAGTCCATGACGGAGCCCGTCACGTTCACGTGGGATCTGGACAACGCTGGATTGCCCCTCATCGGCAACGGCTCGGACCACAAACCGTTCCTAGTTGGGATTACTACAAAAGCACTGATGCTACGGCTACTGGTCCCGCCTGAGAGCTTCATACTCCACCTGGATGGAACCTACAAGACGAACCAGATGGACTACCCCGTGTTGGTAGTCGGGGTCTCAGACCGCTCTCGCAGATTTAACTTGGTGGCTATGTTTGTGATGTCACAAGAAACTGAGCCAATGTTCCAGGCAGCGCTGCTATCCCTACGACGCCTATACTTGTGGATCACAGGAAACCATTTGACCGTTCAGTACGCGATGGCTGACAGCGATAGAGCTCCGTTCAATGCTCTCGCATCAGTCTTTAGGGACAACCCGCGATTTTGCTTCCTGATGTGCTTCTTCCATGTGATGAAGCACGTCCAGGAGCGGGTCAAGCTTTTATCCTCAGACGCACAAGCTCGTGTGCTTAGAGAAGTATACGACTTGCACTTTGCGCGAGACCAAGGGCACTATATGGAGATGCTGCGCTGTATTCTGGGTCGCTGGATAACTGACCCGACCCTAATTTCGTTTGCTCAGTACTTCTACGGGCAGTGGGTCGTTAGACCGTTCAGGACGTGGCAGGTGTTTGCGACGCCATGCGGGTTTGCTTCCACAAACAACCCGGCGGAGACCTTCAACGCACTTTTAAAGCGTGACTATACGCTGCGCCGACGGCTAAAGATGGGCACGCTGCTATGTGAACTCAGCGGGTGTTGCCAGGACCAGTCCAGCAGCACCAGAGCGTTTGAGTATGCGGTGGTTTCGGCACAAACCCTCGCACGGAGGGTGTCTGAGATGGTGCGGGAGCGATACTTAGGCGTTGCTGAAGGTCAGGATGCCGAGTATGTGCGCTCAGGAGCGTCCTGTATCCTGCGTATAATATCACTGCCTGCAGGCCGCGTTTTCGTCGCGCCGAACAAGCGCAGCGAGGAGACGATAGCCGTGTCGGCGCAGATGGGTATTAACTACGCGCGGAAGGAGTACGAGGGGGAGCCCGACGACGGCTGTCCCGTGAACGTCCAGACTCAGAAATGTCCATGCGATTACTTTTTTGCCTTCGGCGCGTGCGTTCATCTACTGTTCGCATTGCGCGTTACAGCTCACGTGGATAGCAGCGGGCGCGAAGTTTTGATCAATCGTCGTAAAAGAAAGCGGGGCGAAGTGTCAGTTCTGCCTGATCTTGGGCGCCCGAGGACAATTGGAGCTGCGCTTAGCTTCGAGTGATTCTGCACGCAAGGATCCCCGAGAAGGTGCTGTTACATGGCCAGAATAACTTTGTACCGTTCATCCTATCAATATACGAGTGAGCAAATGACCGTTTTCATACTCCTTCTTATAATTCCAGAACGATAGCTACAGAGAGCTGCGGGCACTAGACAAGATACACCGATAGCTGTTCCTACTCGTCACCACTGCTGTCTCCCGTTCTGCTCGGCTCCTTCCAGCACAGGTCACAGGCGCATTTGAACCAGCGCTCGTTGCCGTAGTGCACGGTGATCTGAGCGCCTGCCTGCACATTCTTAATCATCTTCACGAGGACTCGGACGCGAGTGCGCGTCTGCTGCTCCAAAAAGGTGGCATTCGGTTCGCACGAGTGAGACATGAAGCGTGTAATAGAGCCACAACGCAAGGCGTCAGCGTATACGTAGTTATTGTTCACGGATCTGGTGTTGTAGAGCAGCGTGTACCCTGTGTTTGTCTTCACGGCCAGTGGTGGATGCCCCTCCACCACTGCGGGGAGCTCTGACAGCTCTCCACAGTACTCACCTAGTACGTCTCCGATATCGAGATCCGTGGTTGTGTACACGCCGAGACCCACCCGTCTAGTATCGAACAGCTTCAGCGAGCTTAGAGTGCGAGGTGCATTACTGCAGATGGCGCCCAGTTTGCAGTATTGGGGCATGCAGAAGGACGTCGATGCCACGTTCGTGCAGGTATCCCGAAAGCAGTCACCGAAGCAGTTGCACGAGTCGTAGCTCCCAATATCTGACAACTTCACCCCGTTGCGCTTGCACGTGGTGATCCTCTCGATCTCTGCTGGCCAGGCTACAGTCTTACAAAGAGATTGGCACTGCTTCTGTTCAGGATCCGAAAACGTCGACCGCTTGGTGTGCAGGATCTCTAACTCCTTCTTGATCTCGGGGCTGTTCCGCAGCTGATTAAACTTCGCCGCCTTGACGGTCTTCGCGTGGTAAATCATAGAGCCGCTCCTCGTCACCGCACATTTTGCCAGGTTTCTGCGGTTTCTATTCCTTGGAGCTAGCCACTGCGCCCTTTTCGTCTTCGGCTGGTGGCGGATCTTGGCGCGGGCGTGTCGGTTAGGTATCGACTGGACGGACACAGCAGAGTCGGCGTCGGAGACAATGCCGCTGCTCTTTTCGGGTGTTACAAGGTCAATTATCTCTCTCACCGCTGACGTTCCAGAGTCCTCCTCACATGGAGAATTATCACCGAATACCGTAGACCCTCCTGCATATAACGCATCCGGAGTAGAGACTTGCGGTGGGGTGCTGGGTGGCACGACGTGGCTTTGGTTTGTCTGCATGATCGGGGAGCTGCTTGCGCTGCTCGGTGGCGTTTCCGGCACGATCTCCTCAGGTACATGTTCTCGTTCTCCACGAACGGCCTCGTATGCCGCTGCGACAGCCACTTGTAGGACACTATTCAGCTCACTGGACCTCGATGGAGCGGAAAAGGTTCCTGGGACCAACTCAAACGTCCGAACCTTACGCCACTTTGTCTTGACGCGTGACAGGGGGTTTCCGAGGCAGTTTGTCACCTTCTTGACCATCATGTTCGTCGGTATCGGTTCCTCAGTGTTTACAGTGACGGGGAAGTCCACGTCGTCACCGCCGTCGACACAGGTGACGACGGCACGACGATACCCTCGGTGGTCGCCGCAGACAAAGGCACGGGAGAAATACTCTATCGTGTCACCAGCGTGGAGCGCCTCCGAAGGCAGCTCCGACGCGCTGAGACCCGGCATCGCCCTGTGGTGTGCGCTGGACGGCGCAGGCTGGTCAGGACCCTGGGGCTGCTGAGGCTTTCTGGACAATGAAGGGAGCCACTCAAAGATCCACTGGTGCCACACTTCGTAGTCACATTAGTGTCACAAATGCCAACCATGATGCACGCTGCCTGCTCATCCATCTCCTGTGCAAAGCCGAGCACCAGGTTGCCCTGTCCGTGCGTATTGTGGGTGATGGGCTACGGTGTTATTCAGATTCTAACCTGTGTTTGTTATATTCCCTCGTTTATTTAGTAAATCCACCGGCTTTGTTCTCTTATAATACATTATTGACATCGAGTATTTTAAAATGATTACTTCGCCATAGCAAAATGACGACCTTGATCACGCCAGTGCTCTCAGTTACTCCCCTTGGTACATCTAGTTGGTGACCTTCTCAACTACAGTCTGGGAGCTTATTAGCTCAACAGCAAGCTTCATGGGGTTTTGGACTTTCTTCAACTTGACCATGGCTGGCAGCCATTGGCTGCCCGTAGTATCCAACTGTCATCTCATCGAATTTTCCGCGGGCGTTTTGACGTACAAACAACTCCTGGCTAGTATGCAGCTGCCCGAAAACCCAAGCAAATTTGCATCAGGTGGAGAGAATGTCCTAGTCGAGAGCGCGGTAAGCACTGAGTCCGCTGTTTGCGGGACAGTGAAATGGCTGCACCAATCTGCGTCGGGCAGATCGTCGCTAACCCTTTTAATTTGCATTTCGGTGGAAAGCAACATAGTCCATGCTAACGGTATACCTGTGATTAGATATCCTTCTCCCTCACATGTAGGCCGTCAATAGCGTTGCTAAATGCTTCATTCGGCAAGCGTGAATCTCGGGCTGCTGAAAAACGCAATACGAAAGGACTATTATAAGAATCATGCACCATTTGTGCAAACATTTCGAGGAATTACTGCAGAAGTACGATATTTAATTAAATTACACTATCTGCGGGATCGCTGTTGTTTTGCACAGTTTTTTTACTCTCAATATTTATATTATTTTCACTTCTCCTCTCAACCCTTCAGTTTGGTTTTGTGCAAGCTGCCAGCTCTAGAAGCATTATTAAGTAATCTTTACGGTATCGTTTGCAGTAGGGTATAATAGATCGAACAGTCAAAAAGACACCAGCTACGTTACACTAAACAGGCGACATCTGTGAAACTAACGGGCGAGGACGGGCGTATTCCAGTCCATTCAGCCGATCAGGCAAAGCTGCAACCCGATAACTTCTCCAGCCTCCTTTGTTTTTTTAGCTTGAAAGCTAGTCGCAAAGTGAATAGATGTATTGAGTGACATTTCTTACCATCAGTGCTTTGGAAAAATAAATATAATACAATTATTATAGCATTGTATTTATTTAATAATTTATTATTTGCTTTCGTAAAAGTCCGTAAGATATAAAATTGTCCCCGTAATTACTGTATTGATTTTTTTTACAGTTGACTGGTGGGAAGGTGCCGCAACGTTGGTGGTTCTGGGAGGTTCTAGCTAGTCGTCTGCTAGCGGACAGACTTACTCTCATTCTTCATTCCAACCTCTCGGGCCCATGTCGACTTCTCGCAGCGTGTGCAACTTCTACTTTACGGATTGCGGCAACGGCGTCTTTACGTGCAAGCAGTGCAATACGAGTCGCAAACGAGCTCAAGGCTGATGCCAGTATCGTGCACTCTCTTGTCTTTGAGCGGGCCGTCGTGAAAGTTCAGGGTGATCGCAGGCTTCAAGCGGACGAAGAAGCTGCTGTGGAGCCCTTTCTGGTCGTCCAACCTTCTTTAGCCCGGCCGACCAAGCAGGTGGACTTCGCTACAGCCACACTCCGACAAGCCAAGAAGCCTCGCCACGCGTCAGCACAGAAGTACGACGAGTTGTTGAGCCAACTGCCGCCGACTAGCAACCGATGTGAGCGCCTCTTTTCACAGTGCAAGCTAATTCTCACCCCACGGCGGTCAAGTCTGCTGCCAGCGAACTTTGAGATGCTCGTGTTTCTACGAGCGAATCGCGACCTTTGGAGCTTCACCTCGCTTGTTGGCATTGATGATATTTAGAAAGTAGTTTGCGCATGAGAAACTTGAGGGCTACAACGCTGCGAAATAAGGTTTAGACTTCTTTTTTTTATCAGAACCCAACAAAACTGCTGCTCAGGCTGGCTCGTATCTTGCCGTCGCCGGCTATATTTGGTTGGCTAAATAAAACCAGCTTGGATGATAGTCACCAGCCTTCTCTGCAGCAGTGGGCTTCGAACAGTGTTGGTTAAACCACTGGTGGAATACTCCATTAACACCAATCACCATGGTTTTTTTCTTTTCTTCTGGAGTTTTGGTGGCGTTACTATGATTATTTGTTGTTATTACTAGCAATTAGTATGGTGTACGCATTGTGTATGTAATGTTGCTACACGAAAAAAAACTCAAGTTGGGTACGCTCAAGATGCGACAAAGCTCTACCACACGAAGTTAGCGGCGGTGTGGTGGCTACGGGGGCAGCTGTGGTCGACCAAGTGGACGAGTTCATGGCACTGGATTCAGAACTTCCTACGCTACCTGTTGTACTTAAGAATGATGACGAAATGACAGTGTCCGCTGAGACGACGCTGATCTTCTTGAACACGACGTACTCCTCTGCTGCAAGACTGAGCGAGCTGTCGCCTGGTAGCTCCACTAGACCCACAATGATGTAGTCTTCTGCTGTCGGTAGCGTGAACGTATTGGTCTCTAGAGCCTTAGCGCCGGCCGTGGCGAAAGCTCCACGGTGGAGACGGAGACGCGTGGGGAGACGGAGATGGAGGTGAGCGGTCTCGCGACGACGTCGACGTCGACGTCTGGTGGCCGCGCTATTCGGTCGACCGTGGAGGCCGGTGCAGACCCGGGTGAGTCGGTTCAGACGGAGGTGTTCCAGTCGCAGGAGGCCGATGGCAGCATCGTGACGAAGACGGTGAAGACGACGACGCGTACTTCGATGAGTGCCAGCGGCGAGCTGGTGAGGACGGTCGAGGTGGAGACCACAACGGAGACGGATACGACGTCTGGCGAGAAAACCACGACGGTGGAGACGGAGGTGAGCGGTCTCGCGACGACGTCGACGTCTGGTGGCCGCGCTATTCGGTCGACCGTGGAGGCCGGTGCGGCCCCGGGTGAGTCGGTTCAGACGGAGGTGTTCCAGTCGCAGGAGGCCGACGGCAGCATCGTGACGAAGACGGTGAGGCCGATGACGCTGTTGAGTTGGTATGTAAGTGGAGCACACTTCCTGCATTTCATACGAACTACCAGCTAATTCATTATCTTAATATGTTGGTGCTATGCTGTCCTACTAGGTTTCTTTATTTCGTTTGTGAGCTGAACGTTTTAAAGATATTTAATAATAGTGAAAGCGTGAAGGTGATATACAAATAAATGTTGTATTGTCTACAGACGCCATTCATTGTCCAGACGGCTCGACGATCGGCTACTGAGTTTGGGACTCGCTAAACCTTCCAGAAGTCGCTGCGTTTTTTATGTGCTCAGGCTGCATTCGTAGTCGAATGTTCCTCTCCATTTACTTCGTACAAATGTGTACTGCGTGTATTTATCTCAACGCACTCCAACTGAAAGACCCTACCATAGTTTATCGTTTCATCGACTAGTTGATCAAACCTGTCCCTCTCGGCGGAAGCGCACCGGGCTCGCAAAATGCCATACTGCATTTAAACCATCACATAGAGTTAGCACAAATACCCGAGTTAGTGTTGTCACGAACGATTTACCTGGATCTTCAGTTAATGCTTCCGACGTATCCCATAGCTCCACCAACGAAATCTTCTGACCACGTAGCCCCGTCAGCACGTTTTGCTGTGGAAAATTGCGGTCGTTAAAAGAAGGAAATGGGTCCTTAATCGGTTCTTGAATGTCTTCCTCGGACTACTGCGCAATTTTGATAATCTTGTCTCTGAACGCACGCTCAGCTTCGTCACTGCCCCGGTCTGCCGGTAGTATTGGTCTCGATCTACTGTCAGAATCACTACAGTACGACGCTCGATCGGCAGATAACTCACTGATCTCAACCACAGCCCTGTGATTCGGTGGCGGCACGTCTTCATCTCCATCTAGCTCTGCCAGAACAGCACCCCAGTATTCAAAAGCATCGTCCGCCCCCAACTCACTTCCTGTTTCGTCGTCTGACTCGT
Organism: Phytophthora infestans T30-4; assembly: GCF_000142945.1. Taxonomy (NCBI): domain Eukaryota; phylum Oomycota; class Peronosporomycetes; order Peronosporales; family Peronosporaceae; genus Phytophthora; species Phytophthora infestans. Next base: position 760,228 of record NW_003303716.1, on the reverse strand, counting down.
CTTCAGTATCGACTTGGTTGCATTCAAATCGCTCGTCTTGGCGTCGAGGGTGCTCTGTTGGGTTGATCAGCTTTTTAATACGCTGGGATTTCAAGATGCTATCAAGCTGATCCGACTCACGAACCTTCTTCCGAACAGCGGCGATTTTGCGAGCCTTCTCCACCGACATTTGTTTCGTTTTGCTGTGTGAATCAGCGCTAACTCACTTAAGTAGCGCTCGCATGTTGCTGTGAAGACCACAATAGACAGCACTTGCATCGGAAGTATCGGCAACTTGCTAAAAGGCATGTCATCGCGCATGAAATCCCAGAACGAACTGACTATACTGAACCCTCCCTGTGGTGGAAGTGCTAGCTTTCCTTTCAGCCACTTGTAAATATCCTCTCCTAAGTTGCCGGGGTCCGCGCGCATGGATCGCCGATAATAGTAAACGCCGATGCGGCACAGGGAGCCTATCGTTGTCAGCGGGGTCTTGTTTAACAGCTTTTGAGCGGCATTGGTGTGTAATGGATGTAAAAATAGAGCGAGCAACATGAGCGGCTGCTCACACTGTTTCCATCGTTGCTCCACTTGCTTGATAAGGTTGCGCGTGCCAAACGGACGCACCGAAAATCCTTTGATCATATCCATGTAGCACACAACAACATCCGCGAGCGAGTTCTCGTCGCGCTGCAACTTCAAAGAGGCAAATGCAAGCGGACGCACCACCTCTTCAGCGTCTTTAAGCCGTTCCCAAAATGATCCTCTGCTAAAAAGCGTGCAGCATCAGGAAAATCATCGCCAGCTCGAAACTTAAACTCCAGTAACTCAAGCGCACTTTGAACGCGCAACAACGATGCAAAACATCCATGCATGCTGCTCCAACGGGTTTCACATAATTGTTTCAGATTCAGGAAATATCCATAAGTATCCACCATGCACGTCCTTGCTTCGACTAACCACTTTGCGGAAGACGCATTCAGAGCATTGACCGCGTCTGATGCTTGCTTGGTGACCTCAGAAAAATCTGACTTTAGAACTGCCTTGACTAAATTGTTTAGATCATGAGCAAAACAGATCTGAAATGAGATATGCGGCCACCGTAGACTTAAAATTCGTCGTGCCCGCGCGCATTGTCCGGCATTATCGGTAACAACGCCACCAATTGTCCAACCATCACTCTGCATCTTTTCCATCACACATTCCATTTGTTCCGCAATTGCGATAGCGTCATGCCTGGGTCCCGTAGGAAGCAAAGCGTATGTCATACCACAACCAAAAAGATCCAATTGGCAACCAAGCAAGTGAGCGCGAGAAATGTTCTGCCAAACATCACTTAAGAAATTCACGCGCACCTTCATTGGCATATTGTACATTACGAAGTGCCGTGCTATCTTGGCTCTCGCAGTCGAAAGCGTACGCGTCTAGAATGGGTCCACCAAGCTTCTTGCGGGTTGGTAGTGGGAAGATGTCAGCGATCATCTTGCTTACGTGATGCAGAAACGTACAGTAGATAAGCGCTCAATAAAACTGTCAGGAAGCCGATTATCAGCTTGAAACTCAACTAGTAATCTCATGAAGATCTCTCCCTCCGCGTCATGCGATGGTCCTGAAAAAAACTGGTCGATACGCTTCTGTCTTTTCTCACTTCGTGTCGAGGACGCATCGTCGTGAACAGACGAACTGCTATTAGGTTGAAAGGCTGTTGAGCTGGAAGAACGGCTAGCAGCTTCCACAGAGTTGCGTGTTTGAATATAGGCTTGATAGAATTTACAGCTCTTGAGATGGCTTCTATAGTTTTCCGGCCTCCCTCGAAGTCTCTTCGGCTCAGGGACAGGAGGCTCGTGCGGTGTTGCGCGGTAACTACCCTCAGCTGGCTGCCGCGAAGCACGATACGCATTGTTGCAGTGGTTGCAAATGTGGTATGTCCGGTTGTTACCGGCGTCTTCATGCAAGTCTGTGAACTCGTCGCGCTCTTGGCACGATGGGTGGCCCATGCTTCGGTACGGTGTAGTGTTCGATGTGCGATAGCTAAATACACTTGTCGAGCGTGCGTATTTCAGAAATAGAGACTTGTTGTATGTGGTATCAGTATTACTTTGACGGTGGAGACCGGATCACTCCGTCCAGTGAATCACCACCAACCTCCAGGTGCACTGGTTTTACACTGGTGTTTTCTACACCAAAACCATATAAAACCATTAAATCCGAAAACCAAAAACCAGCCAACACTGCTACGAACCCAAGCCAGTGGCGTGATAGGGTCACTGCCCCGTCCTGACCCGTGCAATACAGCAAAATAGTTGAATAATTTATTATTGTGGATCGGTATATTGCAATGATTATTACGTGCTTCTGTGAAACCCATTACAATTTTTTATTTTATTGTAAGAGCACTGCTTACCATCCTAGTCCTTCACTACAGGACTGCGGTAGCGTCTTCCCCCTTTGTTTAAGCATGACCGCTACTTACGCCGCAGATTATGTAAGTTGGTGCCGCTGCTGACGTAGCTGATTGTGCAGTCCTACTATTGACGCAGCTTGATCCAGTGTCGCTCCTCGTGACGGTCGCTGCTAGTGTCGGCCCGGTTGTCGGTGTTGGTCGCTGCTGTGTCGACGCTGTCATCTGGTACAATACATGTACTCTACACCTCCGCACTTAGATTTAGTAGGCTCTCTCACCAACGCACGAGAGGTCTTCGAAGAGCAGTGATCCCCCCAAAAACCTTGATCGAATAATTACGGACTGCCTGAGCGTAAACCACTAGACGCAAGTAGATAACTCATCTCGTCATCACACAGTAAACGAGCTCGTCATCATACCACTTATGTTTGGTCCCAGGTCCTGCAAATTGGCTTTGCATTATTATAAGCGAGCTCGTCATCACACAGCTTATGTTTTTCTGTAAGTATAAATAAACTGGATATTTCATCCATACTCTGCACTTCGTGTCGTCTAACCTCTCTTTGATGCGATTCCCCACTTTACCTTTTCCCTCGCCGGACGCAACCACTAGGCACAACTATCTAAAGTGCGATGCGTGTCCTGTACATAACGTTAATATCAACGACCGCTGCGCTCTTGTACAGTCATGCCTTTGCATTGACGACGAAGGCTAACGCCGACACGACGCAGACGACAACCGATATTTCGTCCGCATTGCTCGCAGGAGTACAGGACAAAGACCTTGCCATGCGAGCTCTAAGGACAGGTCGCTCGAGTGGTGGCAATGTTGAGCACAAGGACCATGACGAAGAGCGGTGGCTTAGTCGTGTTACAAATTGGATCAAATACAAGAGGGGCAAGATGAATCCCAAGCAATTACACACATACTTGGGCTTAGATGGACTGGGCCAAAGCGCTCGCGATAGCTCGAACTTCCAGAAGTACTTGAAGAAGTCGGCAGAATGGCGGAACAAACACTAAAGTCACGTTTATTCTTGCTCACAAGTTGTCTCTGAGCGATATCGACAAGAGTCAGCAAGAGGTTCCAAGCGTCAATAGCGAGCAATTGAAGGACTAAAACCATGAGAGACGAATAAAAACGATTTGGAAGCATGGGCGTTGACGCAAAGACACTCATTGTGTCACAGCGAGGACGCAATCGACCAGATAGAAGTCAAAACACTACGCAGCCAGACGAGCATCGTGAGTCTTCGAGATAGCAAGACTGTGGAGTGTGCAGTGGGTGACGGACTGAAGTGGGGGAAATATCAATGATATTTGCATTTTTAATTGAGCTACTAACTCATGTTAAATGCTAAACTTGTACTACTACTAGTAGTAGTAGTAGTATTAAAACTGTACGTGTCTGTTTAAATTCGAATACCGAGGTACGTAGTGATACTAGGTTTTATAAGCTGACTACTTCGAAGTATCAATTCAAAGTTACGCTTAGTCACTCCATCTGCGGGAGATTATGCGCTTGTCGTTCAACAAGTTGCAAAACAGTGAGTCCCGCAACATGTTCGAGTGGTGATGTGACGTCGTCCTTCATGGCAATTCGCAGGTATTTAATGATCATCTGATGCGTAGGTTGAACACTCGCTAGCTTGAGACTCGCCATTTCGGTGAGTTGCAGTGGATTCATTCGTCGATTGTCCATGATGGTCATTGAGGCACCAGCACAGACCAATAGTCTTGTGCTCTTGATATGACCATAAAAAGCTGCGTAGTGTAGCGCCGTAAGCCCGTCCAGTGAGTCCTGTTGATCAATCGATGCTCCATTCCGCAAGAGAAGAGATAATACCTCGTCTGATCCTGACAGCGCTGCCCAGTGAAGAGCTGTTCGCCCAAGATTGTCCACTTCGTCCACGATTTGCTCATTTCTCAAACACAATTGCGCCGTCTTTGCATCGCCCGACCGCGCAGCCTCAAGAAAAAGTGCGAAACGACCAAGAAAGTTGTTGCTCTGTTGTTTCTGCCCTGTAGTAACAGCGATTTTACTCTGTTGAGTTTTAGTGTTCAAGTATTGATGAGCTGCCTGAGCATATTGCGTTTCGAGCGAAACTTGAGTGCAATACGCGAGTACCACAGTGGATATGCCAACGACAATGTAAATAATCAGTGGGACGGCAGCTAGGATCAAGAAAACTCGTCTGGTACTTGTCGCCGTACTGGAGGGAAGACTTAAAAATAGTAGTAAAAATACCACACACGGAAAACCCACACAGATTCCACGAAGACAGCGACTTCGTAGACAGCATAATAAACGCGAAAAAGTTGGTGAAGGAAGATCGCTTCCTATCCCTTGCTTCTCGCGAAATACTGCGTTCTCCAAGTCGTCATCCTGGTCGCCTACTGTTGGAATAGAAGAAGCCATATCATCAATTTGGTTGATCGGTGCAGTGTTGTCAGGTATTTATAAACGTCAAGACCTTTTAATAATAGTGAATGCTCATCAAGAAAAAAAGAGCACGTGCTGTGGCAAGCGAAAATGCAAGGACCTCCGTTAGCATCAGAATCTATAGGATGTACCCCATCAACGAGGACATATCCCGATGGAACCGTGAGGTCTGCACAGGGGTCTTCGGCTACTTCACATCGCAGACTTCGACAGGAATTGTCCTATCCAGCAACCGCACAATGGGCTCCGCTAACACACAGCAGACCAACCAGCAACGACCTTTAAGGCCTTCTACCGCTCGAGTATCTGCTCCATCGGAGGGCATCAAACTACCCAAACGACCTGCTACCAGTCGAACCTCGAAGACTCAAATCCGTCATCATGAACATGAGGAACATTTTACGACGAGAAGTGACACTATAGCGATACAAGAGGCCATTCGACGCGAACGAAACCAGGAACAGTATGTGAACCCGCTTATTGGTCGAAGTGTGGAGTCTCGAGGGCAACTTGGTCGGGATGGTAAGCCCAATCGTGATGGAGTAGAAACTAGAACTATGGAGTTATTGTCCCGAGCTCGTGTCGTCTCCACAGCCGCGATGAATGCTACAGAACGTCTGCGCTCGAGAGCTTTCCAGGCACGAGCAAATGGAGATTATGACCGAGCTATCAAGTTTTACACGAGTTTATCGACTGCAAAACCGAGTGAAATTGAGGCGAAATTCCAGCTCGCTGTGTGTTTAGAACGAACAGGTCAAATCAGACCCGCGTTAGCAGCTTACAAGCAAGTTCAGAGACTTTCCGGTGGACAACATGCCTTTGCGTACTATAATATGGGCAATTTGTGTATGCGTGTCGATAAAGTAGCTCAAGCTGTCGACTATTTTTCACGTGCGATTAGTGTCAGCAAAGACAAAAAAGGGTCCAATAGAGGATCACCCCCAAGTGCATTTTATCGACAGCGAGCAGCAGCGTACCGTAAGAATGGAGATTTCGAGAAGGCCGCACAAGATTACGACCTTGTTCAAAAGAACTCAGGGGGCTCTACTACCTTGGCAGACGAGAGTGTGATGTTCACTGCTGAGCACCTGTACAACACCGTGAAGCGTGCCACATCTCCGAAGAAAAGAATCCCTCAACAAAGTGTACATAACGATGAAATAGCACGTGGATTGGAGATCGAACCTGACACAAACCAAGACACAAACGAGTGTCAAAGCGAACCTGATGAGACTGAAGATGCACTGACAGCTTGGACGCTTCAGCGCAGTCTGGAGATTGCTCGACTTCCACCGTCTGAAAGAAGCGACAGTGACCTTCAATACCTCGTCGATTTTATGCAGAAGAGATTCTTAGTTTGCGCGGCGTTGAATCCGGAAGTTTGCAAGCTTTTATGTCGTGATCTTGTGCTAAGTCCCGATGGAGCTCTTCCAGCCCGAACACCAATTTTTATGGAACAGAATGGTGTTGAAGCTCCACATGATAAGTCATTGTATTTTATTTTTCAAGGAAGAGTATCTGTCTCAAAGACTGCTGGTAGAATGTTTCAGCTGTCGGCAGAGTACCTAGAGAGCTCTGAAGAGCGCTTTAAAGTGCAGGAAGAGCTGGATGAAGCTGAAATGGGTGCGTCCGACGTCACGTGGGAACCTCCATGGAATACTTATCAAATACCCGTTAATTCGGACTGGAAGCAAACGCAATTAGAGCTCTGTGAGCTTGAGCACGGAGATATTTTTGGTCACCAAGGGAGGATTACAAACGCTCCACGGTAAGAAACAATCGCTATTAAAAATATTTGACTGCTAATCAAATATTACTGTAGAGCGTATTCAGCAATTACGACAACAACGTGTGTGATAGGGGCTTTATCGTGGCATCAGTGGAGTCGAATTGACCGTGCACAACACGAAGTCGAGGTAAGTAGTCTCAATCCTACAATAGTAAATATATTTTTTAAATATCGTTTTATTTTCCTAGCGAGACCGCGCCGCTCGATTCCTCTCCATGGCCCCAGCGTTCAATAATATCCCCGTAGTAGATATCCGCAACCTTGCAAACCGAGTACGTCCGCTATTAGTCTAATCAATATTTTTTTCTTACAGAAAAAATTCTTGTATCAGTCTACATTTGTCAAGGTCATCGGCTCCAAAGTCGTGTGCTGTGAAGGCCAGTCTGTGAATGGGCTGATACTGGTTCGAGAAGGCGAACTCTGCAAATTTTCGCCTTGTGGATTACGAACACCACCTGATATGTCCATATCATTCGCACTTAGTGGACGTCTATCTGAATCTCAAAGCGCTCGACTATTTTACACACAACTTGAGACTGCAGGGGATCCTCTGAGCTTTTTACGTATTAATGAGGCGCATCATGGATTTCTTCCACAAAATTACGTGAAGTCCAAGCAGCGGGAGCTTCTGCGAGCTGCCACTACACGACCAAAATCAACCAATACCAGGCGAACAAGTGTCGCTATCAACTGTATGGGGACTGGAAGGGGGACAACGCCAACGCAACCGGTTGCGCTGGCACTGCGACGTGGAGAATGTTTTTGTGCGTCATCATCCTGGGTTCCACCGCGCCAGTCTCGACAAGAAAAACAGCAGATTCATGGAATATCTTGCGCCAAGGCAGCGTTGATATCGGTCTCTACAGTAGAGCTTCTGTTCTTGTCGGCTGCAGATATCATGCAGGGATTCTCTGCTGATAGCCGTTCGCAACTACATCGTAATTTACAGGACATTGCCTTGATGAACAAACATAAGTACAAGACAGACTTGTCACGTTTACGAGGTCCACCTGGAGGGAGAAGAAACTCGAATCTGTTAGAGCAGTTAGTCCGAGATACACATTGGAGCAAATTTAAACAGGAGCTCGTGGAGAGTGTGCTTCGCGGACGGACGTGACCTTAAAGGCAGCACATGTATATGTTATTGGGATTTAAATTTATTACTAGCAGAGGATTCATTTAAGTACGCATTTTTATTTAATCTCGTCCAAAATTCAATTCTGATTTCCTCAATGCGCGGAGAGGGTGAAAACACATTGCTTTTGGTGATGTCGTTCAGAGATTCTACGTGTGGAGCATGGCGCTAGTATGATTTAGCGTGTAGGTTGCGAATTAAAATCACGTAAATTATACTACTATCGAGAAATACCTCGTTTTTCTTACCGATATATGGAGAGGGGGGGGTATGTGACGATATATTGTCAAGAACTCTGACGCTACGAGGAGTTAATTTTTTTATGACCCGCTTTCAATTAGTATCCTCTCCCAGGAGGGATATTCGTGCAGCTTACTACTGTAGTACTTGTACTAAAAATTGTAATTCTTTTTTAACACTCAAGAAATCTACATCCCCACAAACAAAAGCAAAACCCCAAGCACACGAGGAATGCACTGAAGTCCAGTGACAAAACGAACCGAACTAAGCATTTTTTCTTAGCGTCTTCAATTGCTTCAACTCAATTGATAAACCATCCTTCAAAACTCTTGAAACTACGGTCTTACTGGTTCTTCCACCACTTCTTCGACTTCTTAATGTAACTAGCGTAGTTCTTGTGTTTGTAGGCTTCTTGACCAAGTCCTTTTAAGTTTAAGTACTTGTAAAGCTGCTCGGGACTCATCTTTCCAGCGTGGTACTTGAAAAAATCTGTCATACCATTAAGCAGTCGCTCTTCGCCATCGTCGCTGTCGTCTATCGGATGCGTTCTCAAAGATCGCGTTGCAACGTGTTTGTTCGGCTCCCCAGCTAGAACAGGAGTTAGAATGCTGGTTGCCGTCTGGGCCGTGTCAGCCACAGTCGTGGTCAAACCGGACGCAGGACTCTGTACTAGAACAGTGGCCGTCGCCATCAGCGCCAAACACAGCACGCGCATCGATATGATGGGTTGCTCGGTACCAGGAGGGGAAAATCGAAGTGAGTAAGAAAATCGAGGAAAGCAAAGTATCTCCCCGCTTCTAACCTTGTACTGTAGCCTGTCGGTCTGTCTGTACCGGTACATATGTCCGTCCGTCTGTCAATCCGTCCGTCGCACTCCCTGTCTTACTGCTTTGACCTGCCTTTCCGCATGGCTACACCCGGCCTGTCTAATACAGCTACGTCCCATCCTACCGACCGCGCCTATCTTTCTGACTCGACCTTACTATGTAAAAACTACAAATATATCCAAAAGCGTCACACAATTAGATCGCCATCTAATTTGCCAAATATTGACCGACCTGCGACACTGACTGGATCTGTCGCACGATCAGACCGCCTCTCTCCCTCGCGATTAGACGTAAGGTAAACATTTCCTCCCATCCTACCGACCGCGCCTATCTTTCTGACTCGACCTAACTATGGCAAAATTACAAATATATCCAAAAGCGTCACACAATTAGCTCGCCATCTGATTTGCCAAATATTAACCGACCTGCGACACAGTGTCGCAGGTCGGTCAATATTTGTGTCGGACACTGTCTGGATCTGTCGCACGATCAGACCGCCTCTCTCCCTCGCGATTAGACGTAAGGTAAACATTTCTGCTAAGAACGAAACACAGCGATTGGTTGCAAACAGCCAGGCGAGCTGCGCAGATGATTGATTGAAAGTAAAGTATTTCCCGCTCCCTAACCTTGTAACCTGTCGGTCTGTCTGTCCGTCCGTCGCACTCCCTGTCTTCCTGCTTTGACCTGCCTTTTCGCATGGCTACATCCGGCCCGGCTAATACAGTTTTCTCCCATCCTACCGACCGCTCCTATCTTTCTGACTCGACCTAACTATGCCAAAATGACAAATATATCCAAAAGCGTCACACAATTAGCTCGCCATCTGATTTGCCAAATATTGACCGACCTGCGACACTGACTGGACCTGTCGCACGATCAGACCGCCTCTCTCCCTCGCGATTAGACGTAAGGTAAACATTTCTGCAAAGAACGAAACACAGCGATTGATTGCAAACAGCCAGGCGAGCTGCGCAGATGATTGATTATCTACATTTAGTTACGCAAAACCTGTCGTATGTACTGCAAATCGGGCACAGTAACCACTTTATTTTCTAAGAGCTTTACACACCTCTCAAATAGAAATATTTATTATTGTTAATGTAGACTTCACAAACCAGTATTTTGTATGAGCTCTGCGATGGTATTTTCCACACACTTTTCAAAGTAAAGACGATATTAATAGTATTAGTATTTTTAAAATAAGCTTCACAGGCCGCATTTGTAAGAGCTCGGCGATGCTATTTTCCACAGACTTTCTAAAGTAGAGACGATAGTATTTTTTAAAATTAAAGTAGGCTTCACAACCAGCGCTTTTTGTAGGGACTTTGCGAATATATATCTTTTTTAGCCAGCCTTCACCTGGCACTCAACACTGCCACCGTGCAATGAAGGCGCGCGGCTGCACGGTCATTGCGGTATCTGCTCCCGTGCACCGCAACCGACGAATGCATGCGCGCACGATAGATAATTGTTTTAGTCAATTTATATTGCATGTAAAGTATGTATTTGTTTAGAAAATTTGATATTATTAGTAATATAGCAAATAAGTAGTAATATTATAAAACATTCTAATATTTTGCCTAATAATAAATACCAGCTTTATATTACCGTGCTATTGGCTAATATTTTGACGCACGTAATTGGTAAAAACAAATAAATTTTGTTAGCTTACTCACAGTTTGCAGGACCACGTGCAAGGCATATATTGACCTGCTTCTGCTGAATCGGCAGCGGCTTACGACGGACCCAGGGGCGCGCTGCATCTGCTGTGGGAAGCTGCAGTACGGTTACGCGTTCCGTACGATTAGCGGCCGAAACATCGTGTGGCGCTGTGTAGTCTGCGAGACCGGCCCAAAGCAGTTGGGTTCTGGGAGGAAAAGGCCCCACCACCTGATTCGGCCGAAGTGTGCCGTTCTGGGAGGAAAAGGGCCCACCACCTGATTCGGCCGAAGTGTGCCGCTAGGAAAGCCTGTCAAACGTCAAGAAGCCGATGGGTCCTGACTGGTACCCCAAGAAGAAAAAGAGGCGCAGCCGCCCTCACAAGCTGACCGCCCGAAACGCCAAGTACATCGAGCAAAAGAAGCAGCAGAAGAGCAACTAATGACACATATACCCTTTTGTGCCCCCATTTTCCTACCTGTTTTTGTTTTTGGTATACTGGCTGACGGTGCGAGGCTTGGGGCCGCACACACGGTAAGCTGACTATGGTGTTGACGCACCTACAGAGCGTAGCGCGCTTCATAAAATAATTAGCACATGGAATCAACTGTGCACCGCCGCAAGCTGGTGGTTCCTATCCGCATCCGCGTCACCGTAGATGGCACGTACACTCGCTCACGTGGGCACACGCACAACCATGCTACCTGTACCATCAGCTCTTATAGCGTATATTTCACTAATTGGCGCTCACAAATTTAAACTACAGTATTGAGTGGGAACTACGTGCGACGAATAAGCTGCTGTTGACATAGATACTACCACTGCGTGACAGTGCAGACCGTACAGATGGACGTGGCAAGTCGATGTGTCTGAACGCAATATTGTACTTTAGTGTCCTGTTCATAATGGCCGAGATGAGAGCTCGGTTGAGTCGCGGATGACTATAAGGTGTACCCGCCTCGCGCGTATAAATCGCGTTGGCTACTGCTAAGAGACGCGCGTTCAGTATACCTGTGTCGCCGCGGAATGGTTTGTGCCCAGTTAGTGACGCGCTTGATTATTCAGACTGATACATCAATTGCGTAAGCACAGAAAGCTAGCACGACGACGCTAAAGTTCCGATAAAGGAACAGTGACCCCATACATAGGTTGGACTATCACGAGCGCGTGGCAAACACACTCATTAACGACCTTGCGATATATGCACGGACACATCAAATAGCACGCCGAGCTGATAAGGAGGCAGCGAAAGTACTCCATCTAATGTACATGAGCTACTTTTCAGATTAAGTCTAAACATCACTACAATTTGATACTCAGCATACAGCCATGTGGCTTTGTGTGTTTGGCATACATTTAGGAGCCAGTAAATGCCAGTCGGAAAGGATCTACGCCACTCTGTCGGCCCGTATCTATGCACATACGTCGATAAGTGCGTCAGCTATGCAAGTATGATCAATGCATGCAAAAGATAGTGGAAATATCCTTCAGTAATATCATAAAGAGCCCAGCGGAACGATTTCAAGGCATAATAGTTTGTGACGACCATCGACAAAACTACCTGTCCTAAAATGTAGCTCGTGCGAGGTGATGACCAAACTTTGCTCGATTAGATCGTTGCAATCAAAGTTATGGTTTTGACTGCCTCACGGCGATGACGTGACAGATGGTATTATTTTGAGTAGGCGTATTTAGAACACCAAACTAGGATTCCTCACCAATGTATGCCAATTCCGTAGCATCATGGATACCGACCCGTCTTCTGAACAACATAAATTATATTTGCAACCACGCGCGCCTCCGATTGGCGTCATTGTGGGAGCTATGCGCTCAAATGAGATTATAGCCAAATCCTTCTCGGGTAAGATGGTGTTCATCTTGCAGATCACGTTAAACCCTGCTCATGTACCATAACACGGGATCACTAAGGATATGGTATGCGGAGTTGTTTTAAAACGTACCATAAGTAGATCACAGTATTCGTATATTATGTGCAGCTTCGCTCTAAGTAGAAACTCTAAGCACACCGCAGCACAGCGGAGGCGGTCAGCCCACACTACACCAACCACCCATGCCCTAGCGTCCGCGGAGCGGGCGCCCAGAGCGCTAGTTTCCCGCTCCCTAACCTTGTAACCTGTCGGTCTGTCTGTCCGTCCGTCGCACTCCCTGTCTTCCTGCTTTGGCCTGCCTTTTCGCATGGCTACATCCGGCCCGGCTAATACAGTTTCCTCCCATCCTACCGACCGCGCCTATCTTTCTGACTCGACCTAACTATGCCAAAATTACAAATATATCCAAAAGCGTCACACAATTAGCTCGCCATCTGATTTGCCAAATATTGACCGACCTGCGACACTGACTGAATCTGTCGCACGATCAGACCGCCTCTTTACCTCGCGATTGGACGAAAGGTAAAAATTTCTGCCGAGCACGAAACGCATCGATTGGTTCCAAACAGCTAGGCGAGCTGCGCAGATACTTGATTATTAGCATTTAGCTACGCCAAACCTGTCGTATGTACTGCAAATCGGGCGCTGTGACGGGGTCACACAGCACCTTGATCAAGAGGAAGTTATCTTCCGAGAGTATACAAACTCTCAGTGAACGGCAGTTCACAGGTCCCCTCTTTTATTAAAGAGAGCGAAGTGACCCAAATAAGGTAGATTGTAAACTGAGTATATTTATAGGTAGATTAAGTTTGGGTCTAATACAAACTGTTAGTTACCTATAGAAATGCAATGTCATTTAACCAATGGTTGGCTTTGAACGACCTTGGTACTTTGTACCAAATATCTCGGAGTATGACGTGTCATACTCCTGAAGTGTGAAGTGTCACACTTCATGTAACCAGGGTACACTTAGGGCTACGTACCCCGTTACATCCTCCCCCACTTAGGTTCGGTTTACCGACCAATCAGAATGAAGAGGTGTTCGTCACAAACTCTCATTCTCAAAGTCGAAAACCATCGACTTGGCCGCGCGAGCGCGGCGGAGGCTCACTTCACAGTTAGAGCCTCGAGCAGCAACCTGTGCGCTCTTCGTCTAGGTCTCCACTTCGACCGTTAACATGCCTCGTGGCACTACTAAGAGCGGTGCTAAGACACGCTCCAAGGCTACAGCCGGTAAGGCGCAGGCCAAGAGCACTAAGCCTCACGGCAAAGGCTCTGCACTCAAGGAGGCTACTCAGGTGGCCTCCGAGGCGATCGGTTCCTCGGGTGACGCGGCTGCGGACAAGCGCGCAAGCAGGCGCCGCAGTCCGTCGCAGTCCGTCGCCCTCGTCTTCAGACAACCGTCCGAACCCTCGGTTCGTAGAACGCGAGTTCAACTCGGGCAGTGAAGACGATGCCGAGTCCGAGAGCACTCAGGATGCTCCTGCGGGCTCTGTGGGAGGGCACAGCTCAGTGCCCAGTGAGCACAAAGAAGGCAGCGTGCAGTCGCCCGCTAGTGATCACGGTGATCACAGTCCCAGAACCTCTGTGCGCTCTGAGAGTCCGGCCGTTAAGGCTAAGGGCGCTCCCAAAGCCGGTGGCGATGAGGAAGAGAATCCTTGCAAACGTCTCTCGCTTGCCGAGGGTCTTGCGCGCGCTAAGGCCTCTAAAGCCGAAGGCGCCAAGCCCTCAAAGAAGCGTACCGCCTCTAAGTCTCCACTCCGCGAGGAGAAGGAGACTCGACGCTCCTATCAGAGTCTCTTCGGCTCCTCGGATGAAGAGGAGGAGAAGGAGGAAGAAGAGGAAGAGGAGGGTGCCATTGTTAAGCCCCGGGAGGTCTCGAATGACCACGACCAGCAGCAGGAGGATTTCCAAGCTGCCCAGCGTGTGCGTGGGGGTTAGGTGGCGGCACCCGTCAGCCAGGGAGCTGCCATCAACTCAAGAGGGTATTGACCTCCCGAGGAGAGCTCTGGGGCTGACCTCTTCTTAGAGCTTCTCGTCGCTCCTCGTGGCCTTGTGGGCGGCCACACTTCTAGGGGCATCTATGAACGAGCCCTTGTTCAGAAAGAACAGTTGTTCGTCGACAACTTGGAGGCTGCTCGGTGTGTGCTTCTCGCGCAACACCGCATTCCTCTTAAGGACTTCACGACTTGTCGTAAGAAGCCCGAGACCCGGGGTGGTCTCTATCCTGTTTGGGGATACCCCTGGGTTATGCCCGAGAACTGTCCCACGTGGAGTTCTTGTGAGGACATGTTCTGGGCGTGGGTGGAGACTCTCAAGTACTCGCCCACGAAGTTATGGGAACTCCATGAAGATCAGCAGCTGTCCCACATCCTGGACCAGCGTGATCTTCGTGTGAGGTTTGCCCACTTGATCAGCAAGCGTATGCTGCCAAGGGACATCCTGAAGCGCGCGGCTTCTAGCGCTCACGATGAGCGCGGGTACGGTATGTATTCATCGACCGTACCCCGTTCGGGCAAGAACCCCCGGACTACTTATGAAGCTGCCGCCGCTTCTGTTCCCAGATTGCGACAGCCTTCGGGCAGTCAATCAGGAGCCGTTCAATCGGCTCCCACGAGTTCTCGGAGTGGGCATAACCCCTCCACTTCACGAGGAGCTGTCGCTTGCCGCGACACCGTTGCTCCTGGAGGATCCGCTCCACGTGGAAGTGGGCTTCTCCATTCCGGTCAAGCAGGGGCGGAGGTGCCCTCGTACGAGTACGAGTACTCGGCGCCTCCCGAGAGCCACTCTCGTCCGAGTGCTCCGACTGCGGGTCCGACACAGGACCCTGAGGTTGACCGCCTCCGTCAACGTATCCTCGTGCTTAAGATTGTACTTAGCCTTGGGACT
Source organism: Phytophthora infestans T30-4 (assembly GCF_000142945.1). Taxonomy (NCBI): domain Eukaryota; phylum Oomycota; class Peronosporomycetes; order Peronosporales; family Peronosporaceae; genus Phytophthora; species Phytophthora infestans. The sequence goes on along the minus strand of NW_003303716.1, from coordinate 744,974 downwards.
GGCGGTAATGCTGCCGCTAAGGCCGGGAATCAGGGCGAGCTCGCTCGTCTTGCGGGCCGCCTGGACCTGGTGGAGCGAGAGGTCGCGAGCCTGCACCTGCGGGTGGATCGCCGGGCCTCTTCGTCCGATCTGGACGAGGCCTTTCGCATGATCCGACGGATCGAGGCTTTGTTGCCACGTCCGGAGCCGCCTGCGGCACACTCCCAGATGTACGCGTATGGTGCGTACCCGGCGTACTCAGCGTACTCGGCGTATGGCGCCGGGGTCCGTTCGTATGGAGCCCCTCCGGCGTACGGTCTTGACCGCAGCCTTGCCGTCCCGACCGAGGCTTGGGTGCCTGCTCCGACGCCCTCGTCGACGACTGTGACCGGCACTCGCTTCGAGGAGCTGGTCGTCGCAGCTTCCAGTTGTTGAGTTTGCGCTCAACAACGCGGTGCACGCGTCCACGGGGTTCACGCCGTTCTACTTGAACGGCTTCCGCCACCCCAGAGTGCCTCTCACTCTTCGAGGAGACACTGACTCCTCTATTCTAAGTGGGGGAGAGGCTCGGAAAGCCCTTTCCTCCCAGGTCTCGGATGTGAGGCCAGTTTCGCTGCGGAAACAGGTGGAATCCTTTATGGATACCAAGCTGAACATTGTCAGCAGGGTCCGCGATGCCATGGCAGCGGCCCAAGATAAACAAAAGGAGTACTCAGACAAACAAGGAAGAGGAAACTTAAGTATATTTGAGGTTGGTGACTTAGTGTTGCTAGACACGAGGAACCTACCTCTATACACTGTTAGCTCTGTCGGCAGCAACAAACTGAAGCACCGCTTCATCGAACCTTTTGCAGTCCTGGCCAGACATGGTGCGTCGTACACCATCGACCTTCCAAAGTCAATGAAGACGCACCCGACGTTCTATGTCGGACGTCTTAAGCGGTACTTTGACCCGCAGGGGGTTGCTGACTCGCAGACCCCCCTTGACCCCACGTACGTGGCGCTGCCGCGCACACACTGCGCAGAGTGTCCTCGAGCACTCGATTGACGCGCTCTGTTTGGCCGTCTGTCTGCGGATGATCCGCAGTGGACATCTGCAGACGAGTTCCCAGTAAAGGGAACAGCGTTTTCCAAAACGCAGCAGTGAACCGTGGGTCTCGGTCCGAGACAATCGTCTCTAGGAGACCGTGATAGCGGAACACGCCATCGACGAACAACCTTGCGGTTTGTTCGCCCGTTACAGTGACGGGAACTGGAGCAAGATGTACCATCTTGCTCAGCCGACACACGAACACCAAAATTCCGGTGTTGCCGTGTCCGTCGGCGGGAAGCCCAAAGATGAAGTCAAGACTCATCGACTTCCAACAATCAGCCGGTACGGGCAGGCTCTGTAGTGGAGCCGAAGAGTGCCCTGCGGGTTTGACCCGCTGACATGTTTCGCATGTCTTGACGTATCGGGCGACCCACTTGTACATGTGGGTCCACCAGAAGGACTGAGAGACCGACAGAAAGGTCTTCTCGCGGCCCAAGTGGCCGCTGGAGGGCGCGTCATGCGCCTCCGCGAGGATGCCGAACTTCAGACCCTCGTCGTTGGGTACGACCACCCGTGGAGGATCAGTGGGCTCCACCCGATAATAGAGGAGGCCCTCCTTCAACTCATATCGGTGGAGCCGTGAGCGCTGTCGCGACGAGAGCCAGTCGGACTTCGCGCTCGTTCCGGCCTTAAGGAACTTGACGATAGGCGCGACAGCCTCATCGTCCCGATACGCCATGCGTATCCGATCATATAGATCCGTTGTCACCCGCGTGATGTGGGCCAACTCATAGTCGGGACGCCGAGAGAGGGCGTCCGCAAGCACGTTGAGCGTGCCCGGCTTGTATTCGACGCGGAAGTTGTATTCCGCGAAGAAGGACAGCCATCGCCATCCTTTGGGAGAGGTGAGGCGAGTTAGTCGCCGTCCTCAAGGACGCGTGGTTTGTGTAGATCACAAAGGGCCTAGAGCCCAGAAGGTGAACACGGAACTTCACAAGGGCATATTTCATTGCCAGGAGCTCCTTGTCATGGACAGGGTAGTTCCGCTCGGCGGCTTTGAGCTGCCGGGACAGGAACGAGATGACTCGTTCCTGTCCAGCCGTGTCGTCCTGCAGCAATGCACACCCGATGGCGTAATCGGAGGCATCGCAGACGACGCTAAACGGCTTCGTCTCGTCCGGCAGAGCCAGGACAGGGGCCTCTTGGAGACTGGCCTTGATGCTGTCAAAAGCATCCTGGTGCTCTTGTTCCCAGCGCCAGTCGACGTCCTTCTGAAGGAGGCTCGACAAGGGCTTAGCGAAGCCCGCGTACCCAGCTCTGTACTTGTGAAGGTAGTTGGCCAAGCCCAACCACTTTCGAAGATCCTTCTGGGATCGGGGCGTCGGCCATGCTGCTATGGCCTTGACCTTGTCTGGGTCAGCCCGAACGCCCACGTTGCTGACGAAGCAACCGAGAACTTTAATCTCTGGTGACGCGAAAACGCACTTGTCGATGTTGGCGTAGAGCTTGTTCGCTCGCATCACGTCCAACACTCGACGGAGGTGTCCTAGATGCACCTCCATGGCCGTCTTGCCTCCCTTGGCACGGCTATGGACGAAAATGTCGTCAAAGTACGTCTGTACGAAGGTACGCAAAGGGCGGAACAATTGCGTCACCAGGCGATTGAACGTCACCGGGGCGTTAGACAAGCCCTGCGGCATGACGAGCCACTCCCAAAGCATGCCGCTTGGAGTGCTTACCGCGGTGAGCGGGATGTCACTCTCTCGCATCAGGATTTGGTAGAAGGATACTACCAAATCCAGCGCACTGTACAGTACGCTCCCGGCCATGTTGTTCAACAACACATCCTTTCGCGGGATCGGTGTTTGGGCCGGCACCGCTGCGTTGTTTAAGCGTGAACCAGACGCCACTTTCCGTTCGGCTTCCGAACGCAGAAAGTCGGCGTCGAGTGCGGGGATTTCGATTCCCGCACCATGCCTGCCTTCGCTTTCGCGGCGAAGAAGGCATCAATGACCTCGCACTGTTCGCGCGGGAGAGGCCATTGCCTCGTGACACAATACTTTGTGCCGTACGCCTCGATCCGGTGGGAGTTGGGTCGGTGGGTGTTTGTTCACCACGTCCGCATACTCCGTCACCAAAGGATACACCGGATCCTTGGGGTTCTTGAGAATCTCAGAACCCAAGCGCGCCTGACGCTGCTTGTTCATGTCTTCCAGGACGTTCTCGTCCAAGACAGAGGAGGAGTTCAGCTCTTCCTGAGTGGTCTCAGGTCTCATGAGTACCATCTCAGCAATCTCTCCAGCCTTGAGGTTGGCCAGGAAAGACTCATCCGTCATTTCCTCGAGGTTCAGTATCTCCGCAACCTCTGGCAACGGTTCCAAGTGGACACCAGATGCCTTGACGGGTAAACCTGTCTCGCCATCGAAGATGTGATAACACTCTTCCACCGGCCTTGTCGGAGGAGCCCGGGCCCTGGACTCCGAGTCGCTTGAAGCGACGTCGATCGGAACGAAGTTCGGATCCGACTTGAGGCGGCGGTGGTGTCTTTGCCGACGGCGTCTGTGACGGGGAGCTTTGCTGCCCACGTCTAGGGATGTCGTCGCTACGACATCCGAGGCACTCGTGGCCTCGTGTGATACTGTTGTACCCACACAGGAAGCGTGTTCAACGCCTTCTTTTTCAGTTAAGGTCTGGGCGACCGCGTGTGGCACTGTGTTACCCACACAGGAAGCGTGTTCAACGCCTTCCTCTTCAGTTAAGGTCTTAGCGACCGCGTGTGGCACTCTGTTACCCACACAGGAAGCGTATCCGACGTCTTCCTCTTCAGTTAAGGTCTGGGCGACCGTGAGTGGAACTCTGTTACCCACTCTGAACACGCTGTTCTCAGTGTTCATGACAGCTGCAGCTGTCTGCGGAACTAAGTTACCCGCCTGTGGACCTAAGTTACCCACTTGGCCGACGTCTCTTCTGGGCGCGGCCACCATCAAAACATCCTTGGAGTCGTCATATACGTCGACGACTCCCAAGCATCTGCCGGATGCTTTGGTACCCTGGCAGCCCTCGCGGGCGCCCCGGGTCCTGACAGAGGTGGGAACATGACTCACCAATGCTCTGTCGGACTGTGCAGGGCGGCTGGCACCGATTGCCTTGCCTCGCCAGTCGATCCAGGGCTCGTGCTTCTCAAGCCAGGGCATGCCCATGATCATATCATAGGATCCATATCGAGAACAGTGAACTGCTCGAGGCTGTCAACGTCTTCAAACTTGACAGCCAGATCCACTTGGACGTTGGGGACAGTGACGACCTTCCCGTCGGCCAGTCGCACTGACACCGTCCCGTTGCCCTTGCTTTCTCTCAAAGCTTCGGACAACTTGTTGCTGTTACGAGCAACCGTCTGGCGGCGTGCGAAATTCTTCGACGCCCCAGAGTCAATCAAGATTCTAAAAGGATGATCGTATCCCCGTACACATCCGTGTACTACGAGCAACCCGCCGCTGCTCTTCGCCGATTCGAGAGTGCGAAGACTCTCAGGGGCTAAGTCCCCGTGGTACGCGCCACCCGCGCACCCATCACGAAGACTTAGTTCTTCCCCAGTAGGGCGCCCCGCCCCTACTGGTTCCCTGCGTTCCCCTGTCCCCGGAATCCTGGCTTCTGCCAGCGACCCTTGAGGACGGGCTTGGAGAAGGACCGTCTGCGGAGTCTTTCCGCGGGACAGTCACGCTTGAAGTGGCCCATCTTCCCACAGCCGAAGCAGCGGATGTCACGCTGTTCGGCGGACCCGAGTTCCATGGGAACTGGTCCGTTGGGGCTTGTTCGACCGGGAGCCGACAAGGAGCTCCCAGGCCACGCTGAGGCCGGCGTACGCGCCTGGCGATGGCTGTACTCTTCTTGAAGAGCCACTTGAATCGCCTCTTCAAGGGTGCTTGCCTGCACCCGGAACAGCTGAGTGCGTGCGGGGCCCACTCGAAGGCCGTCCATGAACACAGTCAACTTGATGTGTTCATTGAGTGGGTTTCCCACTAGGGACGCCGTGAGCTCCCGTATCTCTTGCACATACTCGTGCAGTTCGCGCCTTCCTTGTTTACACGCGAGGAAGCGCGAACGCTGGCGGTACTCGTAGTTCGCCGGGAGGAACGCGGCTCGGAGCTGTTCGCACAGCTGAGCCCAGGATGTGAAACATCCAGGGGATGTTGCTTCCCGAGTGTACACCCAACTCTTAGCACGACCGCTAAGGTTTGAGAGTGCAAAAGCAGCACGAAGTTGCTCGGTCGAGATCAGAGCCGCGTCCATCGCGAGCTCTACTTCTCGGACCCAGAAGTGAAGGTTCTCGCCTTCCTTCCCTTCATACGGCTTTACCTTCAGCCGTATTGGCTTTGGGTGAGGCGGATTTGCTTCCGCCGCCGGAGCCTGCAGGTTCTCCCGCACATGCGCGATGAGGCCCTGCTCGTACGCGTCGAATGCATTGACGCGCTCGAGCTGCTCAGCCGGTGTTGACACCACCAGGCTCTGCAGGGCCCTTATCCCGAAGATGCCTGCCATCTTCCGAACCGACTCGAACTGAGAGTCGTTCAAATGGGAGAAGTCGTTCCTATCCATGGCAGCGAACTTCGGAGGCTCAGGTAGTCTACCCGCGATGGCGTGGATTGACTGCAAGTGCTACCAAGTGTGACGGGGTCACACAGCACCTTGCGCAAGAGGAAGTTATCTTCCGAGAGTATACAAACTCTCAGTGAACGGCAGTTCACAGGTCCCCTCTTTTATTAAAGAGAGCGAAGTGACCCAAATAAGGTAGATTGTAAACTGAGTATATTTATAGGTAGATTAAGTTTGGGTCTAATACAAACTGTTAGTTACTTATAGAAATGCAATGTCATTTAACCAATGGTTGGCTTTGAACGACCTTGGTACCTTGTACCAAATATCTCGGAGTATGACGTGTCATACTCCTGAAGTGTGAAGTGTCACACTTCATGTAACCAGGGTACACTTAGGGCTACGTACCCCGTTACAGGCACAGTAACCACTTTATTTTCTAAGAGCTCTGCACACTTCTCAAATAGAAATATTTATTATTATTAATGTAGACTTCACAGACCAGTTTTTGTAAGAGCTCTGCGATGTTATTTTCCAGACACTTTTCAAAGTAAAGACGATATTAATAGTATTAGTATTATTAAAATAAGCTTCACAGGCCGCATTTGTAAGAGCTCGGCGATGCTATTTTCCACAGACTTTCTAAAGTAGAGACGATAGTATTTTTTTAAATGAAAGTAGGCTTTACGACCAGCGCTTTTTGTAGGGACTTTGCGAATATATATCTTTTTTAGCCAGCCTTCACCTGGCACTCAACACTGTCACCGTGCAATGAAGGCGCGCGGCTGCACGGTCATTGCGGTATCTGCTCCCGTGCACCGCAACCGACGAATGCATGCGCGCACGATAGATAATTGTTTTAGTCAATTTATATTGCATGTAAAGTATGTATTTGTTTAGAAAATTTGATATTATTATTAATATAGCAAATAAGTAGTAATATTATAAAAATTCTAATATTTTGCCTAATAATAAATACCAGCTTTATATTACCGTGCTATTGGCTAATATTTTGACGCACGTAATTGGTAAAAACAAATAAATTTTGTTAGCTTACTCACAGTTTGCAGGACCACGTGCAAGGCATATATTGACCTGCTTCTGCTGAATCGGCAGCGGCTTACGACGGACCCAGGGGCGCGCTGCATCTGCTGTGGGAAGCTGCAGTACGGTTACGCGTTCCGTACGATTAGCGGCCGAAACATCGTGTGGCGCTGTGTAGTCTGCGAGACCGGCCCAAAGCAGTTGGGTTCTGGGAGGAAAAGGCCCCACCACCTGATTTGGCCGAAGTGTGCCGTTCTGGGAGGAAAAGGGCCCACCACCTGATTCGGCCGAAGTGTGCCGCTAGGAAAGCCTGTCAAACGTCAAGAAGCCGATGGGTCCTGACTGGTACCCCAAGAAGAAAAAGAGGCGCAGCCGCCCTCACAAGCTGACCGCCCGAAACGCCAAGTACATCGAGCAAAAGAAGCAGCAGAAGAGCAACTAATGACACATATACCCTTTTGTGCCCCCATTTTCCTACCTGTTTTTGTTTTTGGTATACTGGCTGACGGTGCGAGGCTTGGGGCCGCACACACGGTAAGCTGACTATGGTGTTGACGCACCTACAGAGCGTAGCGCGCTTCATAAAATAATTAGCACATGGAATCAACTGTGCACCGCCGCAAGCTGGTGGTTCCTATCCGCATCCGCGTCACCGTAGATGGCACGTACACTCGCTCACGTGGGCACACGCACAACCATGCTACCTGTACCATCAGCTCTTATAGCGTATATTTCACTAATTGGCGCTCACAAATTTAAACTACAGTATTGAGTGGGAACTACGTGCGACGAATAAGCTGCTGTTGACATAGATACTACCACTGCGTGACAGTGCAGACCGTACAGATGGACGTGGCAAGTCGATGTGTCTGAACGCAATATTGTACTTTAGTGTCCTGTTCATAATGGCCGAGATGAGAGCTCGGTTGAGTCGCGGATGACTATAAGGTGTACCCGCCTCGCGCGTATAAATCGCGTTGGCTACTGCTAAGAGACGCGCGTTCAGTATACCTGTGTCGCCGCGGAATGGTTTGTGCCCAGTTAGTGACACGCTTGATTATTCAGACTGATACATCAATTGCGTAAGCACAGAAAGCTAGCACGACGACGCTAAAGTTCCGATAAAGGAACAGTGACCCCATACATAGGTTGGACTATCACGAGCGCGTGGCAAACACACTCATTAACGACCTTGCGATATATGCACGGACACATCAAATAGCACGCCGAGCTGATAAGGAGGCAGCGAAAGTACTCCATCTAATGTACATGAGCTACTTTTCAGATTAAGTCTAAACATCACTACAATTTGATACTCAGCATACAGCCATGTGGCTTTGTGTGTTTGGCATACATTTAGGAGCCAGTAAATGCCAGTCGGAAAGGATCTACGCCACTCTGTCGGCCCGTATCTATGCACATACGTCGATAAGTGCGTCAGCTATGCAAGTATGATCAATGCATGCAAAAGATAGTGGAAATATCCTTCAGTAATATCATAAAGAGCCCAGCGGAACGATTTCAAGGCATAATAGTTTGTGACGACCATCGACAAAACTACCTGTCCTAAAATGTAGCTCGTGCGAGGTGATGACCAAACTTTGCTCGATTAGATCGTTGCAATCAAAGTTATGGTTTTGACTGCCTCACGGCGATGACGTGACAGATGGTATTATTTTGAGTAGGCGTATTTAGAACACCAAACTAGGATTCCTCACCGATGTATGCCAATTCCGTAGCATCATGGATACCGACCCGTCTTCTGAACAACATAAATTATATTTGCAACCACGCGCGCCTCCGATTGGCGTCATTGTGGGAGCTATGCGCTCAAATGAGATTATAGCCAAATCCTTTTCGGGTAAGATGGTGCTCATCTTGCAGATCACGTTAAACCCTGCTCATGTACCATAACACGGGAACACTAAGGATATTGTATGCGGAGTTGTTTTAAAACGTACCATAAGTAGATCACAGTATTCATATATTATGTGTAGCTTCGCTCTAAGTAGAAATGCTAAGCACACCGCAGCACAGCGGAGGCGGTCAGCCCACACTACACCAACCACCCATGCCCTAGCGTCCGCTGAGCGGGCGCCCAGAGCGCTAGTTTCCCGCCACCTAAACTTGCAGCCTGTCCGTCCGTCTGTCAATAAGTCCGTCCGGTTCCTTTCTTGCTGCTTTTCCTGCCTTTTCGCATGGCTACACCCGGCCTGTCTAATATATTTTCGTCCCATCTTACCGACCGCGCCTACCTTTCTGACTCGACTTAAGTATGCCAAAATTACAAATATATCCAAAAGCGTGACGCAATTGGGCAATACCTGCCGACCTGCGACACTGACTGGATCTGTCGCACGATCAGACCGCCTCTTTACCTCGCGATTGGACGTAAGATAAACATTTCTGCCGAACACGGAAGGCATCGATTGGTTGCAAACAGCCAGGCGAGCTGCGCAGAAACTTATTTAGCTACGCAAAACCTGTCGTATGTACTGCAAATCGGGCACACTAACCACTTTATTTTCTAAGAGCTCTGCACACTTCACAAATAGAGATATATATTATTATTTATGTAGACTTCACAGACCAGTTTTTGTAAGAGCTCTGGGATGTTATTTTCCAAGCACTTTTTCAGAGTAAAGACGATATCAATAGTTATAATATTATTAATATAAGCTTCACAGGCCGCATTTGTAAGAGCTCGGCGATGCTTTTTTCCACAGACTTTCTAAAGTAGAGACGATAGTATTTTTTAAAATTAAAGTAGGCTTCACAACCAGCGCTTTTTGTAGGGACTTTGCGAATCTTTTTTACTTCACCTGGCACTCACCAATGCCACGCGGGTGCACAGTCATTGCGGTATCTGCTCGCGTGCACCGCACTCGACGAATGCATGCGCGCACGATCGATAATTGTTTTAGTCAATTTATATTGCATGTAAAGTATGTATTTGTTTCGAAATCTAATAATAGTATATTATAGCAAAGCCAAATAGTAATATTTTATAACATCTTCAAATTGTGCCTAATATTAAATACCAACCTGCTATTGGCTAGCATTTGGACGCAAGTAATTGGTTAAAACTATATATGTTGCTAACTTACTCACAGTTTGCAAAATGGTGGGGCCTACGTGCAAGCATTGCGAGGTGAAGATTGACCCGCTTCTGCTGAACCCGGAGTGGTCTACGACGGATTCCCGGGCGCGCTGCATCTGCTGCGGGAATCTGCAGTACGGTTACGCATTCCGTACAATCAGCGGGCGGGACATCGTGCGGCGCTGTATTGCCTGCGAGAACGGCCCAAAAGCGGTTGAGTTTTGGGAGGAAAAGCCCCCCCCACCTGATTCGGCCGAAGTGCGCCGTCAGGAAAGCCTGGCGAAGGTCAAGAAGGCGATGGGTCCTAATTGGTACCCCAAGAAGAAAAAGAGGCGCAGCCGCCCTCGCAAGCTGACCGCCCGAAACGCCAAGTACATCGAGCAAAAGAAGCAGCAGAAGAGCAACTAATGGCAAATATACCCTTTTAGGCCCCCATTTTCCTTCCTATCTTTGTATTTAGTATACTGGCTGACGGTGCGAGGCTTGGAGCGGTAAGCTGACTATAGTGCCGACGCGCCTACATAGCGTGGCGCGCTTCATAAAATATGAGCGCATGGAATCAACTGTGTTCTGCTGCAAGTTGGTCGTTCCTATCCGCATACGCGTCACCGTATATGGCACGTACACTCGGCCACGTGGACACACGCAAAACCATGATATCTGTACCATCAGCGTCTATAGCGTATATTTTCACAAATTTAAAATACAGCATTGAGTGAGAGCTACGTGCGACGAATAAGCTGCTGTTTGCATAGATACTACCACTGCGTGACAGTGAAGACCGTACAGATGGACATGGCAAGTTAATGTGTCCGAACGCAGTATTGTACTTTAGTGTCCTGTCCATAATGACCGAGATGAGAGCTCGGTTGTGTCGCGGACACGGTGTACCCGTCGCGCGCGAATTTATCGCGTTGGCTATTGCTAACAGAAGGTGTACCCGCCGCGCACGTATATATCGCGTTGGCTATTGCTAACAGACGCGCGGTCAGCATGCCTGTATCGCTGCGGAATGGCCTGTGCCCAGTTAGTGACGCGCTTGATTATACAGACTGATACATCAACAGCGTAAGCACAGAAAGCTAGCACGACGACGCACAAGTACCAATAAAGAAACCGTGACCCCATATACATAGGTTGGGCTATCACGAGCGTGAGGCATATACACTCATTAACCGCCTTGCGATTTATGCACGAACAAAACAATTAGCACGCCGAGCTGATAAGTAGGCAGCGAAAGTACTCCTTCTAATGTACATGAGCTTTTATTCATTTCAATTCTAACCATCATTGCGATCTGATACTCTGCCTACAGTCATATATCTTCGTATGTTTGTCGTACATATATCGGACCCAGTAAATGCCACTCGAAAAGAATCTACGCCACTCTGTCAGTCAGTGGCTATGCAAATAAGTCAGTAAGTGCGTCAACTATGCGAGTAAGATCAAAGCATGCGAAAGATAGTGGAAATACCCTTCAGTAATATCACAAACAGTTCAGCAGAATAATAATTTCCAAAGCAAAATGTTTGTGTTTGTGGCGACCATCGGCAAATACTACCTATCCTAAAAGATATATTGCGCGTGGAGCTGACTTAACCTTGCTCTAATAGACCGTCGCAAAAGCAATGATAAGGTGTCGACTGCCTCACGACGATGACGTGCAGATGGGTAATGTGTTTTAGTAGGATATTTACTCCAGCTACACTTGAATTCCTCAACGATGTATGCCAATTTCGAAGCATCATTGATACTGACCCGTCTTCTGAACAGCATATATTACATTTGCAAACTCGCGCGCCCCCGATTGGTGTCATTTTGGGAGCTATGCGCTCCAATGAGATTATAGACAAATCCTTCCAGGATAAGATGGTGCACGTATTGCGGATCACGTTAAACCCAGGTCATGTCTACCTTTACTATGACGATCAACAATACGCATTCGATCTAGATCTATCACGCGGGTATCTATCTGTAACATCCAGCTGTCACGCCTACATACTTATATGTGATGTTTCCAAAAAGTGACTTTAAGAAATGATAGCAGTACACGCTCCAGAGGCGGACAGTGAGGCATAACATGAGAACACTAAGGATATTGTGTACGGTGTTGTTTTGGAGCGTATCATAAGTAGATCACAGTATACAAATATTATATGTAGCTTCGCTCTAAGTAGAAACTCTAAGCCCACCGCAGCGCAGCGGAGGTGGTCGTTCCTCTTTACACCAACAAACCATGCCCTAGCGTCCGCGGAGCGGGCGCCCAGAGCGCTAGTCCTAAAGTATCAAGGCTAGCACGGTGTTCGTCCGTCCGTCACACGAAACGCTCAGATTTTTGAGCCTTCCCATTGGCTGCCGAGCGGAGCGAAGGCGGCATCGATTGGTTAAAACGGAATTATGTATTTTACATCAATAAATTCATGTGGTTCACAGAGATTTGCACAAGACTATCCATTATCCGAAGGCGGCATCGTTTTAATATTACAAAGTATAATATTTACCATTGTAATAATATTAATACATGTTGCTTTTAATATTCGAGTGCTAAACAGAAAGAGCTATTTATTCTCAAATAAGAACTTCCCTAAAGAGGCTTCCAATGCTGCGACGTGCTTATCCTACACGTAGGAATGCGTGTTTCCAAGGACATCTTACCCCCCTAGTGGAGTCTGACGTGTGTCTGTCCGTACGTCCGTCCGTAACGGGCTAGGGCTAATAAAACTCACGCTAATACGCGCGTTCTACTGGCTGCCGAGCGCAGCGAAGGCGGCCTCGATTCGCTAAAAAGCTGCCGAGCGCAGCGAAGGCGGCCCCCATTTGCTAAAATCAACATTGTGTTTCTTACACATTATATGTGGTCTACACATCGTACTTAAAAGCACCGTTTAAATTTCATTTTGCCCCCATTTTCGAAACGGAAGCCGCGGAACGCCACGTTACTCGAGGTACGCTGCGTGTATGCAGGTTAGTGTACATTAGTAGCTAGCAAGACACACATACACAGATAGTCCGAGGTTCCTGGGGCTGCTTAGGGGGTAGCTTATAACTTGCGGGATTTTATCCTGCAAGTAGGTAGCCGTGCTATGGGGATTTAGTTCCAGAGCCCTCTAGGTTCTTGGGGCTTTATCCCACCGCCCACTCTGCGCGAGAGCACATTTGGCACCTGGTCCATTGACCGCAAACCCGACAGCGAACCAGTTGAGCCGGTCGTTAATGGTTATTGATGGGCACGCACATTGCGTGCGTGCGAGGTGGTCAGGAGGGGTACCGTAACTGGCCTCTTTTAGCCGACAGATGGGATGGGGGCTGTAATAGCCTATCAATAACCAGCCTTTGCAATTAACGGCCGCCTTTTTGGCAAAAGGATATCGCACCTCAAGCTACAGTACTATCCGGGGGCCCAACCCTGAAGATTCGACTGCACAATTTGCAAACTAAAACCGCTCCGGGCCTCACGGCCCGTGACTGTGGGATAAGTGATCGGAGATAACCTTGATGGGAGCAAGCAATCCCGGGTAGTACGCAGATGTCCCCACACCCTACTCTATGAAAACTACTGCTACATGCGGTGTACTTAGACTATGTCTAACGCGTCACGTTTTCGTGTTCGCAGACTTATGGCTCGAACTAAGCGGATAAGGACGCGGGAAGAACTTGTGGAGGCCCTGCGCGAGAATGAACTGATCAATGCGACGCCCATGCAAGAGGAGAAGGAAGCACGGAAGCGACGTATGAACAAGCGCAGGAGGAAGCGCTGTGACTTGAACAAAGCGCTTCAAGCCCTCAGTGTGCACCAAGAAGATACGGCGGTTACGGAAGCTACGGAAGGTCAAGCTGGCCGTTCTGAAGAGCGGGAGGAAAAGACGGAAGAGTCCGATCCTGTGATATTTCAGCGCCGGTTTGCGGCTCAAATGGAGGCGGCGTATCAAGATGGAGCCGCTGGGGTAGCTTTATTTACGGTCCCTGTCATACCACAAGCTACAGTTCAAGAAGCGGTTCCGGTGTCGGCAGCGCAACGAGCTCGCAAAAGTCGAGCTAACAGGACATTGTCTCAGGCAGATCGTGACCGGACACGCGACGCACAAAGAGCTCGCACGAGACGAGCTAACATGTCTCACTCGCAGCAGTACCGCGCGAGAAAGAAAGACGCTGAGCGCAAGCGTGTCCGTAGGGCTCGACTGCGCGGAGAAGAACTCCAGGAACGCCGCGCGCAAGATAGAGCCCGCCTTCAAGACAGGCGTGCGGATTTGAGCCAGGAAAACCGCGACCTCGAGCGGGAGGTAAACACACTATCTCGCTCTGTCCATAGAGAGCTACTCAATGTGAACGAACGAGCTGCGATTCGAGAGACTGACAGGGAGCAGCACGCCGTGCACAGAGCGGAGCAGTCTGAACATGAACGGGAAGCCGACCGGGAGCTACATCGTCAACAGGAAGCGAATCGACGTTCTCGCCAGACAGCGGAAGAACGCCAGCAAGAACTCGAGCGGGTGCGCACTCGACGCCAATGCATCCGACATGGGCACGCTCTTATATCCCTCGAAGACTTCGATGCATCCATGATAACGGGTGACGACGTGGTGAGCGGCCGGCACAAGCTTCCGGCTACAACCGTTTGTCCGATCTGCAATGCTTGGAAGTGGCCTGGCGAGTCTGCGATATCATGCTGTCTGGCAGGCAGGGTAAAGCTACCTCCACTGCACCCCGCGCCACCAAAGCTGCTTCAGCTGTACGGAGATCCCGAGTTCCGCCGTCAAATCCGTGCCTACAACCAAGCTTTTGCTTTTACGTCGATTGGTGCTTCGTGCTCAAACCGATCGTTTCAAAATGTGCATCAAGACGAGAGCGTTGCAGGTACACACGGGGTGTACACATATCGCATTCAAGGGGCTATGAGGCACTACCTAGGGTCCCTCCTTCCCCACATAGACCGTCGGATAGGCGCGCGGGTAGCACCCAAGTTTGCACAGATCTACATTGTGGATCCAGACATGCAACGCCGAGCGGAGCGACGTCTTGGTATATTCGCGGATCTGGATCGTGTTGCACTACTAGACATCGAGAAAATGATGGCAGAGCACAACCCATTAGCGCAACGGTTCCTCCACTTTGGGCAGCAAGTGCGCCAACACAACACGGAGGCTCCAGTAGACTTGGTTTTCCGTCTGCATGACAACTCCTCGCGACCGAGGACACATAACCGCCCCACTGTGTCTGAAGTGGCTGCGACTCTCATTGAGGATGGCAACCTGGCTCAGCCTCGGGATCTACTACTCTTTACACGCGATCAAAGACTGATACGTTTGTACGAGACTCACGCCGATTACGATCCACTCCAATACCCGCTTCTCCTTCCATATGGAGAGAAGGGATGGACCTACACAGACGAGTTCGCGAATGGTGCTGAGTATCGAAACAAGAAGGCGATGTCGCTTCGTGAACACGTCGCGTTCCGCCTCCACCAGAAAGTGGATGATCAGTCCGCTCTCCACCAAGGTGGGCGTCTATTTCAGCAGTGGTGTGTAGATCAGCGTGCAAAATGTGAGCAAGAACAGCTTCGCTGGGTGGCCGACAATCAGAAAACACTACGCGCCGATCAATACAGGGGTGTTCAAGACGCTTTGCTCAACGAAGATACTTTGGCTCTGGCGGAAGGAGAAGTACTGCTGTCGGAATATGACCGGGCCCAGAGCAGATTGGTGCACCCAGACCGAGATGGAGGCGGCAGAGGACGACCTACCCACTTTCTTAATCAGGTTGGCAAGCGTATCATACTACCGGCTTCACACCTGGGTAGCCCGCGGTCCATGTACAAGTCGTATCAAGATTCGATGGCAATTGTTCGGGAGTATGGACGGCCCGACGTCTTCCTGACGGAAACGTGCAACCCCAAATGGGACGAGATTCTTGAAGCGATACCTTCCAATATCCAGACAGCTCAAGATCGACCAGACATCGTGGCTCGCGTGTGGCAGCAGAAACTGCAAGCGACGCTTGACGATTTAAACCAAGGCGTTCTGGGGCGAGTGCGCGCGCGGATTTACGTTGTCGAGTTTCAAAAACGAGGGCTCCCCCACGCACACGTACTGATTATTTTGGCTGACGAAGACAAACCTCGAACCCGCGAGATCGTAGACAAGATGGTATGCGCTGAGATCCCAGATAAGGATACAAACCCTCAGCTGTATGAGACGGTCATGTCATGCATGCTCCATGGTCCATGCGGGCCTGCAAACCCTTCCTGCGCGTGTATGAAGGACGGCAAGTGCACCAAAGGATATCCAAAGCCCTTAGCAGAAGTTACACAAGCCAATGCTAATGGATATCCAGTCTACAGACGACGTCGACGGCAACAAGGTGCTCTAAAGTTCAAAGGCAGAGAATACGACAATGCTACGATCAACCAGTGGGTTGTACCGTACAACCCGTACTTATCCCAGAAGTACAACTGCCACATCAATGTGGAAGTGTGCACAGATATAACTGCAGTTAAATACCTGTACAAGTATGTGTACAAAGGACCCGACATGGCTATACTCACTGTGGAAGAAGTCCGAGGAGGGCAGCAGAGTGCGCGTCGAGAACCAAATGAAATTATACGTTTCTTGAGCGCCCGGTACATTTCTCCGGTGGAAGCTTGCATGCGCCTGCTCGATTTCACGATTCAGGGGAAAACCCATGCGGTGACACAGCTGACGGTTCATCTCGAGTCAGGGCAGACGGTTTGCTTCCGCGAAACGGAAAACCCGGAGGCGGTTTTGGAACGTGGTAGTCACACGATGCTGACCAGATTCTTTGAGTTGTGTGCGAGTGAAGAACCTCAGAATCATATTGCCAGAACGATGTTGTATCAGGACATCCCTAAAGAGTTCTGCTGGAAAGCTCCGGAGAAAGGGCAACCGAAAAGGTGGGTTCGCAGGAAACAGTACCAAGCTGCGGTTGGTCGCATGATTCATGTGTCTCCTCGAGACATGGAGCGGTTCTATCTTCGGCTACTGCTCTGTCAGCGTAGAGGTCCAACATCGTTTGAAGACTTGAGAACGGTTAACGGGATTGTCTGCCCCACATTCCAAATCGCGGCGCGGGAAGCTGGCTACTTGGAGAATGATAACGAGTGGGTTTCGTGTTTGAGGGAGGCAGCTGAGTTCCAAATGCCGTATCAGCTACGCCAGCTCTTCGTCACCATTCTGGTGTATTCAGCTCCAGCAAATGTTGGTGTTCTATGGGATCGGTTTTTCGCGGATCTTTTCCAAGACTTCGCACGCAAACATCAGGCTTTGATGGACCCCTTTACGTCGGCGTTGGTCGAATTTGAAACGCTGATGAGCATTCAAGAACTACTTCAAGCGAGTGGGTATGCGGTAGCTGACTTCGACGAGCTTCCTCAGTTGGGGTCGTTCCCAACATTGATTCGTGAAGCGCTTCGCCAAAACGGATTACTACGACGTGAGCTCACTGGATACGATGCGTCATCTTTGGAGGCAATTGTAAGCACAGAAGATCAGCTAAACGAAAGTCAGCGGGTGGTTTACGACCAGATTATTGAAGCGGTTGAATGCCCGGAGGAAAGCAAGAAGTTATTTTTTGTCGATGGCCCGGGTGGTACTGGAAAAACTACACTGCTTCGAAACATACTGGCCAAAGTCAGACTCTCGGGGAAAATCGCCATCGCTGTGGCGTCTAGCGGTATTGCCTCGCTCTTGCTCATGGGTGGTAGGACAGCTCATTCTACATTTAAGATCCCTTTGAAATTGAACGAGAGCTCGACGTGCGGTATCAGGAAGAACTCCCATATTCAGGAGTTGATCAAGCATGCAAGTTTAATTATTTGGGACGAAGCACCTATGGCCCATCGCCACACATTCGAGGCAGTAGACAGAACACTGCGGGACATACTTGACAACGATACCGAGCCTTTTGGGGGGAAAGTGTTTGTACTTTCGGGAGATTTCCGCCAGATTCTCCCGGTCGTTAAGAATCTGTTATTATTAGTCTGCTAGCTACTTAACAAGGATGTAGAAGCTCTTTTTGTGTGTTGCTAGAGCGCTTCCGGTCCGACTACCTTATACCCACTTATCGTCGTCAAGGTGGACGACCTCAGAAACTGCGCAACCATCACCAAGTCTTAGCGCTACTCCTGGCATTTTACGTTGGCTCCATGGGACGGTCTACACTTTGCAAAGAGTTTGGTGTGCCACCATCGACGTTAACACGGGTATTGAGCGCCGCAGAGGATGCATTGACTACTGCTTTACGAGGCTTTACTTCAGCACGAATTGTATGGCCTACCTTCGAAAGACAAAATACTCTTGCTAAAATGGTAGCACTTCGACAACCACTGTTGCAATACACATGGGGATTTCTGAATGGGAAAAACTATCGCGTGCGTGGGTAACTCGAAGTTCTATTATGATATTTTCTCTATTGATAATGCTGATGTTGTCTGCTACTTATAGATTCAGGAACCGCCGCATTCTGATGTGCAAAAAGCCCATTTTAACGGATGGCTGCATCAGGTATACGTCACTGGGGCGCTGTGCGTTAGCGCGGATGGACTTATCCTTTGGGCTAAACACAACTGCCCAGGTTCCTGGAATGATGGAGATACTAGTCTTGGCTTCCGCCGACAGTTATCAGATCCGTCATTAAACCCTGACACTCGCTACGGGGTGGTCGCAGATAGTGCTTTTCCTTGTGGAGCCGATATGGTAGCCGTCCGACTCAAAACACTCCGAGAACCATTTGGGGACGTCGGGACGCGAGCTGACAGGTACCAGACGCGGTGTACACGCTCTTGGAGACCAGGGAGCATCAGCAGTCTCTTGTGAGCTAGTAAGGAGCGGTGAACCCATGCTAGCGAGAGTCGAAGCTGGCGACGTAGGTGGTGCTGACCTCCCCGCCTTCATTTGAGCCCCGTGTTCCAACTGGGTATTGCGAGGTGACAGCGAATCGGCCTCAGAAGACTGCGAAAGATGAAAATCAGCCAACGGAGCTGTTTGCATCGTCTCACCCTCGTTAACAAGAGGGTGAGCGAACGCTCTACCAGAGCGCATCCACGGTAGTGTCGCCACTCCATCGGACGGCTTCAACAAGGAGGGCGGTTTGCTCTTGGTCATTGAAGAATTCGTCGAATCACCACTACTGGCACCTACTGTTGTTGGTGCATGCACCCGAAGCTTGCAGTATGAACTCACGACTGTCTTGAGCTTCTTGGCAGGGCGGTCGGGCGATGGCTGCTCGAGTATTAATGAGTTGGCGCCTCGGCGTTTGGAAGACATCACGGATCTGTACACAAGCTCAGTATAACACCAGTCAGACCAGATTCATACGCAGGTGTATTGCTTCAAGACGTACCAAATGTATAGATGAGGAAGTAAGGGGGAGGCTTGAGCTGGAGACTGCAATTTGAGAACTGAAAGCTTCGCGCTAGCGAACGGCGTAGTTTCGCGCCCAGCGGCCCTCGAAGATCGGCACACTTCAATTCAAACAAATCTCTAAATTAGGGGCTCCTTTAGTACCATACAAATATGAAGATACTGTTCTGTGTGGTTGCTGCTTAAGGGCGGCGATTAAAGGGTATTAAACCAGTTTAATAAATTGTTTGATGAGACCCCTTTTTGGTCTCATCAAACAATTCGGTGACTGGTTTAATGATTAGGGGTAGGGTGACAAAAAATTCTATGTCAGTTTTGGAAGGCACCCACTGTAATTTACAGTAAACATGCCTGAAATGCACTTTGAAACTGCAATTTTGGCACATATTTTGCATTTCGTTCAACTCCGCCCGTAGCTGTTTGTACAAATTGGGAGGTATTTATTAGCGCAAGCATAAGGCACGGCTTGCTGGTGTAGACTCGTGCCGCATCGAGTTCAATATATGCAGGTGGATATAGACAAACACTTAGCTAATTTTTAGGGGATGCTGTTTTCATATACGCCATTTTTAGCGCCTCAAAATGTAGGTAAAATATCTACAAAGCACAATAATAAATGCACTGTAAAACAGACGAATGCTGGACATGTATTCACCCAGTAAGGTTTTTATAGGAGTTGGTAAACTCGTTGCAAAACCGAATGTGTCGGTCTCGATAGTTGGGTCGTGTATCCCACTCTCCAAGCGAGCATTTGCACGCCGTGTATAAAAGAGTGTAAAACAAATTACAGGCGAAAGTCCATCCAAGATTCAATCTAATTTTCTCGCAGCGTGGAGAGTGGATATAGCTGCGTGTGGAGCACGGGGAGGTTGCGGATTAACAACACGTAAATTGGATTACTGTCGAAAAATGCTTCGTTTTTCTTTTTGGTCTGGGTCTTCCAATAATTTAAATGCACTGCATGTTCGAAATAAAGCTTCGCAATACCATTACTTTCGCCATTTTTTCATACGGCGAAAGTGTGTGCACCTTTTGGTCACTAATAACCGAAATAAAAGCGAGACGGAGCGCGGCGCAATTTTTTATAGGCACGTTAATTTCAGCAGGAATGTAGAGCTAATACATGTTATTTCGATACCAAAGCAACGCTAATCTCAATTTTTACAAACAAATTCAAAAGCATAAGTTCATGAGGAAAACTGAGATGTCCAGTGGCTGAGCTAATTAGCCTGCGTTAGCATTAAGAACGAATTGTGGTCTAAGCGTCTCCAATTGCTTTAATCAATTTCAAATCTCTCGAAAATAAAGTCTTACTGGTTGTTCCTCCACTTCGTCGACTTCTTAATGTACGCATCGTAGTTCTTGTGTTTGTAGGCATTTGGACCAAGTCCTTCTAAGCCTAAGTACTTGTAAAGCTGATCGGGACTCATCTTTCCTCTGTAGTAGCTCAACTTATTTCTTATACCATCAAGCAGTCGTGCTTCGCCATTGTCGCTGTCGTGATCATCTTCTATGGATGCGTCCTCAAAAATCGTGTGGCTGCGTCTGTGCTCGGCTTTCCTGTTAGGACAGGAGTTAAAATGCTCGTTGCCGTCTGCGCCGTGTCAACCGATGGAGTGGCCAAACCGGACGCAGGACTCTGTACCTGAACAGTAGCCGTTGCCATCAGCGCCAAATACAGTACGCGCATTGCTATAATGGGTTGGTGGTGGTTGAAGCTTGGCTGGTACATGTAGAAGGAGGGTAAGAAGCGAAGTGAGGAAGTGAATCGATGAAGCAGAATAGCCCGAATAATATCCAGATATTTAATACTACACATTACTTCAAAGTTTTAGGAGAGTGGTATCTATATTACCGGTATTAACCGATAGCAGCTTGTTGTTCACAATCTCGTATGTATATTTAGTTGATTACGCTTCGAAAATGTCGACGCGGGCAGCTCATGGTCATGCCACTTTTTTTTGTAGCTGCACAGTATTGGATAAGCTCGATATCGAAGTGCGCATGCAAGAATGAAGTTACCCTTAACGGCACCATTGAAAGCAAACAGTTTAAAAAAGGGAAGTCGTGGGGTAGTGAAAGACTAACTCACTGTTAGTGCAAGCGAGGGTCACACTAGATTTTAACAAGTTGCGCAAGTCTGCGAAATGACCAAAGATGAGTAGGTAGCTGTCATCCATTTCAGCTAAATGGATTGTCCGAGATCCAATTTATCGGATCAGAATTGCCGTCGCTCCAAGATAGAAAGTAAGTAAGGTAGGATAAATCACTCGGGCCGGATATTCCATGGACTTAAATTAAAGAGATAGTGCCAGAATTACCGTATTTGGGCGGCATTAGCGATCTGCTCCAAATATTCGCAAAGACACCTGTCAGTGGTCTAACCCCATACGATTATACATCCTTTTACTAGACAGCCGCACCACAATATGCATACGTTTACGGCTTATTTCCTCCCTAATCACTTTTACTGTATCCGCAATGATGCCGCACTCACCATTAAGGCCTTAAATATAGGGCTTTTAGCTTGGGGCCACATTATCACTGTCTCTAACAGTAAGCCACATACAAGAAGTTCTAATTGTACAGGACGCTAGACGGCTATTATCTCACTGATCCCAGTATTCCTACCACTGTAGACAATATCCAGTAGCGTCCCCACGAACGAAAAACGTCATAACTCTGCTCCCTGGCAAACGCAAGATAAAATGTCGAGTAAACGCAAGCAAATAATCACGGTACATGTATGGGCAGATAATGATATAGCTATGTATCTAAGTATTGTCATTTGTTAGTTTAAGAATCTCGTTCGACAGGCAGTTGATTGTGCGGTCTACATGATTATGAAGCTGATTATGAAGTGCTTCGGATTACGGGGCTGATTATGCAGTTAGCGTGTTGATGCAGCTTGAGTCTCCGGTAACGACCTCTTACATTATAAAATGCCTTTCCACAGGAGAGCCGGGTAATCACCCCCGGCTGCTCTTACAAATGCCAAGTCAAAACAAATCTTAAGTGTTATCCTGCAAAACAAGGTGTTTTGGATGGGACTGTCTAAGGAGGGCCATTTCAAATCTATAGCCATTTCAAAAAAAGACCAGCGTGAACAAATCAAAGTCAGTGGTTGGGCGTTTCGACTTCAACCAAATCGGTAGACGACCACCTGATTCCCAAATGTCCGTGTGATCAATACGTGTGGAAAACCAACGACAGATATTGCATTCTATACCGTCCATCAATGTATATCTCTGACATGCGAATGGTATAGGTGGTTCGAAAGTTAACGTTTAGCTAGCCTCATTCACTTTTATAACCGAGCTCAGCATCACAACTACAGCCACTAAACTAGACCAACGCTTCTTCTAAATGACCAACACGGCCATTCGTAACTCAAACAGCATCACGGACGCTGAAGTGGAAATGACCTGCTTCGTCATTCCACCGCCACCTGAAGAGACGTTTCAGTCGGAGTCTGAAGCTCTTGCCGCTGTACATCGCTGGAGTAGGCAGCACGGGTTCAACATGACAAAACGGCGTGCATTCTACACTGACGATGCTAAGACCTTCGTCTGGAAAAGAGGCCTCGACTGCGATCGGTCGGATAAGCCGAAAGAGACACAGCACTTGCTGGCTGCAGATTGTGTTAGGCCTATGCGAGGGTCGAAAAGAATGGAGTGCAACATGAAGCTTGTCATCAAAGCTGCTTCGGCGTCGGACCCACAAGGACCGTGGCAGATTGTCCACACCAGAAATGGAAGCCGACTTCACAATCATCCTCCGTCTGAAGATGCCCGTGTCCACGCGTGTCATCGACAACGTGCAGCTGCGAGTACTTCTTTCACCGGGGGCCAAACTGTGCAATCGCTTGTGGAAGCCCAGACTGCGGCTGGTGTGTCTGTTGCCAGCATTCGTGCTACACTGATGCGAGCGGACCCCAACTCATTCGTCACTCCCAAGGATATCGCAAACACTCAAAATGCTGTGAGACGTCGTGTGATGTCCACGCATACAGTCATGGAGGCTCCTTTCTCGGCTCTTACTGATGAGGGATTTTTCTTTCGCTACTCGTTAAACGAAGAAACGCTGGAGGTGCGGTATCTCTTCTGGGCTCACCACGGTGTTGAAGATTGGTTCAGGCGGCACCATGACGTCTTGGTCATGGACTGCACGTACAAAACCAATAAGTACAAGATTCCGTTGCTCAACATCGTAGCTGTGACTGGATTAAACACTGCCTTACCGGTAGGTCAGTGCTGGCTGCCCAGTGAAAAAAAAGAAGACTTCACGTGGGCGTTGAACATGCTGCGTCTCTTCATGATCGAAAAAGACGTGGAAGAGCCCTCACTGACAGAGAGCAGGCTTGCATGAATGCAAACGACCATGTTTTCAAAGGAATTCCAGCAATGGTTTGCCGATGGCACATGAACAAAAATGTAGAAGCTATGGCCCGGAAGCACCTCGGACAGGTGTCGGTTGTAGATCCGTTCACAGGAATCTCCTCGAAAGAAAATACGTGGGAAACAAACTCTTTCATGACTGCTTTTTTTTAAGTCAGTCGATGCCGACACCGAGTCTGAGTTTAAAACGCTCCGAGCAAAGATGAAGGACCACAGTTTGTACCTGGCTTCGTATCTGGACACAACGTGGTGGAAATACAAGGAGATAATTGTCAAGGCGTGGACAGATAAATATCAACACTTTGGGGTTCGGGACACGTCGATCGTCGAAGGTACACATGCCGAATGTAAGTCGTGGCTCGGCAACAGTCGTGGAGACCTGTACACAGTGTTCAACAGTCTCTTGCCAAGGTGAAAAGGAGCTATATCAGATCTACGACTACTCTCGACACGCTACGCTGTCATCACGCCATTTCTTCTCCAGCCGAGCAGGTATGCTGCTGTGGTGAGGGTTGTCTCAGTTCATGCTCTGATCTTGACAGACGCCTTGTGGAGAGATGCGTGCAAGATTGTCTACAAGCGACTGATAAGTCTTCATGTTCGGGGACCTTCAAGTCGATTCATGGGAGGCCATGCTTGCATGATCTCATAGCCATCATAGAATCGAACGGTCGTCTTCGGCTTCTGCTTCAAAACTTTGTAAAACACTGGTGGATCTATCGATTTATCCCTGTCAGTCAAGTCCGACGCATATTGGAGCCTGCTTCCATTGTGACGGCAACAAGAACAAGAAATTCAAGCGCCCGATCCACGCATTGGGCCAACATGGGCACGCACAGTACGAGACGCGAAGCTACTTTCAGCGAGCGGATAGATCTAAATCATCCGGCTTCTCCTCCTGGCGCTTTACGCAGCAATGGTGTTCTCAACCATTTAGTTATGTTGCCACCATTGCAGAGCGTAGTACCAATGCAAGATCCTGACAATGCGTCGTATGAGCAGCCATACCTTCCGCTTCGTTCTTGGGTACGCTGGATGGAGTGAATGAGTTAATAATATTTTTCTGGTAACAAAATGATATCAACGCAAAATAAGAAAATGTATACTTTTTACAACTTTAACTTGATAGTTACTCCGTCAGGGCAGTCATTAAGTGCAAAATAAGTGATGCAGGTGTCCAACCGTTGTATTGCCTTTAAAAGCGACTGTCCTACACTTCTATATCTGCGTGAGGTCGCGAAATGTGAGTGCGATAGGAGCTCCGATTGGTATATCCTTTACCGCACACACTACAGACGCGTAAGCCACTTGCTTGATCTTCTCTCTTTCGCTTGTTCCTATTTGCCTGCCCGTTCGGATTTTTGGTACAGTAAAACCGATGTGTCCTCATTTTACTGCTTTCAGTCAGCTCTAGGTTACAGAAAGCACACGTGTAAGTCTTAGGTAAAACACTCGACACAATATCAGGCTCCCAAGCCATTTTGTCGTATGCTAGGTAGCAGTGAACTCGAAAGTTTTCAATCGAGTAGGCCATTCCATTATGAATCAGGTCTCCACCAAATATCAGAGCATATCCAACAGGAATCTCCACTTTGCGAGCTTTCGAATCATCACGAATAGTAAAGCAACCGTCGAACACACGCAAACTGGTGCCAGGTTGAAGTGCTAGCAGCATGCTGGCAGGAATACGCTGGTATCGCTTGTTTGCTGTGGCATTATCAACCGGCGGTGGGTAGTCCATGTGTGGTTCCTGCTCCACTCCGCCTGGAAGTGATCGCATGTAAGAAAACTCGCGAGGAATCCACCGTGGGTCCATACAAGCTGTGCTGGCGCGAAGGGCTCGGCTCAGTTCGTTGATCGCCGCTGACGACTCACGAGGATTTACACGGGATTGGGCCCTAAGGCTGTCGTCGTTTTCAGCCCTGACTTCAGTGAAGACAGATCTGTAGTCACGTTCTTTGGCTTCATTGAGCAGAACCGCCAGAGCGCGGTTGGACAAGCCTAGTTATACCACTTGATAACCTCGGTCAGGAAGTGAAGGCTTGGCTCGATTGGACACCATCTCGAAGTGGGACGGCAACGCTGGTTTGAGACGGAAACGTAGTTGGCGTGGGACGTCAATACCCATCTGGGCCGGAAACGCGCAGCGCTATAGTTGGACTTTGTAAGCAGTCAGAATGAAGCCAGATCTGGTCAGACTGTATTTTGTTCACGCTGGTCTTTTTTTTAAATTGGCTGCAGATTTGAAATGGCCCTCCTTAGACAATCCCGTTTTTGATGCGTTCTCTATTATGATGTGCTTGCGATTATAGGGGTAGGACAAAGATATTCATGGATACCGGCTTACCAGTGGCGGGTCGCATGATTGATGGCGAATACCGGTAAGCCGGTTAAAAAAGTGCAAATCGTTAGTACAATCAGGGGCTAATGGTTTCCGAATATCACATGATATATGTGATAGTAATAGTACTCTCTTCAAGTTTGAATATTAAAAGTAACTCAGTTTTTCAAAACTTAATTTTGTTTTAATATTCACTCGAGACGATATGTTATTCTATTTCCCCACTTAAGTACGTTTTTGCATCCTTACCCTGAAGGGCTCACCAAAGAACTCTTTCGGTCAGGTTCTAAAAGCAGCAGTAGTGATGACAGGCATTAAAACCTACGAGTACTTGCACTAGTATTTTACTGTGACACAGACAAAGCCGATCGAGATGGAAAACGCAAACGGTTGCAGCTGCTTAAAATCGAAAAAACGAAAGCAA
The DNA here is from genome assembly GCF_000142945.1 of Phytophthora infestans T30-4. Lineage (NCBI taxonomy): Eukaryota > Oomycota > Peronosporomycetes > Peronosporales > Peronosporaceae > Phytophthora > Phytophthora infestans. Next base: position 718,689 of record NW_003303716.1, on the reverse strand, counting down.
GGCACAATTAATTGGTACCTGCTGGGAGCCTCGCTCACATCGTGCGTCTAATAAATCTGTAGCGGTACTGCTGAGCGCATTAACTTAGCGTCACAGCCAACACACCACACCAACCTTCTCACAATTGCCCCGGACTCCATCTTTATTACTGTTGATTAGTAATACTCCAGCTAGTCGTACACCTTGTTGGTGGATTAAAACCGATTACGTAATCTTTGAAAAATTAAAAAAAGGTAATTTTAAGAAAAATAATTTCGTCTCAACCCTTTCGCGAGCATAATGAAATATGTATGCTATACAAAGTAGAGTTAGTTGAGATCAAAAGCTGCATAATGCGCCCTTGGGAGTGATCGTATTGGATCAGCTTGCTCTGCAAATCAAAGGAGATGTAATGATATTTCTTGAACGGCTTACCAAAAGACGCATTTTGCGCCCTTTTAGTAATGCATTTTATTGGTTGAAAACACGAAGCTGCTGATGAAACCTACGGACTCGTGACTGATTGGATATAAATTTGAGCTTTTTCAGCTGCAATTGCAAGTAATTTGTACCGATGCCCTCGTCTCCTGGCCGCGCGCTCACACGAAAATGGAGCTGGTGTTTGTGAGCGTCTAACGTCGTCGTTTCTAGCTATGCTTGTAGCAAAAATATAGCTATAAAGATTCGTTTGACATCGTAGAGAAGACTTGCTATGCTTTCATGAATATATGAAATTTGCTCCTCGATATCGGAGGCAGAGTCGCCGCAACGCCAGTTTTAGTCGCCGCAACGCCAGTTTTAGTCTCCGCATGGGTCGACATATACTCACTCACACAAGAGGTTGTGGAGATAATTTCTTGTTTGCTGGCCCTACATTTATGCTATTCATTTATATGACATGTTGGATCCCTCGCTCGCTGCTAACTTGGGCCATCTCATAAAGAATGCAATGTTTCAGGTAGACACGTTTGATGATAGCATTCACTTTGAGTTCACTATGTCTCTGTTGTTACGGATACCAAATACTGCCGCTTGTGTGTATTTCTATCTGATTTTGTATGAACGACATAAATTTTGTGTTGAAATTTCTGGCGCGGGCATTTCACTCTAAAACATTATATCTCGAATGTCCAGATCAAAAACGAAATCAGAAATGTATCAATGGCTGTCACTTAAGTATTGTAAACGTCTATATCGCTCTGAACCATCCTTTTTCGCCCGCCCCAAAACTCAAGAAGCCGCTAATGGTTGCCCCCTAGCCAAACCCAAATGCGAGATGCATACCATGTCCACTAGGAAGCGCCGGCGGCTGGTTGACGCGTAACAGAATCCTGTCAAGGCACGGGTGGGTTTAATAAAATTCAAGCATGCGTGGGGCCGCTTACGGAAAGATGGGTGGACTTCACCCCCCCCCCCCAAAGGCCTTGAAAGTCGATACAAGTATATAAGACCTGGAGGCGACGCATCGGGTGTAGAAGGCAGGGATTTTCGCCTGGGCGAAACTGCTGCTCTCCAATATGCCGAAAGCTCTGCAAACATCGAGCAGGGTTTGCTTAACGTCGCTAGTGTCGGTGATGGTGACGCCGGACATGGTGTCGCCTGTGGTGCTAGTACTGTTGTTCACTGTCGTTGTGAACGTGGCCCCGGACGTGGAGCCGGTCGCGGCAAGTCACGAGCCGGTGGGAAGCAAGGCCGAGGTCATCGTGGCGGGGACAGACTCGGCGGGGACGGCCGCGCCGACGCAGCAGGCGGGGAGCGTAAGGGTTCTTGTGTGCGTTGGTGGTGCAATGCTACAGTACTAACGGAACATTTATACGTGTAGCACCGCCACGAAGCAGCGATATGGGGGAGGGTTTAGCAATACAAATGTTTGCAGAGAAGAATCGAAAGCGCAAACGATGTATTGTATGTCGCTGGGAGCGTCGATATCCGACTAAGGCTACCAATTACTGCACTACACATCCCGGCTTCCTCTGCCGAGTCGTCCACTCCGATGCTGCTAAAAGCGTGGACGTGGTTTAACATTAATTGGACATGTTGGGATATATATCATCGGTACTATTTAGGGGCCAATTTGTTCACGCCTAATGGGATTATCTGGCGGCTATCAAAATTGGCCAAGATGCGTGCTAGTGCACATCTGGATGAAGCGGAGGACGGAGCGAGTGCTGTCGAAAAAATCGTGGAGCAACGTGTAGTCGGATATTAGAAATGGTATGTATGCTTAGTTGACTATGAAGCACGCTTATAGAAATACAGTGGATGCAACGTCGATTTCCAGCTACAACCCACTCGCGCATCGCGCAGTAACTGCCAGTTGGAACAGAACGGATTCGAACAGCTCGCTCGATGTCTTAGGAAAAAAAATGATGTGGTGACAACCGCCCGAATATTGTACATTTCGCTCCGTTCACGGGCAACAGCGAGCTTGGCGTCCTCCTTAAAAAGAAATATGTTGGGGAATACTATCGTTCCTTGCTTGTGACAGCTTGCGATGCAATAGAAACATGTCTCGCATCAGCGGACTTCATGTTCAGCTTTTGAAGATGGGGATAAGCATTGAGGTGATCTTGAACGCACTGCTGACCAAGTGAGCATAGCTCGCTTCGTACTTCAATACCGACGCAGGAGCGACAATTTGCCATCAGTGCCATAAGCGCTACAATGCTATGAAGTAACATACAAACGACAGTTAGCTGAGCCGGAAGCTATAATTCTCGAGTGACATTGTGACAGTGACTGGGCAAAAGCCCCAGAAACTCGGAAAATCACGACAGGATTCGAGTTCACATTGGCTGGTGGAGCAATCTCGTGGGTGTCAAGACGCCAGACGATTGTTGCCTTGTCAACCGCTGAGGCAGAGTACGTGGCTGCTTGTGGGACTACCATGGATGCCGTAGCTGAGATTAATATTCTGACAGAAGTTTTTCAAAGAAGGACGTGAAGCTACGCATTCGAATTGATCACCAGGCTGCTCATGCGCTAGCTACGGATCCTACACACCGCCGTCGAACTCGACATATCGAGTTGCGCTGTCACTTCGTGCGTGAGCAAGTGGAACGCGGAGTAATTGATTTGCACAAGGTGCGAGGTGATGTGAATCCAGGGATGCTTTCACGAAGCCACTCGACAAAGTGCGTCTCAAGAATCGGATTACTCTAGTTGGAATTGGCGATACTGAGTAGTCAAAATTTGTACTTCGAGGGAGGCATGTTGGAATCCAGATTCATGTTGGTGATGAAGGCTACGTGGAGTACGGAGACAGAAAGCCACACTTTGGGACCTAAAATTAGGTGATAAGCGCTAAAGCGCTTATGAAGCTTGACGGATGTATGTGCTGTCGGGGACGTGCGTATGAAGCGGCTGAAGCCCGCTTAAGTAGTAGTTGAAGCTTGAAGAGCTGAAACACAAATTCATTCTTTCATTTTCGTTCGGAGGGTAAAGATCCTATGATATACGGATCCAGTGCATTTCACAAAAAATGTCCCTTCTAGAGTTAGGTCTCTGGTGATGTATGTTCTGTGGAGTGTTCTGTCCCAAAAATTGGCATCCGTTCGTTGCTCGGCTGTAAACACAGATGTTCGTACATAAGAAAAGTTTCACTGTATCTACTTTATAATACCAACCAAAGTTCAAAATTGCTGTGGCTCTACATTATATGATTGCATGTACTTGTCTCTAAGCCTTCTTCATTTCATGATGTTTTTTTATAAATAATTTTCTCTGCCACTGTACAGTCCAGTGACATTCTAACCCTCTGTTTTGCCTGTAAGTCCTGCTAATGATTAGCTCTGAAACCAGTCATTTTCAAATTTGCTGCTAAACCGACACTTCACTCACCGCTCTCACTCAGCTCTCATGAGCAACTTGACTACAGAAGAACCTTGTGGAGGGTGTGGCGCTTCGGTTGGCGGTAATTACGTCTGCCCGAAGTGCAGGATCAACATGCACTCTTTCTATGGCACCCCTGTCGGAAAAGAGAGATACGGGCAGCCTGTACTCTGCCCACGTTGTGAGACCCAACAAGATGCCATTGTACATAGTGATGGATCTCCGATAATCGCGGCATTTGAGTGTACCGCTCAAGTTTCCTGTAGTCACAAGGTGGATTCTGTGCCTGCAACTACGACTTCAGAGTCGAAAATGAAGAGGAAAGTGACGTAACGAGGCTACCGCTGCCGATGAGACCTCTATGCCACCGCGCCATCGAAGCCGACCCGCTACCACAGCCATTTCAAAGCGTCAGAAGGTTGTTCGCTGGATAGAAGATCAAATGAGTCAGCGGGAAAATCACAAGGGTATTTATGGCTCTGCTGTAGACGAATTTCCTGAAATGTTTCAACTCACGAACAAGAAACGACAAGATTGCCAAAGCTATGGACTAGTGGAAGAAAAAGAGAGCTCGCTTGGCAGCCAAAAGGGGGTATACGACTCTGTCCTCTTGTCGCCAAGGAGGTAGAAAGCGCGTGATCCTTAAGGTTTTACCTGGGCGCGGACGTTCACGCGCCGAATGGGTGGCTTGGCTGTATGGGGATATTTTGGATGAATTTGACCGTCTTCGAAAAGCGGGGCTCAAGTTTGGCGTCAGTGTGCTGGAAATGCGAATCCTAAGTACTCCAGGAGAAGGTTATGATGAAGAAAGCGTAGATGAGAGCGGTGCTAAGCTCTACGATAAGGTGATTTCACGGTGGATTCAAAGGTTTATGGAGAATCATGACATCGTGTTGCGAACTCAAACCGGCAATAAGCAGGTCGGTGCAGCTAAGCAGGTTGCGATAGATCAAGAAGTTGCGCGCCACCTAGGTAGGTGAAGCTCGCATTTGAGGATGGCTCGCTGAATCAAGAAACTTTGGAAAATATCGATGAGACTCACTTTGTAGTCGACTTCGACGACACGAAAACGCTCGGGTTTGTCGGCGACAAGCAAGTTAAGGACGCAGATGTTGTGTCAGTCGGGAAGAGCATCACGATGGTCGTAAGGATATCAGGTGGTCCTGGAGCACGCATTTTAAGTCCAATGATGAGCTTCACTAACAAGGACTCCAAATATCCGATCCGCGATGTCAAGAAGTGTGTACCCGGAGGTTGCTATCGTACGCGCCCTAATGGGTGGATGGATAAGAGAGTGTTTCCGCAGTATCTCTCTGAGAAGGGAGCGATGCGCTCAAATCGCGTAGGCCGAATCAAGACCATCTTCTTGGACAATTGTGCATCTCATTTCAGCGAAGAAGAATGCAAGGTCGAGCTGGCTACTCTTAATGTCAAGCTACAATTCCTTCCTGCCAACGCCACGGATCTGTGTCAGCCACCGGACGCTTTTGTGGTAGCCAACATTTAAGGATGTTTGGGCTAGAATGTGGAACGAGAAGAAGTTTGACCTTATCGAGGAAGAGCAGTGGCAGGATACAGTCAGAAAAGATGATCGGTGGTCGAGAAAACCGGTTAATCCGGGCAAGAAGTTATTCCTGTCTCTTGCTGCTCAAGCTGTACGCGAGGTCAACTCGCACAGAGAAAAAAACGGCATCACCTACGCTCGCAAAGCTATGATAAGAAGTGGTCTGTCTTTGGACCTTGATGGTGTATGAAGACCAACACAACTATTTTTTCATCGGCAAGAAATTATTCAAAATTACCCGGATCATTTCGCTGGAGCCGTTGCTGGAATCACAGGGTTGAACACCAGCGACAAAGAGGAAATACCTTCGGCGATGGTGATCACTCTACTTTCAGGTATGGTTTATGCCGTCATGTCGATGTGAGATTGATTTCAGGGCTACATAATATATAGCAATGAGATTTATTTAACAAACACTATTTAATGGAAGTTCATTAATACTCTCACGGAGACCAATTGCTGTGTGAAGTAAAACAATTACTCCACACAAAAAAGGTCAACGAAATTCATTACCGTGCCCACTGTACTGGTAGAATAGTGTATTTCGCGCCCTTTTATCATTTCGTATCTCTTGTTTTGTGAAATTACTTTCTACCAATTAAATGTCTGAATCCATCAGCGCTTTATATATTTTTCATGTTTGAACTTATCACGTATTTTGCTTCGGCACGTAGCCGACGTCACACAATGGTTCATAAACGATGGGGCTGGCCGATCCCACAAGCCCACTACCATCCATTATTTGCCACACAAAAACTAAGATACTTACTCCCTGTGCAGCTACTTTAAAAAATCTAAGACACGGACTTCCATGACCATTTGCAATTTTTCAAAATGAAGACACGGTTCATGGACGGGGAAACCAAGACCCTCGTTCAAATTGTCTTGCACTTCGAGCGAGAAGGCTTGCGCAATACGTGGAATTACATAGCAAAGTGGCTAGCGAGGACAAGGAAATCGGCACGCGAGCTGAACATGAGGCTGGCTAGTCTCACGCAGACATATGGGAAAGCCCTGGCAACTTTTCCACCTTGCTTCTTCAGAGGGGCAACACCATAGCGCATTTTGGCTTATTCTCGCGGATTTCGACCGACGCGTGATGTAACGCCTCCTTCGGCCAGATTATATGGCGGGCTACTAACTCAAGGAAACGCTACACGTGCAATACATACTATTTCTGGTAATGTCAGAGCGCGTGACGTTCGTCAAAGATCTGGACGTACGTGTGACAATGCAGGCGAAATACGGCCGGATGGAGTAGCTACAATGATCCAAATACTGGCTCCTGTGACAGACAGCGACGTGTTTTTAGATATCGGAGCGGGTTTACGAAATACAGCTTCCACTAGATATCGTATAACCCGCTTTAGTGCGCCCACAAGCTTGCTCGTGGAGTTGCCACAAATTTGCTCAACTGGCTAAGTGTATTTGCCAGATCAAAAGTGTACTTGTCGCCAAATACATCAGCATACCCACAGCTTCACGGTACGGGAAACTAGTGTCACTGCTTTCACCTTCTTCCAGTGGAACAAAACGAGCGTTTACCTGTATGGGATTTCCCACAGCATGAGCTTCACTGTATCCAAATTTATTCAAAATTTCATGTGTATACTTGGTCTGAGTGATAGTAATTTGCTCATCTGTTTGTAGCACTTCAACGCCAAGATATGCGATCAATAACCATTGGTACTTGAGTCCGTACTCGCGGTCCAAATGCCTCGAATAACGCATTCTTGTTCTCTTCATGCTTGGTCGCCGCTAGGATGTCGTCCATGTACACGAGAACGAGCATAACGTCCTCTCCATCAATACGATAGTACAAACAGGGTTCGGTCAGCGATCACTGGTAGCCATGAGTGAGAAGCCACTGATTGATCTCAGTGCTTCACTCGCGCCCGGCCTGCCGCAACCCGTAAAACGCTTTGATCACCACATACATGTGACCATCCCTTCACACGGAAATCCGTCAATTGATTTCACGTACTGTCGAATCCCGAGTAATGCATAAATATATGCCGTATCTCCTTAAAGTGTCAGGTTCGAAAATGCAACCAATGCCACTAAGAGCCTCAAAGAGGACATTCGCACAACCGGGGAAAACGTATCGACGAAATCCACTCCAGGTCGTTGATAGTTGCCAAGCGCAACAAGTCGAGCCTTGAAGCGAATCACATAGCCTTGGAAATCCAACTTCACGCTATACACCAAACGTGTCTTGATAGGCTTAGCATCGTTCGGTATACCCTCTTACGCGGTCTCCTCTAGAACTCTATGTCGTCTCATCGTCGACATTTCTGTCAATTCGGCTTCACGCCAATAATCACGGTACTTTCTTCGCATAACTTCGCGGTGGTTGTGTGGAATCGTGACATCAGTTGATCGTATAGGGCGTCCGTTCTCATCCAGTATGCGCGACGTATTTTGCAAAACATTGACGACATAGTCATCCGGATACTTCGGTCGACGACGCTCATAGTATTCATGCAGGCCAGTTCGAATTCGCTTCGGTCCTTCTGGCTTGGTACTACGCTCAATTCACATTTATTCCGACCCTGTGTCCTTCCGTGGACGTTTTCCCATTATCTCCGCAGAGGCACTGGTAATCGCGGATACACTGTCATCTGCAGAGACATTCTTATCTTCGTGTATAGACACAACACGTTCTTCATCTGCGACCAGCTCACTTTCATCAATCACAGGTCCAGATAATTGTTCACTGGCTAGTTCTGCATCGTCTATTTCAGAATCACCTCCACCCTCACTCACCACACTAGACCCGCATTTAACCGCATCTGAGTCACTGTCACGGTCATCTAGTGCTTCTGTGTGCAAAGATTGTGATTCGGCCGTCAACAGGAAAGAGGCAGAAACGTGTCCACCAATTTGAGTTTCACTAGTTTTTACTATTCGGACCTTCCGTTGGTTCACTCGGCAATCGAGTTAAAATCCCTCCAACAGTTGGCACTGACGGCCTTGCACTGCTTAAGAAGCATTTCCATACAAGTAGTCATCATCATTTAAATCTTGCACTGCATCACTGTCCTGAAGCTCGATGCAGTTTGTGTGCTGCTCTCCAGCATCCTCGATATGTTTTTCCAGAGCCTCATCACCCTCCTCGAGGTCCATGATCTCTCCGACTACTTCCTCGCTCCATACCGGAGCCATGTCATCCGTGTTGACGACATTGCTCAGATCGACAGTTGATTAAAGCGTAGAATCTTCGAAGTCTTGCACAAGATCACTTCTCTTGTCAAATATAATGACTTCCAGTCGTCATCTTCCGGTTTGATTCCATGGCTGTCACGGTACATTACATCCTCACTGGTTCGTAAGTTCGATACAAACATTGCCGTGTGATCATCCGGGTAGTAAACCTTGCAACCCACTGTATCATCAGGGTCGAGTACAAACCCCAGTCGTGCGTTATCCTGGTGTTTCGTTCGACCTGGTGCTACTGGGACATGCACGTAAGCCAGCGAGCCAAACTTGCGAATGTGGTTTAAATCCGGCTTGACAGCGAATATCATATCGTAGGCCACTCCTCCCGTACCTTGAGTGTAGGTTCTGTTCTTGATGTACACCGCATTACGAAGCGCCTCAGGCCACGGGATGATAGGGAATCCAGCATCATACATCATGAACTTCGTCATCTCAATAAGAGACAGATGCGTTCTCGCACAAAAAATCAGCTGCGATCGCTTCGGACCAACCTTCACATGTTCAATCCCATGCGCACCGTACCATGTATCAATCGCTGTATTGACGAATTCACCTACTTTATCAGCCAACACCTGATGAACTCGGTATTTCAAACGTGTTGAACCGTCTTGCTGTCTGCCAGCTTGTCGCTCAGCCCATAGGACGTACGTCTTAATGTGCTGATTCACAACTTCACTTGATTTGGTGGTCAGCATGTGCACTTTCACGTATCGAGTGTAGCCATCCATCAACACGAGAATAGCCTCGAATCGGGTGCCATTCGATTTACTCGGAATCAGGAAGTCTGCATAGATCACTTGGTTCGGTTTCGTTTTACCGCGATCAAGCTTCTTCCGGTGCCTTTGCTTCTTCTGTTTCCCAATGTGGCAGGCGTCACATATTTCCAACTCTCGTTGTCTGAGCATCATGCCACGCACGAGATCCTTATCAACCATGTGCTGCAAATACTGCGGGCAAATATGTCCCATTCGCTCATGCGAGAGCTTCAAAAGGGCAACACCTTGTGCTACAGTGAAATTGCACATTGGCTGATCTCGTGGACCCTCGAATCCATCAACAGACGGATGGCTCACCTGAAACCCCCGGGTTCCATCCTCTGGAATATTCACAATCACAGTTTCATCATGTTCGTCACGCACCCTAAAGCTTTTCAATTGACTGTCATAATTAAAGTCAAATCCCTGCTCAGTAGCTAGTCCAACCGAAAGTAAATCATGGGTTGCCCCGGGAACTTAGAAGACATCTTTTAAACAAACCGCCTTCCGCTCACCATCAACCACTGTGATCAACTCCACAGTTCCAACTCCAGCTACTCGGGATGCTAGTGCAGGCGCGACACCATGTACATGCTGTGATGGGTTCAAATCTGGTGTAAATGCCACGTAGTACCCCGGATTTACGGTCACATGAACGTTAGCGACCGTATCCAAGTATCACCAGCCGCCACTAGTGTCCACTTCACTTGAACCATGCTCAACACCATCATACAACCAACCTACAGGAGCACTTCCACCGTTCGCAGCCTCCACCACCTCACCCGATCCTCCTTAGATATTCACGGGGCTTTCTATCGGTAGTCTGGAGTCGATTAGCATCGTATCCAAGTCTTCCTTCACTTTTGTCAGTGTTGTTTCGTCATAATCAGGATCCGATGACGCGCGGTTCTCCACACGGGTCGTCATGTTTGCACGTTTCTTCCGTTGCTGTTCATTTCCAGCGACCCCATTGCTTTTTTCTGGGCAATCTTCAATTAGGTGGTCTATAATTTTGCAAACAAAGCACTTTTTCACTTTCTTTGTTGTATATTTTGCTTTGTTTCCTTTATGCTGATTTGCGTTTCCTTCGGTCTTCGGTCTTCTGCTTCCCACTTCCTCCAGATTTCGGATTACTGCGTCCTCTCTTAGCTTGATAGACCCTCTGTCGAGAATCAGCAACCCAAATCAGCTCACGAGCTCGCTCAGGACACACTAGTGTGTCTGCATTTTTGTAGCGGACACCACTCTTCAAACTTTCAAACTCGTAGGTGTGGGTTAGCTGTTGAGCATCAACTCCACCACCACAGTGTCGTCGAGCGGATAGTTCAGAGACAACAGCTCCGCTCGTATATTATACATTTTACTCAGATGCTTGTTAAAGTCTCCACCTGAGACCAGCTTTAACATGTGAAGCTCATGACGAATGCTCTCCGCTCTAGGAGCCATGGTAGTTCGGTTCTCCCGGCTTTCATAGATTACGCATAACGCCTTCCACATGTAGGTCCCCGTGGATTTGTCACTAATCTGGTGGAAGATATCAGCTGGCAATGACATCCCTATAAGCTGCATGATGGTCAGTTGCTTGTCATCAAATTCCTCCTCTTTTTCTGAGGTCAGCAACGAGTCTCTGGCACTCACGATCTCATTGAGCTTCTTCTTGAAGACAATCTCCATCGCCCACTTATACTGGTGCCAATCCTTCCCATCCCAGTTCTTTGGAACACCTTCGTTCGTGTACTTCAAAGGTCCTGACATCTTGGATCTCCGTAGTGCAGAATAGTCCTCCAGTAATTTGGTCTCAGAACCCTTTTGTGTACTGCACTGGATCCGTATATCCTAGGATATTTACACTCCGAAGGAAAATGAAAGAATACATTTGTGTTTTGGCTCTTCAAGCTTCAACTACTACTTGAGCGGGCTTCCGCCGCTTCATACCTACGTCCCCGACAGCGCGTACATCCGTCAAGCTTCATAAGCGCTTTAGCGCTTATCACCAATTACCAGGTCCCAACGTGTGACTATCTGTCTCCGTACTTCACGTAGACTTCGTCACCAACATGGATCTGGATTCCAACACAATTGACACCCGATGTACTGCTGCCGCGGGGCTTGAACTCACAATGCAGCGATTGGCTAGGGCGATCATTAACCAATGGACCATAAGCAAGCCCAATAGTGAGTACAAGATATCAAACACATGAACTCTAATAAGTTTGTTCACGTGCAACAAACTTTTTGGGTGAGAATATTAGTGTATGAGATTATTTATCAACTTAGATTTATTACCGTGACCACCGTAATATTTCTAATATTACATGGTACCAGGTGATATTATCACAAAATTACCATTAACACCTGAGTATAATAAACGCGTGTCGCTTTAAAATGCGGACGCACAGAGAACACTAACTTGGAGCTATTTTAGCCCGCAGAGAACAGAGCCGGATTTTTATGTCGATAGCCAAAATCGGTGGACTGTGAACAAGGGCGACCTTCCGACGCTATCAATATTGAGAGGATCATCTGCACCTTTTTGAGATCAAGCAACATTCAGCACCGGCAACATTCGTACTTTAAAGTATATTGTAAACATGCTATTTTCGAGACGTGCACGTCCAGGTAGCTGGATAAACAGCCTAACCAATCATATTACAGCCCCCCCACCCACCCACCACCTCCCCATGCCTATATTTCGCGAATACCGCATTCGATTAGAAATAGAGCATTCACTATTCGGAGATGTACCCAATAAACGATACACACCGCACTGGTATCCGTCATCTGCACTTAATTTAATTAAGCACATTTTAACACCATTCACTCATGTTATTCGTGGTCGCAAGGATCTCTGGACCAAAATGACCGCAGCTAGTAGCTGCAAGGAGGGGTGGCAAAAATAATTTGATTTCGCAACAATTGCAATAATGTTTTACCAATTGTGTCACGAAAGTAGCGAGGAAGCGTAGGAGCGTGGACGGCGAGTACGACGCCGTAGACAGTTGTAGAGGAGGAGAGGAGTTGCTGCTCGAAAGCAAATTGAGAAGTTATTAATCAGTTAGAGTTTGCGGCGGCAAGCTAGTAGCTGCCGCACAACCAGTAGTTCTTGACAACCGGATATTCACGCACGTATCCAGGTCCATCCTAAAACCTATCTTTCTCAAATCCTGATTTTCTCTGTAACTACCAATGAAAACCTATGAATCCTAATTCTTATCTTGGTCGGAAATTTCGCACAGCGTCCCATAATCACAATTTCCGGCTGGAAGCTTGATTGTTGCAGATCCATGGGGTTTTGGACCAATAGGATTGTAGTATGACGTAAAGACACGCAATCTTAAGTTTACGCTGATCAGAATAATCTGACCAGCTGAACTCAAATAATTGACGTGGCTGGTCACTGCCATGCCATTGGCTAGTGACCACCACGTCACATGACCTCCCTTCGAAGAAGAGCCCTCCTAGATAAAAGGGTTCTCTTTATTCTTTGACTTCCAGTAGTGGTCGATGAGTCCGGGAATTTGCGTTAGATTCTCTACAGGCTCCCAAGAGGCTTCCTTCTTGGTTTCACCAAGCCACCAGATCTTGTACTGCGGTTTTCCCTTGTACTTGCGATGTCCAATGACGGCTTCAACGAGTTGTCCCTCGGTACCATCGGCAACACAACCTTATTCACCTTTTGCCTCCGCTTGTGGTCTTTGCGGTACGGCTTCAATAGTGACGTATGGAACACCGGATGCAGCTTCAATCCTTGCGAAAGTCCTAACTCATACGAGTCTCGAGACACCTTCTTTAGTATCGGGAAAGGTCCAATAAATCTCGGAGCTAATTTCTTCGACTGTGCATACCCCTTGTGGCGGAGGTCCATGTTCTTTCCGTCAAGTAGCACCATATCTAGTTTTGAAGTCTTGCACAAGTCTGTTCCTGTCGTAATAGTGTTTCATGCGTTCTTGGGCTTCACGCATACGGTCTTGTGCTACCTTGAGGAAGACCTCTTGCCGGAGTAAGAACTCTTTTGCTGCTTTCTCCAACTTGTTGAATTCCGGATCTAACGAAACCTCGTCGGGCATGTACGGAATATACCCAAGATCCGCTTCAAACGGTGCCATTCTGATCGACGAATGCACACGTCGATTGTAGGCAAACTCTGCCATATGAAGAAACTCATCCCAATCGTTCTGGGCTGGGTTCACGAATCCACGAATATTACCCCCGATAAAACGGCTCGTACGCTCCGTTTGTCCATCCGTCTGTGGTCTAAATGCCGGTGACAGGTTATGCTGCGTTCCCATAGCAGATAAAACCGCCTGCCAAAACTTGGGCGTAAATTTGGAGTCACGATCAGACACAATCGTCTTCGGAAGGCCATGATCTTTTACATAGTTCTTCATGAAGACATGCGCGGTATCTACTGCGCTATCTGTCGTCTGCGTTGCAATGAACTTTGCACGCTTGGTCAATCGATCCACAATGAACATGATGGCATTACAACAATCCTTGCTGGGAGGTAAGGACACAATGAATTCCATCGAAATGTCGATCCATCTACCTCTTGGTACTTCCAGGGGTTGAAGTAATCCCGGCGGTTTCACTTGTCTCGCCTTGTTGCGCTGACACATTTCACAAGTGTTGCAATAACGCTGGATATACTTCATCATCTTCGGCCAATAATACCTCTCTCGTACTGCGACATAAGTCTTGTACGATCCAGGATGGCCTGCCGTTACGGGATCGTGGTTCTCGCAAATGACACGGTTTCTCAGATCTTCGTCATCCGGAATATACAGTCGCGGACTTTCATCTTCACCGGTCTGGTAGTATCAAAACACCATTACTGAGCGAGTAATGCGGAACGTTTTCGCCAAGCTTAAGCTTCTTGACAATTCCCTGCAAGTCCTTGTTCCACGAATACATCTTCTTTGCGGACTTTGCCACAGTCACGTTGTTCGCTACCATGGTTGCCACAATCTCACGGTTTTGAGCCGTATCAAGAAGTTCCTGAAGGCTTACTTGCACAGCCTTATGCTCGAACTCAAGGTTTCTTGATAATGCGTCTGCGACTACATTTGTTTCTCCTGGGATCTACTTGACCATGGGTCGAAACTCCACGAGTTCATTGAACCACCGCGCAATGCGTCTATTCGCTGTCTTCTGCGTAAGAATCATCTCGATGCTCTTATGATCGGTTTCGACAAGAAAGGGCTTGTCTAGCAGATATACACGCCATGGCTTCAGAGCATGCATGATTGCGAGAAGCTCCTGTTCGCGTACTGGGTAGTTCAGCTCTACAGGTTTCATCTTCCGGTCAGTAAAGGCAATTGGATGTTCCAACTCTCCCTCCTTTTGAAATAAAACTCCCCCAATTGCGAAATTTGAGGCGTCCATTCGAATACCGAAAGGCTTGGTGACATCAGGAAGACGGAGAACCGATGGTGATGACAAGCGTTTCTTTAGCTCATCAAAACACCGCAGCTAATCCTCATTAAGTTCGATCGCATCTCTAGAGCGTTTTCCCTTGATACATTCGTGCAAAGGACCGGCAAACTGAGCGAAATCCTTGCAAAATCGAGAAACGTAGACAGTTGTTCCCAGAAAGCTGTCCATTTGCTTCTTTGTCTTGGGAACAGGCCAATCCGTGATAATCTTCACCTTATCGGGGTCCATTCGAACGCCCTTGCGTCCGACAAAGTCATCTAAACATGGGATTTCGTCGACACAAAATTGGCATATGGACAGCTTGATGTATAGCTTCTGCTCTTCACATCTCCTCAAAACCCTGTCCAACGCGGCAATATGCTCGTCGACATCTTTACTCTTGGTGGACACGTAAATGTCGTCGAAGTAGAGACGCATCACGTCACGTAAATCCCTAAAACCCTTCTGTAACAACCTGTTAAAGGTCCCCGAGCTACCGCTGAGTCCCATGGGCGTGACGAGATGTTCAAAAAGACCGTCTGGAGTCGAAAAAGCAGTAAAAGGTATATCTGATTCACGTAGCTTAACTTGGTAGTAACCCCAGAGTAAGTCCATGCACGAGTACCAATAGCTGCCGGCCATCGCATCAAAGTTGTCTTCTTTGCGAGGCATCGAATACCGGTAGAACCGTAGCTAAATTCAACTGACGATAGTCGTGCGCAATTCGCCATCCGACTGGTTTCTTCACACAGAAAGTCGGTGCACAAAACGCTGACGTACGCGGTCGAATGATGCCAGCTTGAACCATCTCTTTGGTCCATTCCTTTATCGTTTTCTTCTGATCAGG
The DNA here is from genome assembly GCF_000142945.1 of Phytophthora infestans T30-4. Lineage (NCBI taxonomy): Eukaryota > Oomycota > Peronosporomycetes > Peronosporales > Peronosporaceae > Phytophthora > Phytophthora infestans. The sequence continues at coordinate 703,082 of NW_003303716.1, read as the reverse complement.
ACTTTGGCGCCATTGTTTCACCAAAATAGACGAAGTGTCAGGCTTGAACAGAATCTCATGCTCAATCCCTTCACGTACGGGGGGTGTCTCATTCGGAAGTTCCGTGCGAAAAACCGTATCCGCATACTTACGTAGCGTATCGTACGCCGGATTGTCCTTGAGAGCATCCTATCCTTGACTCTTGAAGCGTTCCGCCTTCTTCGAGTCATGCGGACTGATAACAAACACCGCTTCGATGTCCTTGTCCCTACGCAACATTTGCTGGAACTGGTTGGACGAAATAACCTTCGTTCGTCCAAACTGGCCGTTGTGGCCATGCTGCCGATAGTAGTTGTAGATCTCACTGCTCTGCGTAATTATGGTGCGGCGTTGTCCTGTCACCCAACGGGCTGGACGTGCCTTCGGCAGTCTCAACTTCACAGTCTGCGTGTTCTCCACGTTGATGCGAGGTGCAATCTGTCCAGTACTCCAGTCGATGTCAGGGCTCTGCTCCCGCAGCCACACAGGAACATGCATGACTTGGAATGTCCCCGTTGTCAAGGGAAATCCTGGTAGCTGTAGAGACATCTCTACAGTCCGACGTGGACGATGCACAATCTGATCATAACTGAGATCAACTTGCATCATGTCACCTTCAATGACATCCAACTCAAGCTTCATCACTAACTCCTCAGTTACACCGTTCAGGCTACTGCCGTTGTCAATGAATATCGTGACGGGCCTCTCTTGGTCTTCCGTCTTGAATGCTCGGGCTTCAGCCTCTAGGATCGCATACACTGCGCCCTGCATGTACCGGTTTGCTTCCGTACGTTTTGGCTGAGTACAATCTGGAGAAATGTGACCAGCCTCGTCACAATTTCTGCACGTAGCTGTCTTCTTCCAAACATCGTTCTTGCCCTTTTTCTTTTCGTAACGCTTGTTGTTCTGCCGTTTCGATTTAGGCGGATGATGCCCCGAGTCCGACGACCCTTTTGAAGGCTTCGAAGGTGCTCAAGGCGGTTTCCCGGAGTAGTGCGCAAACTCGAAGTTCGAAGCAATTTCAATGGCTTCTTGTAGCGTTGATGGACTCTCTTCTTTAATCTTCTTTGCTGTTTCTTCACGTAGCCCGTTTTGAAAGAAGAATCGTTTCTCCAACTCACTGATCGTCAATTCTGTCTGCGATAGCAAGTCTTGAAACTTGGAGACATACTCGTGAATAGTCTCGGTCTGTTTGAGACGAAACATTCTCTCGCGAAGATCATACTCGACGTCCTTTGGTCGAAAGCGCGTGCGCAGCTGTTGCTTAAACAACGACCACGTGGGGTTCACACTCGCTCTCTCACATTCGGCTATAAAAGCGCGATACCAGTTCAACACTGACTTGCCTAAGCTGCTGGAGATTATCGTCACGAAACCTGACGATTCTGCCTCCATTAACTCACGTCTGCTTGCGTAGTACTGCTCGGTGGCAAAGATCCACAATTCAATGTCTTCACCATACGTTCCTTCATACATCGGAGGGTCCTTCTTCTTCTGCTCACCCCTAGCGGCAACGAGATATTCGAATCTCGCATTAGCTCGTTGCATTTGGGCTTGCATTTGCGCTTGCATCTGAGCTTGATACTGCTGTTGCTGCTGCGTAATGTATACGAGCAGCTGCTGCAAGGACATGGTCTCAGGTCCAGCCGCATCCTGAGCAGCATCAGTAGCAGGGGAGGCTGACTCAGCCTGTGCATTGGCCCCTTCACTTGACGCTTGCGATCTTGTATTTGTTCGCATCGTGGGCTGGGTAGCTTCAGCGTCGCTCGGAGCACTAACACGGCTCTGTTGACGAGGACAAGGGTTCGGTGACGGGCGCTCAGCTGCACGACTCCTTCTTTGAGCCATTACAAGCAGGACTTCTCAGCGCAAGTCTTTTAAGATACCAGAACCCTATACCGAAGTTAAACGAAGCGAAAAAAGGTTCCGATTAAAGTTCCTCCCTACAATCTACGTTTCTTGTCTACGTGGATGGAGTGATCAAAAGATCCTTCAAGAATTTCTTGAATTTGCTCAATACGTTTCTTGAGCAATTTACTGAAGTTGTGAATGACGTTCCGGGCGGCTGCGTCCTTAGAATCCGGAATTTCGTTTCGGATCAGGCGGACGAGCTTAAGTTGCTTGACCGTTGTTAGCCACAAGTGCAGACGAAGCTGATCGAGCTGCTTGTGTCGATCAGTCAAGAACTTTGTGCTGTTTACAAACGGATCTTCGGGTTGGCGAGTCTTTCGCTTACCCATAAACAAGCACACTGAAACAGATGCAGTAGCAACGGATGTAGATCAAGCACAACCAGTGAGTATCTAATCAAACGTTCACTCCTTTAAGATCTGATGCCGGATAAGGATCCACGTAACGTGAAAGCGTTAGCCCGCAGGCCACCAGAAAGAGTTTCCGATTGTGTGTACCACACTAGTGCGCAACCACACCAACTAGCCACTGGACGTAACAGTTCGTGCTGAGGCAATACCCTTTGCGATCTAGTGCTTCCCCAACTATGTGGCTGGCACCAAAACCCTCAGGACAACTCGCTTCTGGCTATGCCACCACGAGTGCCCTACTTGAGCCGAAGCTTGACACGACAAGTGCTACTATGTCACGAAAGTAGCGAGGCAGCGTAGGAGCGTGGACGGCGAGTACGGCGCCGTAGACAGTTGTAGGGGAGGAGAGGAGTTGCTGCTCGAAAGCAAATTGAGAAGTGATTAATCAGTTAGAGTTTGCGGCGGCAAGCTAGTAGCTGCCGCACAACCAGTAGTTCTTGACAACCGGATATTCACGCACGTATCCAGGTCCATCCTAAAACCTATCTTTCTCAAATCCTGATTTTCTCTGTAACTACCAATGAAAACCTATGAATCCTAATTCTTATCTTGGTCGGAAATTTCGCACAGCGTCCCATAATCACAATTTTCGGCTATGCTAAATCAGCAATAATTTACTGTCGAGTGATCCTTCAGCCCTACATTCGCTACATGTACTTATCTCGCACTTGTGGCACATCAATATCCTAACTCAATAATCTATTTCCAGTGATGAGAATGCTCAATAATTTATCGTAGCTCAGCCAAATGCCAGAGCCAATTATTTACTTTCAGCTTTGATTGGCAATAGACAATAATCGGGCGTGCTGTCATATCAGGTCTTAGGTACATGCGGATACCGGTAAGGATGGCAGAAAGAATTCACTGAATTCACTCCCTGGTCGTTTGTTGTGAAATGAATGTTTCAATGCTAGCCCTACCATATAGTTCAAGACCATTTATTATGTGTTTTTTTAAATCACCAAGTTTCCGCTCGCAATCAAAAGTAATCGAGAAAAAAACATAAAAGCACCCAAACGAACATGTTCTTCCACGCCCAGAATAGCAAATGCATGATATCAAACTGCGAACGACACCATTTATTTTAGGAAGCACTACTGCCATGAGGACGTCCTCCATTTGGACTCTATTTTTGCCCTCGTCGGCTTGGTGGACTATTGCCACAGCGCAAGACGCTTTCTTGGCGCTGGAAAGAGCTTCGAACCCCCGACTTATAATGCAATGGCGCCCGTCTATTACCTCCCACTTCAACTCGCAGCAAGTTCTTCTCATGTTGCAACGTTTGTTTCTCTTGTTGTAAGAGTTGCTTGTTTGCTGCTTCTCTTGCTGCAGTTTCTCAAAGTCCGATAAAGGAACAGAGGGCACAGTTGATTCAGGTGATGGATGTGAAGACGGGGTAGACGGTCGTGACGTCCGCGATCGTCTAGATAAGGAGCCAGACTCTCGTCCGTCTTCACTCACAGGACTCATAGACGAAGCGCTGTGCATCGAATTGTGTCGTTGAAGACGAGACTCTTTCTGTTGCTTCACAGCAGATTCCTCACGACGCGAAGGCGTCGCAACTTCAGCTTGAAGTGTCTGTAGCAAAGTGTCTAGTCGAGCATCGGAAGCTGCACGTTTGTACTTCTGTAAACGTGTAGGTGAAGGCTCATCGTGTTTGCTGCTACTCGGTGTGACGACGTTTTCTTCTGCGCGTTTCAAGTCTTGCCACATTTCCCTGCGCTTCCACTAGAATAGAATCTTGGAGGTTGGGAGGAGCAGATCTAGTGCTGGTAGTGAAAGAAGTTGTGCTGGTGTCGTGGTGGTCATTTACGATCTGGTGGTTCGTTTTTCTTGGCATTCATCTTGCCACATGCTCAACTTGGCATACGCGGTGCTCTATTGGCGGCTAAACGACACGCAAATCAGACAGTACCTCGTTTTCTATCATGTCGGGTTGCCCCCTGAATACTATGACATAATTGCAACGGTTCACCTGATCATGTCTTCAATTCATAGCTTGTGTATTGCATTAATGGTGGCAAGTTCACTATGGTTGCGCAACTTTGTATTCACGCCCTGGGGTACTCCTACTGCTTCGTCCCAGGCAACAAGCAAGGAGCCGATGAAAGTAATTGAAGTCCAAACAAGAACTAGTAGTCGGGACAACTCTCTGGCCCTCAAAGGAGTTCTGAGAAGTACGAGTCGGGTCAATTCAGCGATACACAGAGGAATGTCTCGATTGACCACACATATTACCAATAGATATGGAGTTTTGGGAGTCAACGGGCGATATTTTCACGTAATTTCGATGTCCCGCGAAGTTATCGAGTCTTCACTGCAGTCCATCCAAGCCCATCGGATGAGTCTGCTACTTCCGAGTATGTTACTAAACCGGTTCTACGTGGCTGGTCTCGTGCTTAACCGCTGGTCACCTGTGCTTGTTCACGTGTTTCTCTATCGACACGATGAAGCTCGGAAACGGTATGCTAGTCTAGCGAGCGATTGCGCTCTTGATCTCGTTTCTTGTATGGGTGTAAGGTGATCATAGTACTGAGCTACATTGGCCAATACACTCCTGAAAGCAGAGACTTTGGTGCGAATCCGTGGTATAACGACGACTGGGCTGCACAAGCGATTAATGAATTCCAAATGATCCTTGTGGTGTCTTGGGCGGATCTCGCTAGTCGAGTGATTTTCTCGCTTGGTTTGCTCATGACAACTACCAATATGAAGGAGTTACTGTATTCAATTCCGCGACGTGTAAATCAAGTCGTAAATTGCAAGGTCTTGTCGTTGGATATTCCTAAAACTATAAGACTGAAGGCTAGTGTCTTGCCTGTGTCTTGCCTGTGTCCCCATCGACGTCTTCGTTAGCCGAAAACGACGACGGCAACAAGAAAAAGAGCAAAGTGATATGGCGTTTTGGGAGTCTATGATGCATGGTATACATTTTCTATTCTTCACGTGGGGGTTAGTAGTGTTTAGCCTACACCTTCAGGCTTCAGTACAACCGTCGCTACAACAATGCACACTACAAGTGAGGCCGTGGGCAGTTAGACGACCGTACTGTTTTATGATATCTCTCGATTGTCATCGCCTACAAATGTCTGGCCAGTTGGACGAAGTGGACACTAAATGGCGCGAATTTGATGGCTCTACGGTGATTATGATGGTTATTAAACACTGTCCTTTGGTTGACATCCCTGATACCTTCACTGACTTCCACCAGCTCATCAGCGGTAAAGTTTATAATTCGACCATTGTCGAGTGGAGAGAATCCGCTGCAATTACAAATACGAATCACCCCGCGTTTCTATCTCTGATGCTCGTTCGGGTCAACATGACAGATGGGCAATTACCTGCAGGTTTCCAATCTTTTGACACGCCACTCAATTTGTACGACTATGAATTCTGCATCACTAATCTTCGTGAAGTTCCTGATGATCTTGACTTAAAGTGGCTCTCGGGATCGTATGTAATCCTCGAATATAGTGAATTGCAGACAGTACCATCAGCTTTGCTACGCATCATGCCACCATATTTTTCTCTAAGTGGCAACCCTATCAGTGAACTTCCTCCTGAGATCTTTGAGATCGAGGGCTTAACAGATCTAGGTATTGGCGATACGAATGTCCGACAACTTCCTCAAAATGTAACTCGTCTTTCTTCTACGCTCACATCTATCTACATCGAAAGGACGAGTATTTCCTACTTGTGGATGTGGACGCAGGAGATCCTCGGACGACGAAGTATTCGTAGAGTTCCCGAGCGATTTGTGCCAGCGGAACACCATATTGTGATGATCTGGAGAAAACATTAAACAAATCATCTGACGGTCTTAATGTGACTCTGCCCGAGGGCTATTCGTCGCAATTAATGAATCCTGTGGAGGCAAGAGTCATCTGGACGTTTGTGGACTGTGACCCCACCGTAAGTGGCTTCAGCGGACCACTCTATCCACTCGCAGCTGAGGACAAACAAAATGGACTGCATTGATGAGAAGGTGCCACAATACAGCTGACAAGACGTAGGTCAAACATTGGCTGAGAGGATAAAAATATTGCGATTTTAGAAATATGCGCTGTGTTTTTGTATTTCGGGAGACACGAATGTCGCCGGTGGGACAAATCAAGAAACTGAATAAGAAAATCGGGTTTCTGAAATATGAAGATTTTCCTCTCCAGAAAATAAAGCCCTATTAGAAAATTCTCGATTATTAGCGCAAGTGGGAGAACATAAAAGGAGAGATCGTTCTGAATCGAAAGAAAAAAAAAACAGTATCGGTACCATATTTATACGATATTTCGAAAGCAGATATTCAACATGGTGAAATTTGATTAACCAAACCACCATGGTTAGTTATTATGTATTTATAATTGTGGCATTTTGCTGCTGGGAAATACATACAAGTGCTGACTTGATATTTTGATATTTTTATCGCTTTAGTTTATCACTCCCAGAAAAAATGTAGACATTTGGTACTTTGTTTGAAGGCAGCTCCCTCCTTAAAAAATAGTATTGGTTTGCCGGCTGGTGGACCGCGGATTCGCAGCTCTTAGATATAATATACTTAATTTACTACGACATTACAGCATGTTTGGTGTGTGTAAGTGTGTGAGAGAGAGAACAAAAAAAAACCACTCGGGCCTCTCCAACGTAAATGACGAGCCCGACTACTTATCGCACGTAATAGGGACCCTGGACGGCCCAGTACGCCATCCAACGATGCGTGGATGGAGCAGCATCTATAAAATATAGAGAGAGCATAAAACAAATTTTCTTATGATGAAGGTCTTTACAACGTCTACATCACCGTCTGAGTCACCACCTCCGCCCACTTTTTTCGAAACGTGTGTCTCAAAAATGACGCCACCAAGATGGTTGACTGCATTTCACCCAAAAATGATGAGCCAGCCTCAAATCGGAAAATAAAATTAAGATTCTACGACGTTTATATGGCGTGATAGTCAATTATATGCTCGATCGCAATAACTAGGGCTACGCGAGGCTGGAATAGGTATATCTGAGCCACCACTACTTAACTGTGTACATATGACCGAGCCTCACAAAAAGTGCTCACTGACTACTGTCATCTTAAGTATCGATTGATTTAAAGTACCGTACCTCACAAAATAAAAGCTTCATGTCAACGATTTTCATGTCTGTTTGAAATGATTTTAATTAACACAGAGATAGCAGATTTTGTTTCGTCAAACCAATACCCGATTTACCAATGTACGCGCTACAATTCACTTATTTGAACTCTAAGAACTAATTCAGCAGAGCTAACCTACCATCGAGAGCTTTAATTTGACTGTAGTGTTGGAATCTTCAAAGTCAACTTAGACGTTTCACCAGAACGAGGCGTTGAAGTTGTCTAAGCCGCTGCCAGACTCAGGTCGTTACGCTCTCGCCATCGGAAGCGAGGCGTTCGACGAAAATAAGGTGGTCATTAAGATGTCGATCGTGATGACTGTGGTGATGGGACCAAGAGTTCTCTGGCGTTACCGGAGATCGACAGCAGTGCGAAGTGGACGAAGCAAGCGTGAAGAACTGGAGATCTACAAGAACGAAGGAGAACTCGATGCATTTGCAGATTACAGAACGATGACGTCAGATGGAAAGGAAGACGCATCGTTCCTATATGTACGGTGATGTCGCAATGGTGCTTGTCAGGTAAGTACGCAGGAGTAGCGAGATGTAGTGCCGGCGACGAAGCTAACGATTCAATTCACTTTCAATTTTAACATCAACTGCTCACTTGGTCTTTTATCTACGGCAGGAAATTCCCCGCGCGTTTCTGGAGCTGCAAAAGGGTCTGAGTCCAAGTACCGCACTTTACCGATTAGAAGACGTCGACGATGTCGGTCACGGGACGGCGCGACTTCACGGACCTCGATAGTCCTCAAGCGATGCCACCGATCGCACGAGCAGAGCGAGCACACCGTCGAAACCTGGGATTCGTCCACACTGAGCTACACAACGCAGTACGCGAACGAGTGCGCGAACAAGAAGCATTCAGCACGCCTCCGCGACGAACACGGCGCAACAACACGACAGGAAGCATCGCAGATGCGACCTCACCGGGCATAGCGGCAAAATCAAGCCCATCTACCCACAGCACACAGCTTTTGGACGCAGCGATGATGGTGGTGCTAACGGCGCGCCTGGAAGAGTCCAGGGCCCGTATAATCGATGCTATGGAAGTCATCCGGATGCAGCAAGGTATGCTGGACAAGAAAAACCGGGCGGAGCAGAGACTCGCTGCACTCCAAGCAGCAGTTCGCAAGCAGCACTATGAGAGTCACGAGCTAGAAGAAGAAGTCGAAGAACCCAAGCAGTCGGAGCGTGACGATGAAAGCTCCTCGGGCTGGGGACAGCAGGCATCTGCGATGTCCCAAATGACTAGTCTGGACGATCTCCATCGACCAATTATCGCCCAACAGTCAACTACCACTAAGTCATCAAATACCGGAATTACCAGACTAGACGATACGCCAAAGAGCAAAACGACTGGCTCTGCACCAGGTCGCACGAAGGAAGAGTGCGAGACACAAGCGCAAGAGTGGAAGAGATCAACCCACCTGTCGAGCAGAAGCCGACTCATTCACCAAAGACCGCTGAGAAGTCTTCTAAGCTTAAGGATATTCACTGCTGACGGTTCAATGGCAAGGAAGAGTATCCTGGCCTAGGAGCTGGACTCAAAGATTTTCTGAACGAATTCGAAGGTGCAATCAGAATGGAAAAACTCCTAAATAAGTCCACGTGGTCAATCCAGTTAAAGGCGCCAGTCCTGGGCACATTCTTGGAGGGCCAAGCAAGCCGGTCTTACCATGACTTCGTAGCCGACCGCGAGGTGAGCTACGAGGACCTAACGGTGCACCTGAAGAAAGAGTTCGGCTGCCACTTAAGCCAGTATGAGCTGGCTAGACGCATGGACGCACCTAAGCGACAAAACGACACGTGGAATCAGTACATCACTTACCTCAAGTTTATCGAGCGCTTAATGGTGGGAGATCGAACGCAACTACTGCTTGAAACGGTCTGCAATAATGCATGCCCGGAGGAGAAGTCAACTCTCCTCAGCAAAATCGACGAAACCAACACAAATTACATGGACGACCTAGACAAGGTCGTCGATTTACTGATCCGTCTCAAAGGTGACGGACGGCGCGTAGGTAGTGCGCGACCCGGAGACCAAGGGAGTGAACCTCGCCAACCTCAGCAACAAGGACAGCACCACAGCAGCGGCAACACTATTAGGAAACTTGTTGGTCAAGGTAACAGCCCTAAACAGCAGAAGCAATCTCAAACCACTGGTCAGCAACGTCAAGGTTTGAAGCAAAATCACAACGCTTAAACTAACGCAAGCGAGAAGACAATCACCTGCTGGAACTGCGGAGAACCAGACCACAAGAGTTTGCAGTGTAAGAAGCCAAAGAAACAGCAGCAGGCCTCGGTTCACCAAGCCCAGCGCCTAGAACGCGATGCCGACGAAAGTGACGATGAGAGTGCGGAGCTGTGGATGGCAAATGAGCACGGAGAAACGACATCATCAAACTGGCTGGTGGACTCAGGAGCGTCACACCACATGTGCTCCACGAGCACTCCACTGCTCGGCACTTTACCATCTGACTTGACCATCAGAGTGGCAAATGGTGGCCTGCTCCACGCTAACGTTAAAGGAAGCTGTATTATCCGCGCAAGCAATGGTTATACTACGCGATCCGTTCTTTTACATGAAGTGCACCAAGTTCCAGGTCTTAACCGCAACTTGATCTCAGTCACTGACCTCGGGGAACACGGGATCACTACTTCGTTTGGAGCATCAGCGTGTACGCTGACGAATCAACGTGGTGACATAGTCGCCATTGCTAAACGCCAAGGTAAAATGTGGATCCTGAACGGCGAGACAGCACGCACGGATGATAACGCAGCAGTGATGTTTGCGCAGATGACGAAGGCAACCTTACAGCACTGGCATGAACGTCTAGGGCACGTCAATTTCCAGGACCTCCTAAGGATGTACAACCACAGTTTGACGGAGGACAGGGATGTCGTCTCAAAGAAGCTAAAGTTCTGCCTGTCCTGTGCACAAGCAAAGCAAACCAAGTCGAAGCAACCTACAGTAGATACATCTACATCCGCACCCACCGACCAACTTGGAGCAGTTATCGGCGTAGACCTGAAGACAGATATCCAATCGGACAGGAACGGGAACAAGCATATGCTTACAATTGTGGACTACGCATCGAGCTACAACAGAGTCTTCTTGTTGCAGACAAAGGATGAAGCGGTAAAACACCTCATGAACTTTATACCCGAATTGGAGCGCCAGTTTGGAGTCACAGTAAAGACGATCAGGTCGGACAGTGGTGGAGGGTTTCGAAGTCACGAGGTCACTAAATACTGCTGTCGACACGGGATCGTTCATCAAGAAACTCTTCCGAATAAATCTGCTTCAAATGGAAAGGTCGAGCGCATCCACAGGACATTGATGAACTCAGGCCGTGCCATGGTCTGGGCATCCGGTCTTCCAGAACGATACTGGGGAGATGCCGTCAAGTATGCCTCATACATACCCAACCGACTTCCAACAAGAGCAAACGCAGATTACAAAGCACCTTTGGACGTACTCACTGGTAAGCCGCCAAAAGTAGGCCACATATTGAAGTTTGGTTCTACATGCACAACGCACGTCTCGCACAAGAAGGCCGCCTCAGTCAAGCGCCGAGCGGAGAAAGTAGTAGTCATCGGATTCTCAGAGAACCAGAAGGTTTATCGTCTTCTTCTGCCTCGTACTCGGAAGATTATCGCTAGCTCCGACGTCCAGAACATCGAGAAGCTGGACATCCGCGAAAAAGAGACCCAAGAAGCACTGAACCAACTCAGCGGTGAAGAAGAACAAGCACCGCCTGAAGAAGAGCCTGCAGAAGAATTCGTAACAGAACAAACAAGCAGTGCCACAGGGTTGGTTGAGACCCCCACTCCAAATAATACGTCAAAGTGGAAGCGTATGAAACGCGCTATCAACCTCAGTGAAACCTCAGACAGCGGCGAAGACGAGTACCACGGGCACCCTATTAGTGCCGGTGCAATTCGCCGTGTTTTCGGCTCACGTAAAAAGACGAAGCGCCAAAGCGACTTCTCGCTACCTCAATTACTCATCGAAGAATTCGCAGGATCAGCAACACTTTTGTTGACAACAGCTACGCCACCTATGGTAACCCCACCTAATCTCGACGAAGCAATGCAGACTCCAGAATGGCCTCAGTGGAAAGAGGCTATCGAGAAGGAGCTAAAAGAACTTCAATCAAATGGCACATGGGAAGCCATCAAGTGTCCTGCCGGAGCCAACGTCGTGTCGTCAAAATGGGTGTTTCGTATCAAGTTTAACTCACGTGGAGAGCTGGAACAGTTTAAGACACGATTGGTAGCTCGAGGATTTACACAGGGGTTTTGGTATCGATTTCGAAGAGACTTATTCACCGGTGCTGAAAATCACAAGCTTGCGATTCCTCGCGGCACTTGCAGCCCAGTGGAAACGAAGACATCGTCAAGGAGACGTTCCAAATGCTTACGTTAAGGCTAAGTTGGATCGACCAATCCTCATGAGACCCCCGAAAGGTACGCCGTGCACAAGAGACACAGCGTGGCTACTACTGAAAGGCCTGTACGGCCTCAAGCAAAGCGGATTATTGTGGAACAAGGAGATAAATGTATTTCTTCTATCGCTGCAATTCCGCAGAAGTAAGCTGGATCCATGCTTATACACTCGTCGCCGAAATGGGAAGCTCACTGTTCTCGGACTTTACGTTGACGACGTGATTATCGTTAGTGAAGACGATGCTGACAGCGATGAAGTCATGCTATTACTGGGCCAGAAATTCGACATCAAGGACATGGGAGATGCAGAAAAATGCCTCGGGATTTGTATCAAGCGCAACAATGAAGGCATTTTCCTACACCAAAGCGACAACATTGAGGAATTGCTGGCAAATATGGAAATGGCATCATGCAGACCGGTACACACACCCATGGATACGACGAGATCATTTGACGACAATGAGATGATGACGAATTCGGGGTTGATGAGGAAGGCAATTGGATCACTGTTGTGGATCTCGAACTGTACACAACCAGATATAACCGCTGCAGTCAATTACTTGGCAAGATTTGTATCTCGGCCTCGGCAAAGTCACTGGACGGGAGTCAAGAGAGTTTTGCGCTACCTTCGTGGCACTTCATCATTTGGACTATTCTTTAAGAGTGGGCAAGGCGCAGGCTGCAAATGGCGCGCGACAGTTTACACGGACGCCGACTGGGCAGGGGACGCATCGGATGCGAAGTCAGTATCAGGAGCAGTTCTTATGCTTAATGGTGCCGTTATCGCATGGGCTACTAAGAAGCAGACGTCTGTAGCTCTCTCCACGATGGAGGCCGCGTACGTCGCAGCAGCAGTAGCCATGAAGGAGGCTATATGGGTGAAACAACTTCTCGTCGAAATTGGATTATGGACCAAGGACGAGACAATCGTGCTACAGGTGAATAATCAGTCAGCGATTAAATCGATGAAGAATGAGATAACCAGCGCTCGGAGCAAGCACATAAATATCCAGTATATCTTTATCCGGGATGTGATTCAGCGAGGGGATGCAATGGTGCAGTATTGCCCAACTCAGAAGCAACTTGCTGATATTTTGACGAAGCCACTACAGCGTGTGGCATTTCAGCGACTTCGGGAGCAACTACGGGTGGGTCAACTGGGCAAGACTTCGAGGGAGGCTGTTGGAATCTTCAAAGTCAACCCAGACGTTTCACCAGAACGAGGCGTTGAAGTTGTCTAAGCCGCTGCCAGACTCAGGTCGTTACGCTCTCGCCATCGGAAGCGAGGCGTTCGACGAAAATAAGGTGGTCATTAAGATGTCGATCGTGATGACTGTGGTGATGGGACCAAGAGTTCTCTGGCGTTACCGGAGATCGACAGCAGTGCGAAGTGGACGAAGCAAGCGTGAAGAACTGGAGATCTACAAGAACGAAGGAGAACTCAATGCATTTGCAGATTACAGAACGATGACGTCAGATGGAAAGGAAGACGCATCGTTCCTATATGTACGGTGATGTCGCAATGGTGCTTGTCAGGTAAGTACGCAGGAGTAGCGAGATGTAGTGCCGGCGACGAAGCTAACGATTCAATTCACTTTCAATTTTAACATCAACTGCTCACTTGGTCTTCTATCTACGGCAGGAAATTCCTCGCGCGTTTCTGGAGCTTCAAAATGTAGCTCCTTTGATAAGTATTTTAGTTAAGTCAAAAAGTCCGTAGCAAGAAACAAATTACACTAAATTTTTGTAAGATATTATCAATCCTCTCCTCAATTTAATATATCATATAGTAATATGGATTATGTTAGATAACCCACCACCTCACCGCATCAAGGCTCAAGTAAGTGCTACTAATGGTTCGGTACTTGTATCGATCTACAAGTAACGCTTTTGGAGGCTCAAGTAAGTGCTACGGATGGTTCGGTAAGTGTACCTATATACCAGTGAGGGCGATGTCACCGCCGATGAACCACCGACAGCACTAAAGTGCTTCCTATTCCAGTATAAAGTATTACAATTAAAAAAAATAACACAGTAATGTGTTCTTCTTGACAGACTATAATGAGCATTGCAATCCGACCAGGTATTTTAGCCGATCAACTCTGAAATTCTACGATTATTTCCAGCTCTGACTCAGTCAGTACTACTAGAAACCATACCGCCTTCCAGCTCTTCATTTTTTGATATTTTACCGCCATTGTACTAGCGTGTTAACATGCTAGAATTCGCTTGCGATGGTACTTTGTTATCTAAGGCTCAGTGGCGACACCTTCCATCACCCAAAAACACAGCGTACTGTCTCAACTTCGATCCTGAAGTCTCTAAGAAATAAACCGAGGAAGCAGCTATACGTCATCACTTCCTCTCCTGAATCACGCCGCTAACTCTGTGCGTAAAGGCTCTCCATTCGAAGAGTGCGCTGTTTATTTGCCAAATGATGTTCGCACAATACAATGTCGTCTGAACAAGAAATGTATTCCCAAAGTCGCTGGATGACAAAATGGCCTTTGGGCTCTTGCGTTCTAGGAAACAGGTTTTTAAGTCAATAGAAAACCCGTTAGAAATGTTTTAAACAGTATCTTGGGGATCGACTCGAAGCTGACCAAGCCCCATTGGCTAATTCTGAACGGAGGGGGCTGACGCATGCTTGAAATGGAATACATGTACACAGAATGCGCCAAATTACTACCTGTATTATGGGCGAATCCTTGCCCCCACGGACCATCTAGATTAACCAGCTACCACAGAGCTAGTGCGAAATGACTTTGATTAGCTATAACTTACGCTCAAGGATGTCAACCTGATGGCGTCGTCGTCTTCGCATTAGCACCATGATTCAGGAGAATATCTACAATACCAGCACGACCCGACCTGGTTAGCTTTTTCTTGGATCGTATTTAGATTTAGGTTCGGATAGTTTATTTAATTTTAAACTCAGACCACGCCATCTCAGTCCGATACCTGGTTAAATTGCAAGTGTTAGGTAGTAGACAAGAGTGTATGCATATAATCTTCATGTAGACCACCTCGGGCACCCCCTGTGAGTATGATGTCAGCAATTCAAAGATCGCAAAACAGCTGCCATTTTTCGATTTTCCGCTAAACGAGCTATCCGTTTCGTCAATGAAGTACTTGTCTAGCTCAAAGAAGAAGCTTGAGGGGCCTTGTCGACCGCTGCATTGATGTTTAGGTCAACAAATGTTCGATAATGATGCCGGTACCGCTACAAGAACGCTCGGGAAATCAAGTAAAAATGCATGCCTACACGGTGAGAATTGTCTCTTTGGCTGGTTGCTCGAACTCGAAGACGATCCAAATTAACCGTAAGGGGTACTCGTTGTAATGGGACTGTATTTGTAAAAGTGTTTTATCTACCAAATTCAGTGGTAGAAATACAAAATGAGATTGAGTGGTCCTGTAAATTTTGACGAGTCACTTGGTAATTAGCGGGGCTGGTGGCTTTTTTTCAGATGCTAATTATTCCGTCGGTCTCCGCAGTTACGATTCCGTGTCATACCCCGATCTCCTCCGCATCTTTCGCTAATTTTGGGGGGAGAAGCGCTGGCTTGAACATAACATATTGCAGCCACGACGATGGCGATCTGGATAAGCTTCATTCTGGTCGATGTCTTCAGGATTATGTGCTTGTAACGAGGTCGAAGCTGTTGTGTCACCTGAATTCAAATTGGAGAATGACGTACGGGATTCCAGTATAAATGGTTACAAATTACAGTGTAGTATTGTCGTTGGGAGAAAACATCCAATTTTGCTTTCTTTTACGAATCAGTGCATAAAGTTATGGTTGTCTATTTGATACATGCACTGGTGATTCGTTAGTATAGCGAAATCAGATATTTCCCCACGCGACACTTTATACGAGATTGATGTGCTGAAAATAATCACGCCAACTTAGCTTGCCTGGGCAAATACACGATGTGTGGGCAGTGCTGCCCGATTTCAAAAACAGAACGAACAATGAAGCAATCTGCCGCATTATTGTTGTTTGAGCGGTTTGATCACGCTATCTGGTCGGAGGAGGGACAAATTCCTGTACCTAAGATGTGTATGCCTGAAATCCCGGCCTAAACCGATGTAAAGTCCACTATCTAATGTGAGAAGGTCGAGCAAGTAACGGCTGTTCACTATGAAGGTATGCAACATTTTGGCTCATTTTCGCTTTATCGTTTCTTGGATTCATGAGCACTCAACAATGGCACGTGTTTGAGCAATCCAACACCTTACCATTTATAGAGCAAACGGTGTGATCGACTTTACTGGTGTGGGTGACAAATTAGTTGAAGTAAACATGGGGTCCGTGAAACTTCAAATTTTAGTATTGGACTAATGAACCCACCATAATTTAATGTAAAATCGCTTGGTCGCACCACCCGACCACTGTTTGACTATCGCTGGTTCGAGGGTTACATTGTGCACCTGCGGCTTGCCCTTGACGCTTCTCCAGCACCTACGGGTAGCGAATGGATAGAAGCTTCTCAAAAGCTGTATGAGCAAGAAGATTTCCCATGTGAATGCTGTAAATCAGATCTAGTGCTCTTTCATCGACGGTGTCGAGTAAGGTGGCAAGAGGTGCCGATAAAACGTCCTAAGCGAGTCCTAAAATGTCCTGTTTTTCTTTGTAGCGCTCTTCCGGCAGAAACTTACACTGTAATTTAATTAGCTCACTAGCTGTATCGTAAAATCTCTTTTTTCAAATGTTTTTGCTAAAAAAAATTACGTATTATTTGCTTTTGCTGCACCGGACCGGTCATCTTGATAACTCTAAATGGCTTTTAAGTATCATTTTGTTTTGCGTGGTCTTCGGTTTGCAGAGGTAGAGTATTTTATTACCGCAATACTACTACTACTCAAGTAATACAACTATTATTACCGTGTTGTGTCGTATTCAGTATGGGTAATAGATTTATTGTATCAAGGGGGTACTATAGTACTTTAAAGCACTACTATTGTAGGAACCCTAAATGTTTGAACAATTATACAGTAGTTGGTTCTGTCTTGCCATTTGCAGACTATTGTCATTCTACTAAACGCACGAGACCTCATGTACGGGAAGATCGCCAGCATTCACGCACATTACTATGCATGTGCTGCGCTGGAAATGGCTACAATGAAGACGACAGCCCAAGACAGATTCCTGCCGTGTGAGCAGGTGGAAGGTCTCATCACATATGCGCCATCGACGTGTTCGAGGGCACGGAATGCGCATTAAATGAGATGTAATGATATCATGCTTCGTTTAAAGGTTGCTGCTATTATTTAACGTGCTACATTTTCAATTTCTCTTGAGCAGCATGCATTGAAGGCTAGCATTTTACTACCCGTATTTTGACATGGTCGGATACTATGCCCAGATTGTATTTCTGGTAATTTCCTTTTAGCCCTGAGCGCCGACCAGACACAATACATTTTCTAAGTAAAGCAACAAGTTAGAACTATTTTCGGGTCAGCTTGAGCGTGAACTATTCTTGTAGTGTATACGACGGGCTTCCTGATGGTTGCTTCTAGACCCAATCCAAAATATCCTGCACGCCAAGCAAGACCAGAACGCTAGTCTCACCTCTCTGATCGGGGATAATAGGATCAGGCAGCGCTAGTTCCTGGGGCTGTGGTAGAATACCGCTTGAGCCGTCAGATATCTTGCGGCGCTTGGCACGTTTCTTTTTCGGCGGTACTCGAGCGTTCTGGCGTGTCATCCTTTCTCATGTCCAGTGCTTCGAGCTGCACCTCGACCTAGGAGAAAGACGGCGCAAAACCAATCAAGATATATAGAGGCTATCGCTATTGCAAGTCATGGTACTCCAGCAGAAACATTGTCTACCGCTGCAGCACGTCAAAATCGCCTGGGTTCAAGGCAGTGGTTAAGATAACACCGAGGGCGGAGTGGCACATAGAGGGTGATCACAACTTTCGCTGAGGTATCGTTGTGAATGGCAGGCTTGCCAATGTAACGGACACCATGAAGAAGATGACAGATCGCCTAGCTACAGAGAATCCTGGGATGCCAGAAGGGTGACATTTGGGATCATTTCTGTAGTGATTTCTACGGGACTGGTAGAGAAGAACATCTAGAAGGACTGGCAGAAGAGCAGGTTCTCGGTCGCGTCCGACGCGTACGTCGTCGATACTATGGTGGTAATGTTCACGGGGTCATTGAAGTTCCCATTTGCTCAAAAGTCAAAATTCGGCTACTCCGTTTTTTCGCTTCCACCTCGTTACGGCCCATCCGGATCCGAAAGAGCCACCAAACCAAGTTTTTGTGTGGGACAACGCATGAAGAGCGAGCGTATTTCGAAAGAAGAAGTTGTAATCACAATAGCGCCCGGTGTTCTACCCAGCTCTGGTTGACCCAAAAGGCATTGTTTGGGTCAAATAGGAAATAAAACGACGACCTTGAATGCCAACTTCACTGTAAAACATAGTATGCTGCTAAACTATTTCGTTGCCCGAATGTTTAGCCAGACCTGGTGAGCTAACCGGATAAACTACCCTGGTAAAAAATTATGTCAGGGCAGAATACAGGCAGCAAAATTATCTTCGGCATTGAAAAGGTGTACTTAGTCTAAATTACCAGTGAAGGTCCCACAGATGCCTACAACACACCAAGGAATAGCTCGAAGGCTCCGAAGAGGCCATCTTGAAAGTTTAAATCGGATCGGACTCTCATTCAAACTTTATCCGCGAGAGGAGAGCTGTGTGTCTGTGTCGGTTTCTATCAAGCGCATTAAGACTGGTAGGCAAACTACGTTGAACTACGGCGCAGTAGGAAGACGAAGACAAACCTGTGATACCGATTGATACTATCACTGAGCCCAATGCATTTCCGACGCATCATGTGGCTAAAGTTGGTGTTCCTCTCTCCGCTCCCCATGACCGGAAAGGCCGGAACGACCGCCAGAGTTTGGATTAGATCCATCGTCCTGACGGGCTTTACCAAAACGCAATTCATGGCAAAAGACACGGAAAATTTACTGTGGCATGTGCATCATATACTGCGCAAATGTGAAGTCAAGAGTCAAGATGGTTTGTTATGTCCGGGAGGAAACGCTGCATAACACGAACAATGTATAATGTGAAAGAACAAGAGATGAGAGAAAAACTAGAGCTCAAAGAACGCTAGATCGATTTCGGATCCTGAGAAGGCTTGCCTCCGATGGCTGCTTTTTCATCTGCAAGGACGATTTCCCCAACGTTTCAAAGGACTCACTAGCGTGCATCTTACCAGACCCTCGAACAAAACAAGCCGCTAAACGGATTGTCGCTGTGGGCAACACGCCCCGAAATGTCGAAAAAGGCTCTTTATACCGGCGGAATTGACTACTTACGCGATGAACATTGGAAAGTATTTAGACCACAAAGATTCCTCTGATCCAAGACTTCGTCACTCAGAAAAGTATGGCGTTCAGCCAAAACCCTTTACCGAATTCTTCTCCTGCGTCGACCGGGTGGGGTGGCGAAGATGAACTGTTATTCTGTGGTAAGTGCTGCTGAATGCTTGCTGCTTGCGAGAAAAATGCAATTGTGAGATTGATACGAGCTAGCTCCAACTACCTTACACCCTGTTTGCTTCTAGTGCTGGTATTGGTTGGCTCCGAGCGTCCGGCGTCAGGGGTAGCAGTTCTCTCTGGAGATGCAACGTAAACTGTACGTTTGCCTACACTGCCTCCCAAGACGACATCCATGATGAATATGTAGAATTAAAAACTTGACGCCGATATAAAACCAATAGAAACGATCCACCTGTAGAAATCCCTCAGCCTTGATAGCAATTTGTCACCATCGGGGGTAGACAGGTCATCCATGAGACGGGCAGTTTTACCGGTCAAGTTGCACTTCAACATGCTGAAGTTGGTCCATAATACATACTAGCGGTCGAATTGTTTGGAGCTAGATTGCCCCAGAGCAAACTAGGCACGTACAATCATGGTGTCGCCGCTGGAGTGCACATATTGCTCCACACGCGAAGGTAGGTCCTTGAGCAGCGCTGCCAGCAGTTCCCACGAGTCCTCTTCATCCTGCAATCCTTCCCACGACACAGAAGCTGCCATGCGTTGCCTTCCTTACGGTGACTCTTGAATTTCTCGACTCCGGCGACCATGCCCTCTTGCCAACATGAGCCAGTAACTCCTCGCCGACTTCTAGGCTAGAGCCCGCGTAGAATTTAAGCCGCGAACAGTGCACTTCGTAGCGCTTGTTCGTCACTAGGTAACGGATCATGATGAGTGGGGTGCCGTGCCGACGACTTCAAATGGTCCCACCCATCGAGCCAAAGGTTTGTTTGCGGCAAGTCGGGATTCGATACGCGACCATAGTATGAAATCACCTACGCTGAAATTGCACTCGGTCCCTTTCGACCGAGCCATATTCTGCAGACGTCGTTTTTCGCGCTGGTCTACCACCTCCATGTGCAAGCCAGTCAGGCTTGCACGCAGTTGCTCTAGTTTCTCAGCCGGCGGCGGCGACGTGTCCAACACTTCAGTGCCCATGCCACGCTCTAGTAAGAAAGGCTCAAACGGAGTCGGTCGTGGTATTTCAGTAAAAAGCTCGCTCGGAGACTTGTCGCCCAACGAGCCCACTGAAGTATGGTTGAGGTTGCCTTGTACGAGCGGCAGTAAGTAGACCCATTCATGAGTGTCCAGTGTATATTCCATCAGTAGGACTCTTAGCACTTGTAGTACATCACGGTTTAGACGTTCCACCGTTCCGTTGATCCATGGCGAATAGGCCACCACTAAGCTCCTATCGATGTCTAGTTTTTTTTTTACAGACATGGCTGATCAACTCACTCTTGAAATGGCTATCTTGGTCTGATATCAAGACCGACGGGGCACCAAATCGTTTCCGCCAGTCCACTAGGGCTGTAGCTGCTACCACACTGCTAGGAGAATCGCATGCCACCAGCTCACATATATGCGTGAGTCCGTCCTTCAATACCAGTACATACTTGCATGCACCTATACTATCGCCAATGTAGAAAAAGTCGACATGGAAGAGCACGTTCCGCTCTTTGGCGTTGTAGGTAGGCCCCCACGGATGATGGATGCTGTTTACTCCCTTTACCTGCTTGCATAGTATACATCTGCTGAGGAACCGACGGCAGACTTGGGCCAGGTTTTCGATCTCGAACAGTTGTTTTACTGTTGTCATCATCGGCTCAATTTCGCGGTGTCCTTGGGCTCCACAGTGAGCGACGATCCGAATCCGTTGTATCAATGCCACTTCAACTTCAGGCACCCATAGGCGTCCATTAACTACCCGATTGTCGTTGTCGTCACGTCTCGCAGTCACTGGCGCGTCACCCTTCTGCTGTCATTGAGCAGCTTGGATCTCATCAACGTAGGAAATTCAAATTCGCTAGCACGCAGGTGCACGTGTTGTAGTTGGGCAGTCACTGCCATGACCTCACGGATTCTGCTACGTGTGATGGCCTTGCACTTCGTTACCTCTCCCTCCTCCGCCAAAGGGAGACCCCACCAGAACAGTAAGTCTACACACGGATTGGCTGCGCCATCAACGTGCTCGATTTGGTACTGCAGCCCCGTCAAGGAGAGCGCCCAGCGTTGGAGTTTCCCACGCACGTGGCTCTTCACCTCCTGATCTGGAGCGAGCACGTACACCAGATTCTTGTGATCTCAGTAGAGTCGGAGCCCATTGCCATGAACGAGCAGGTATGTAAGGTTATGAGACGCCCAAATTATGGGGAATGCCCCTTTTTCAATGGTGCTCCAACCTTCCGGAGTATCATCAAACTTTCCGCTCTTGCATACCAGCGGTTCTTGCTGTTGGTCGGTCACCTTCACCCCATCAAGCCACTTCCGGACCTGTGTGACGACCAGCCCCCAGCCACGTTCCGATGCGTCCGACATCAGCACGATCGACGCGTCCGGCGACGGAAAGTGTAGGGTTTGAGATGTAGTACGCAGCCGACGAGCATCGTCAAAGGCGTATCCACGACACTCCACGTGATGTCCGCTAGAGCAGCGAGTCGTTTAGTTCGCCCAACCACCTTCAACACTGCTTCTAATTTTTCGTGCAGAGGCTGCATCACACGGCTGAAGTTCATGAGCGAGTCATGCATTCAGCCGGTTGCGCAGAGAAATTGTTGTAAGTCGGCAGTAGTAGACGGAAATGGTAGTTGGCAGAGGCCACGAAATCGTTCAGGGTCATGATACACGCCGACACCATTGAACACACGGCCACACCACTTGGCTTCTTTTCGGAAAAGAAAGCTCTTCATCACGCTGATTTTCAACCCCAACCTGCGCATCCGAGCCAAGAAGCAGCGGAGTGCTACGATGAAATCCTTAGGTGAGCGCACATACAACAAAGTGTCGTCTATCCAGATCAATAGGTGCGTGCGAAGCATGTCCTAAAACTTAGAGCTCATCTGGTTCTGATATTTGTAAAGGTGAATCCATCGCCCCTTGTGGAACACGACACAGCGTCCACACACCGTCGTCGGTGATAAAACTCATGGGGTCTCTACTGTCTTCATCAAGAGGTAGCTGTGAGAAACCACTTGACATAATAAAACCAGCGAATCCGTAAGCATTCGCGACATTCTCCGAGTAGGACGTCAGGTCTGCACCTGTGCCCGCGATTGGCACCGTCATTGCGTTTACAAGTCGGTAATCCACCGTCAAACGGAATTCGTTCG
Source organism: Phytophthora infestans T30-4 (assembly GCF_000142945.1). Lineage (NCBI taxonomy): Eukaryota > Oomycota > Peronosporomycetes > Peronosporales > Peronosporaceae > Phytophthora > Phytophthora infestans. Next base: position 680,483 of record NW_003303716.1, on the reverse strand, counting down.
GCCGTCCAACCTTCGGGACTGGTACCGTCGCCCAAGCCCACAGACTCATGTTGTTGCGGTAAATAAATCTCATTTTCTCTGACATTTGAACGTGTTGTCGAAGGAACGTACTCTGCGCAGGAGAGTATCTGCGTGGCTGCGCTCGAAAAAGCTGAGCGTCGGCTTTTAATGTGATGCGTAATGGCTCCACATCTGCCGGTGGGTCGTCAAGTAAGTCTACAAGAAACACATCTTCGTGTTCCAGTAGTGTCCCGAAGCAACTTTAAGTATTCCAAGAGAAAACCATTATCAGCGGCACCCACCACCATTTTCTCCAACTTTGTGTGTACCTCACGGGAGGGGGGGGGGGCACTTTTGGAATCTCTATATCGAACGGGTCTTCATCTGCAACGGGAGATCCAGCCGCAACCTGCGATAATTGGCCGTTGATATCAATGCCCAGGTTTTTTTGTTTTAAGTGTCGTTACCAAGAATGAAGTCTGTTTCAAGAACTTCCATCACCTTACAGTACACTTCCGACAAATGTATTCGCCCAGCAACAATTTGCAGAAGCAAGTCCAAGGTCACAGCTTTACGACATTCCACGATATTTCCCCCAGCAGCACTCTTCTTCTCCACACCGGCCAGTTCCACCACATCCAGGTCTGCCCCAAGGCCAACCAGCTCTTCCAGTTACAGGCGAGGCAAATACGTCTCATCCAAACCCGTATCAACCAAGTACGGGATAGTCAGTAGGTTATTCACCAGGACTTCACCTAGCGCAGGTGTCACTCCAATTTTCTTGACACGTCCACGTGACAGTTCCCGGACCTCTTTCATTTTCTCTGTGGCCCGAGTCTTGTCATCCTCGCTGGCCACGGGGCAGTCGCGCAGCCAATGCGGTCCCTGACAGTGCCAGCAACCGGTCTTTGGTGGAGGTGCCTCCCGCTTCGGCGGGTGATGTTTGGTACCGCTACCCAGGCTACCAGTCTTGCTATTCGAGCCGACGGCACTGCCTTGCATCCCTGTGTGCTTCAGCCCGGGCACTGCTTTGCTGTTGCGATCGGTCGTCTTATCTTTCTTAGAAAAGTTTGATTTGCCCTTTTGCTCTTGTGCTAACACGTGGTATTTATGTTGTGCACGTGCTTTCTCTTTAAAAGTCCCGAACATCATGAAGTCACTTCGCTTAGCTTCTCGCCATTAGTACTTTACGTGCCGATGAACGTCGTCCTGGAGCATCTTTGGCTCCAAGTTGTCGATGAGTACCGTGCACCGCAATTTCATGCGGTCATTGTAACCACTGTCGGCTGGGTCACCCACGCCAAGGATCTTACTAAGTCCGTTCTCCTTGATGAGCGTTGCGAAGTCCCGATAATAGTTGAGAATTCTAGAGTCAATGTCGTCCTCACGGAGGTCAACCTTCAACTGCTGCTAGAAGAAATCATCGAGATCGGCACCTGGGCGTTTTTCACGGACCCAAGCTTTGCGTTAATCTGTGCAACCAATTTCGTGTTGGTTACATCATCGACTACCTTACGGAGTTCAAAGAGACACCGTACTTCAAGCAGCTCCGGATCAACACGAGTCTTCACCGGACGATGTGCAATCTCCAGTAGCTCACCGCGCTCAGTACAGCGTTGGCGAACAATACCAACGTACTGCTCCCTTCTCTTCTTCCAGCGGACAGCAGCGTCCTGACTCCAGTCCGTCAACTTGGGAACTTGAACGGACTCGAACACTGGTCGCGGGACGTTATGCATCACTTCACCACCGTCCACGTCGTACCGAGTTTCACTTCCTTGCATATTTTCGAGGTCCATCAAGGACTAAAGTTACTTTGTGGTATGTGCCGCTGAATGCTTGCTGCTTGCGAGGTAAATGCAATTGTGAAATTGATACGAGCTAGCTACAACTACCTAACACCCTGCTTGCTTCTAGTTCTGGCATTGGTTGGCTCCGAGCGTCCGGCGTCAGGGGGTGCAGCTCTCGCCATGGTTGTGGCTGTCGTCTGAATTCCAGATAGCCTCGTTGCATCTGAAGATGCTATGTAGGCTGTGGGTTTGCCAACATATTCCGAGCTCCAACCAGGTCGACTCAAACTCGAGAGAAGTTAAGTACTTCAAGGTCAATTCCAAGACCGATAGAGTGTTTTCCGACCGGCTTGACCTGGCTAGGTAACGCAAGGAAGGACCGATCAAGGATATGTTCATGGACAATGGCAAATGCACATATTGCTATCTACTATGTCTTTACAAGAACGTAGATGTCCTGCATTGTTTCTGCGAGGACGAAGAAGGTCGAGTTTCATCCATAGCTATGTTAGCAATAGGCGAAGTGTCGTCTTCAGTTTTTCAATCGCGAGTTTTCTTTTCCGGTGGCACTGTCGTGGGGCCGTTACGCACCAGCGCGGATTACCGACGAGCCGAGATGGTGATCTTACTTCGATACAATCGAAGATAGATCGCTGAAATGCAGCAATACGACAAGAAGGAGATCGAGCAAGAAGAGACTTAAATATTTCTTTGGTTTTTAAATAAGTATCTTTGATAGTACTATAAGTATTACACATATTTTAGTACAAAGAACGGTATCTATATTCATTGTAGTATGGCGATACCCGAGATGCCAGAAGTACAGGTGCTATTACTTCCGTGTTTTATCAAGTACTACTATTAACCTCTGCAGGTTTGAGTAAATTGCGTAAATTTTTTCTCAGGTTTGTACTGCCACGCGTGCTATGCCATGGTACGATTAGGTGAGCCTTGGCATGGCGTGATTTCGAATAGATTTTTCCGCTATTGTGCTATCATAAATTATTTCTAGAGCATAGTTATATGAAGATAAACGTAGCAGGCCACTCAGCCATAGCACTCGCAGGTGTCATTCGTGGGACTTTAATCTATTTCAGCTACTTTGAGTTCTTGCCCTAGCAAACGCTCATTCAATCGGACCACAGCAATTTGTGTCATGGCATAGTGTGGTACGAAATGAATACTTCTTATTAATCTTAATTTTTTATAGTAAGAAGTTAAGTTCCATCGGTGACAACACCATGATGCCATCCAACGTGCTAGTGTCACACCGCCACCCAGGAAAGCTACAACATTCGCATAAGACAGGCTGATTTAAAACGGGATATACGGGTGTCGTTGAGCTTCTCCTCATGCTTCTACTCGCCGTGGTGTTGCCTGCGAACGTTCGGCGGAAGTGCCTCCGGGCGTTTCCGTGTCACCTGAGACACACGCGTATCTCGTAGTAGACGAAGATAATTTTCAGCAGTACTATAAGATGTCCTACGCATCGTGTATGGCTCTAGCTTTCAAATTAAAGTCATACCTACGGGTGGATGAGAAGCGGTCGCACCGCAGGGCTGAACCCATTTCGCGCATCAATAAGCTTCCAATGTGTTTGCGCTAGCTCAGTAGTGGCCCTATCACGACATTCAAATGAACAGTGCTGTGAGTACTAGCGCTTCCACAAACGAGGTGGCTGATTCGCTGATTACTCCTTCTGATCTACGAGTGTGATTTTCAGTGTTTTTACTTGCTCAGCGTCAAACAATAAATTCGTTTAAACTCGATTAGCTCACGTGTGACGTATGGCTGTGCTATAGATGGATGGCTTTGTCTCATTCGAGGTACGAAGTTAAGCGGGCTCGCACGTTCTTTTCAGGTCCCTATCACCGTTTAGGTGTAAGTGTTCAGGCATGCTGCGAGCATCTTAGGTAGTATAGCGTTATAACCTGCTCAAGTACTGGGGGACTGGAGACGCCGTTGCATTTTTGAATGGAGGCTATCAAAGTTAGCGGAAAATCTGCCTAGTCGTCTGTTCATTGTTGGCGGTAACGCGTTCACAATCTCAAATAAACTTCTGACTCCTTTTCATGACGGAGAACCTTAACGACTGTGCACGATGGTTCTAACTTTCATGTTCGTCAATTACGCATATGCATTTAAATGACCGTGGGGCTGCTCGTTTGCAAGTGTTTTTTTTTCACTAGCGATCGGGCTCGAGAGAGTGCGTTCTATCATACTAGCTACGTGTATACAGCTCAATTGATGCATTAATCAGCCCCTTCGCGAGAGCTGAAGCTATCATTTTAAGAGCGACGAAACTTTGAATGAAGAAATCGAGGACATCGCTTTGTCGTTGGACCATCCATAAAGATTTTACCGTGGCACCCCAAGACATCTCGTGCTATCGTCAATTGTAAGACTCATCCGATTTCTCTGTCGATACTGATTATTGTAACAGCTCCGAGTGGGCTCGAGTCGCACTTGTGGGTCTACTTGAGAGCAATCTGATTAAGCGCTTAGCGCAGAGCAGATCCAGACTCCATTAGTCTCAAACAATGTCATTTATTAGTCAATTTAAAACGTTTGTGATCCACAAAATAGTCTTCTCGAAGCATTTCCAGAGCCGTTCTCGCACGATAGCGCGTAGACAGTATCACTCCGTTTTCTCCAGCCGATTCTAGGAGCGCTGCAAGCGCCGTTTATACTTCGAAGTGCTTGCGATTAGCGATGGATCGGTAGCACCTGCTAATTCACACTGTCGCTGTCGCTCTTTCATGTGGTCTATTAGCTGGCGAGGCTTGGCGATACGGTCCAATCATCATCTTGGCTCGCGCACTGTGTAGCAGTGACTGCAACAGGGATAAACGCTTTCAATCCACCAGCGATAAAGCTAATCGTCCGATCGATTGTCCTGTAAGCTGTTCCTGCCACATTGTTGCCTTGTTTGATGGTGCAGCGGTATCAGCCCTAGGTTAATTCATTGAGGTCATTTCGTCTTTTTCGCTCATTCCGCCGTTGTCAAAGTTTGTCAGCTCTGGTTTGACCCGTGTGCAAACTTTAAGATACAAAGCATTCATATTTTCTTCGTAAAATTCATAGAATTCATCTTTACCTACAGACTAAGGATAACTGTAGGTTGACATGTTCAGATGACCAACCGACTGCTTGGATCTCAAAGATGAGCACACCGCTCAAGTTGATGGTGCGCGACAGCATCAACCGATTACGCGCAGAGCGAGTGAATGGGGTGATGGTGATGACCGCTCCTGTAGATTACATGGATAGCAAGAAAGTCATGGAGTAGCTTCATCAACGATTTGGTCACATAAGCATGGGGACGGTGAAAGAGCAGGCAAACAAACTCGATGTTGGGGTTAAGATGAATGCAAAGAGGGCGCTGCTTGTGCCGCCGGTAAGGCGAAATTAATGTCTTATACACGGATTTCATCACGGAAGTCCGAGCCGTTGGAGACTCTCATGAAGGACATTTGCTCTGTAAACGAGCAGTCTGTGGATGGCCTACTATGTTTCTCTTCATCATAGACGGTACAAGTGGCTGTTTCTACTCCGATAGAAGGGTGAAGCAAGTGTCCTGTTGAACAGGCTCGCTTTCCCATCAAGAAGGTAAAAAGACTACACTCTGATCAAGAAGACGAATTTGCAAGCAAGGAGCTAAGTAACTACTGTAACGCTCAAGGGATTGAGCAGCGGTTTAGGAACGCCTACCCTCCGTAGGCGAATAACACTGTGGGCCGCCCTAAAGGCGTAGTTCTACTAAGGATCAGATCGATGCTGATGGCTACACACATGCCCAACGCCTTGTGAGGAGAAACCTTACAGCATGAGGCGACGACGTTGAACTGGTTGCCCGTCAAGTCTTTGGGTTTGGTATCCCCGCATTAGAAAGTGTACGAAGCGGAGCCTATGCAAGGGCCTTGAGACCAGAAGGTGAACCCGAAACTTCACAAGGGCATACTTCATTGCCGAAGGCTGCTTGTCTTGGCCAGGTTAGTTCCGTTCGTTCTGGACTGGAACGAGATGACTCGTTCATGTCCAGGCGTGTCAGCCTGCAGCAGTGCACACCCGATGGCCTAGTCATAGGCATTGCAGACGAAGCTTAATGGCTTCGTCTCGTCCGGCAGAGTCAGGACAGGGGCCTCTTGGAGACTGGCCTTGATACTGTCAAAGGCATCCTGGTGCTCTTGCTTCCAGCGCCAGTCGGCGTCCTTCTGAAGGAGGTCCGACAAGGGCTAAGCAAAGCCCGCGTACCCTGCGCTCTACTTGTGAAGGTAGGTGGCCAAGCCCAACCACGTTCGAAAATTCTTCTGGGATCGGAGCGTTGGCCATGCTGCTATGACATTGAGCTTGTGTGGGTCAGCCCGAACGCCCATGTTGCTTACGAAGCAACCGAGAACCTTGCTCTTTGGTGATACGAAGACTTACTTGTCGATGTTGGCATAGCGCTTGTTCAATCACATCACGTCCAACACTCGACGGAGGTACCCCAAATGTACCTCCATGGCCGTACTGCCTCTCTTGTCACGCCTACGGACGAAGAAGGCGTCGAAGTACGATTGTACGAATATGCGCAATGTCCTGCCAAGTTGTGGCACTAAGCCGTTGATTGTCGCCGGGGCGTTAGACAAGCCCTACGGTATGACGAGCTGCTCTCAAAGCATGTCGCTTGGAGTGCTCACCGTGGTGAGCGTGATGTCGCTCTCGCGCACCAGGATCTAGTGGTAACCGTCTACCAAATCCAGCGCACTATACAGTACGCTTCCGGTCAGATCGCTCAGCAGCACATCCTTTCGTAAGATTGGTGTATAGGCCGGCACCGTCGCGCTGTTCGGCTTGTTATAAGCGTGAGCTATACGCCACTTCCCGTTCGGCTTCCGAGCGCAGAAAGTTGACGTCGAGTGCGGAGACTTTGAATTCGATACCATGCCTGCTTTAGCGCTAGCAGCAAAGAAGGCATCGATGACCCCCCACAGTTCGCGCAGAAGGGGCCATTGTCGGTCTCGTCATCGAAAATGTGACAGCACTCTTTCATCGGCCGTGTCGGAGGAGCCCGGGACCTGAACTCCGAGTCGCTTGAAGCGACGTCGATCCGAACGAGGTTCAAAACCGACTTTCGGCGGCGACGTCGTCGTCTACGGCGACCGTGACGTGGAACGTTGCTACCTACGTCTAGGGATGTCGCGGTATTGACATCCGAGGCACTCGTGGTCTTATGTGGTACGCTGTTATCCGCATAGGAAGCGCATCATGCGTCTTCCTCTTCGGTTATGGTCTGGGCGGCCTCGTGTGGCACTGTGTCACCCACCCAGGAAGCGTATCCGACGTCTTCCTCTTCGGTTAAGGTATGGGCGACCATGCGTACAACCCTGTAAACCACCTTGAACGCGCTATTACCAGCGTACGTGACAGCTGCAGCTGCTTGCGGAACTATGTTACCCGCTTGTGGACCTAAGTTACTCACTTGGTCAGCGCCTCCTAGCGCCGCCACCATCGAAGCGTCCGCGACGCCGTCATATAGGTCGACGACCCCGAAGCATCTGCTTGATACTTCGGTACCCTGGCAGCTGGCTGCTCGGGTCCTGACAGAGGTGAAAACATGAATCACCATTGCTCTGTCGGACTTCGCAGGGCGGCTGGCGCCGATTGCCTTGCCGCGCCGGACGATCCAGGGTTCGTGCTTCTAGTGCCAGAGCATGCCCAGCATCAAATCGTAGGGATCCATGTCGAGAACAGTAAACTGCTCTGGGTTGTCGAAGTCTTCCAGCTTGACGGCCAGATCCACTTGGACGTTGGGGGCAGTGACGACCTTTCCGTTCCCTTTGCTTTATGTCAAAGCATCGGACAGCTTGTTGCTATTACGAAAAACTGTTTGGCGGCGAGCTCTTTGACTCCCCAGAATCGATCAAGATTCTAAAGGGGTGATCGTATCCCCGTATACATCCGTGTACTACAATCAGCCCGCAGCTGCTCTTCGCCGATTCGAGAATGCGAAGACTCTCAAGGGCTAAGTCCCAGTGGTACACGCCACCCGCGCACCTCTCACGAAGACTTAGTTTTTCCCCAGTAGGGCGCCCCGCCCCTATTGGTCTCAAGCGATCCCCTGTCCCCGAGATCCTGGCTTTTGCAAGCGACCCTTGATGATGGGCTTGGGAAAGGTCCGCCTGCGGTCTCTCTCAGGGGGGCAGTAACGCTCGAAGTGACCCAGCTTCCCGCAGCCGAAGCAGCCTAGATTGCCTACAAGTGCTACCAAGTGTGACGGGGTCACACATCACCTTGCGCTACAGGAAGTTGGATTCCGGGAGTATACAAAATCTCTGTGAACAGAAGTCTACAGGTTCCTTTTGTAAAAGGGAGCGAAGTGACCAATTTAAGGTAAGCTGTAAATTGATAGGTAGGCTAAGCTTCAATTAAATTTTAAAATTATAAGTCACCTATAGTAAAGATATGTCATCAGCCAATGTTTGGCCTCTGACGTCTCTAGTACCATGTACCAGATATCCTGAAGTGTGACGTGGCACTCTTCACGTAACCAGGGTTACACTTGGGGTAACGTACCCCGTTACAATCTTGGCAGCGCACCGCCATTGATGTTCTTGTGCGCACAGTCCTTGGTACAGTCCTTCGCCATTGCACGCATGGGTACGCAGTGTAGCCGGTTTTAGTACAGCCGCAAACTGCACTGCCAGGCGCATGAGTGTCCTTGGGACGTGTGTTGCAGACGCGGTCGGTGGACGGTGGCTGGTTGACGCAGCACTAGACAGACTGCACTGCACTGGCACTCGACAAGCAGGTAAGTTCACGAGCTTCCACTCCCACTTGATCTCGGCGACGCACTTAGAAGTCGACACGATCACGCACGCGTATCCTCGTTGCCACCGTAGTCCCAGCAGTAGCGTAGTCAGAAGCGCACAGACAATAGCAGTAGTCAATGCAGTATCAGTAGACGTAGTTGTAGCTATGTCATTGAATACGTTGTCGTCATTTGACACAAATAGGTAAGAGCTTCATAGAATGGCTCCTTCGTTGTCTCTAAATAGTTGAGGGTACTGGATGCTTCCGGCTCAACCCCTTGCATAGGCCAGCAAACAACAACAAGTCCCTGGTCGCATCTGCCATCTCAGCGTACTCCGCTTCATATTTACTAAGCGCGTTGATCTCCAATTTATGAGATGCGTAGAAGAAAAAATTGTCGTATAGCATAGTGATGTAGCCATGGATACCTTTTCGATCCACGGGGCGATTCGCATCATTAGCATAAGTGTAGCCACTTACTAGTACGTCAGTCTGTAGCTTCAAATTAATCACTAGTTCAAAATCACACGTAGCATTCAGGTAGCACAACGCCCTCTTGGCTTGTGCATAGTGTGTATGTTCGTAGCTCGCGAAATACTTGCCCAGGTGTCGGGTAGCATGAGCTATGTCAGGTCTCGACGCACTAACGAGATACTGGAGAGCATCCACCAACTCTCTGCAGGGAAGATACTCCTTTGAAGCAGGAACGACTGTCTTCGAGGGCGTTGTAGCTTCTGGTGTAGCGCAGCCATTACAGTTTTCCATACGAAAACGCTTCAACACATCTAGTATGTACTGCTTGTGGCAATACAAAAAAAGCCGGCGCGGCCGATCAATCAGGATCTCGACGCCTAAGAGGTATTTGACTGTGTCAATCGTTGTATGCTCGAATGTCTCTTGCAGTGAGGCAGCGATCGTGGCGCACAGGTCACGTGGTCCCATCAGTAGTAGATCGCCCACGTAAACAGTCAGTACCAACTTGACGTCACCATCATGTCTCAATGCATATAGACCATAGTCAGAGTCTAGCCTTATAAAACCCATAGCAACAAGCTTCGCATGAAGCGTGCGATTTCAAACGTTCGGTGCATGTTTCAGTCCGGCCAAACTCTTCGATAACCTGTAAATGAAGCCAGGTCCATCGACCTCGAAGCCATGAGACTGATCCATGAAGGTGGTCTCGTCCAATACAGAAAAGCCGTCTTCACGTCAAATTGCAGTACCTCCAAACCTCTTGTACTGTGTATTAGGTAGCCACACGTATGGTTTCAAACCGGATCGCAGGTGCATAAGTCTCAATGTAGTTGACTCCAAGTTGTTACTTGAAGCCATGGATCACAAGTCGAGCATTAAATCGTTTGATTCGTCCACGCTCGTCTCGCTTTACAGCAAAGACCCACGAATACGCAATCACCTTCTCTTGGCATCTTTGCGGGGAACAAGGTTCCAGGTTTTGTGACCCTTTAACGATTGGAGCTCCACCAACATTGCAGCTCTCCACTGGTGCCAGTACTTTCTTGCACGTGTTTGTTTGTATGTCATCGGGGCTTGCACGTCTGTAGTAATAGTCTGCGCTAGTCCTTCCACATAATCCGACAATCGAGCGCTCGCCTTCTGTTTTCTGCTTGCCACTTTAGACAGGGCGTTCTTGATGGCGGTTGAATCCCTAAGCCACTTGTCTCCTTCTACCGTTGCAGGGTTCTTCTTTGCGCTACGTCTCTTACGCTCCCTTGCTTTCAAACCTTTTTTAGGCTCTTCAGCAGAATGCGGCAGCACAGCAGGTGCTGCAACACCAGCCGTTTCCACACTGGCCTTGCTCTCAGGTGTGTCGACAATCAACAAAGTCAGCCTCTACAGATTCGTCAGCAAGTGATACCGCGCTTCTCTGCCCTAGAGATGCCGTCACGCCAACCTGGAAGGTACGTCTCCATGTTGGGCTTGATGCGCGTCACAGGTACAGTCTCGAGTAGAGCATGATCACCATCAAAGAATGCAGGCTCTGACAGATGCTTCATGTAGGTGCCATCAGGCGTGAACGCCTCATGTAACTTCACATTGCTACTACGAGCTGTCCCCACGTGAGCTGTCACCAGGTCAATGACCTTGGTGTCTATATTTCACTCGTTGAAACTCAGTAATAAATGTAGTCTTGCTCTTGCTTCCAGCTTTTCTTTCGCCTGTTTTACTGAGGGACGTGTGCTAGACGGCCCGTACGCAAGTCATCCATGTGATCTACACAGACCACGCATCTTTGAGGACAGCGACATATTCGCCTCACCCCTCCCAACGAATGGCGAGGAAGCAGTCCTTCTTTGCGGAGTAAAACTTCCGCGTTTAGTACAAGCTAAGCAAGTTCAATGTGCTTGCGGACGCCCTCTCTCGGCGTCCAGACTACGAGTTGGTCCACATCACACGGGTAACAACGGATTTATATGATCGGATACGCGTGGCGCATAGAAACGATGAGGCTGTCGCGCCTATCGTCAAGCTCCTAGCAGCAGGAACGGACGCGTCCAACTGACTTTCGTCGCGGCAGCATTCCCCGGCTCCACCGGTATAAGTTGTATGATGGCTACTGGGTGGAGCCTAGTGAACCATCACGGGTGGTTGTTCCCAGCGACGAGGATCTAAAGCTCGACAACCTCGCGGAGGCGCACGATGCGCCCTCTAGCGGCCACTTGAGTCGCGAGAAGCCCTTCCTGTGGATCTATCAGGCTTTCTGATGGACCCACAACAACCATTGGGTCGTCCGGTACGTGAAGACATGCGAAACACGTCAGCGCGTTAAACCCGCAGGGCACGCTTCGACAGCCGGCCCTTTCCGGCTGACGGTTGAAAGTTGATGCGTCTTGACTTCATCTTTAGGCTTCCCGCCGACGGACACGGCAACACCGGAATTTTGGTGTTCGTGTGTCGGCTGAGCAAGATGGTACATCTTGCTCCAGTACCCGTTACCGGGATAGGCGAACAGACCGCGAGGTAGTTCGACGATGGCGTTTTCCGCTATCACGGTCTTCCGGAGACGATTGTCTCGCGCCGAGACCCGCAATTCACGGCCGCGTTTTAAAAACCTCTGTTTCCTTTACGTGGAACTCGTCTGCAGATGTCCACCGCGGACCATCCGCCGATAGACGGCCAGACAGAGCGCGTCAATCGAGTACTTGAGAACACTCGGTGTGGTGCGTGTGCGGGATCACCCCGTACGCGTTCAACGCAGCTTCCAGTTGTTGAGTTAGCGCTCACCAACGCGGTACACGCATATACGGGGTTTATGCCGCTTAACTTAAACGGCTTTCGTCACCCCAGTGTGTCTATCACTCTCCGAGGAGACGCTGCCTCCTCTATGCTAAATGGGGGGAGGGACTCAGAAAGAGCTTTTCATCCAGGTCTCAGATGTGAGACCGGTTTCGCTGCGGAAACAAGTGGAATTCTTTGTGGACACCAAGCTGAGAGTGATCAGCAGGGTACGTGATGCCATGTCAGCTGCCTAGGACAGACACAAGGAGGACTCTGACAAACACGGAAGAGGGAGCTTAACTGTGTTTAAAGTGAGTGAATTAGTGCTATTAGGCCAGGCATGGTGCTGCGTACACTATCGACCTACCTAGAGTAATGACGACGCACCTGATGTTCTACATTGGACGTCTTATGCAATACCGTGACCGGCAGGGGGTTGATGACCGGTAGACCCACCTTGGCTCAACGCTTCGATGCTAGGCCAGGTCACAGCCGTCGACGAAGGCGCCGGAGGAGGCCCAAGCCTCGGGCAGATCAGCAAGGCTGCGGTCGATACCGTACGGGGGCGTACGAACGGACATAAGCGTCATACGCCGAGTATGTCGGACAAACACCGTACGGATGAGAGGGCACCGAAGGCGGCTTGGGACGTGGCAGTAGTGCCTCAACACGTCGGATCATGCGGGAGGCCTCGTCAAGATCGGAAGAAGAGGCCCGGCGGTCCACCCGCAGACGCAAGCTCGAGACCTTCCGCTCTAACCGGTCGAGGCGGCCCGCTAGACGAGCGAGAATGCCCTGACTCCCGGTCGGGGCCGCAGCATCACCGCCAGTCCCAAGGCCAAGTGCAGTTTAAGCACGAGGACGCGTTGACGGAGGCGGTTGACCTCAAGGCGTTGAGTCGGATCCGCAGGAGAAGCACTCAGACGAGAGTAGACCTCCGGAGGCACCTGGTACTCGTACTTGAACGAGGCCACCTCGGCCCCTACTTGGCTGGAATGGAGAAGTCCACTACCACGTGGAGCGGACTATCCAGAAGCAACGGCGTCGCGGTAAGCAACGGCGTCGCGGTAAGCGACGGCTCCTCGTGAGGTGGAGGGGCTATGGCCACTCCGAGAACTCGTGGGAGACAATTGAACGGCTCCGGATTGTTTGCCCGAAGGCTGTCGCGGTCTGGGAACAGAAGCGGCGGTAGCTTCGTAAATATTCCGGTCTTCTTGCCCGAACGGGGTACAGACGTTGGCGGCATTCCGTACCGCGCTCATCTTGATCGCTAGAAGCCGTGCGCTTCAGAATGTCCCTTGGAAGCATGCGCCTACTGACTAAGTGAGCAAATTGGAGACAGAGATCACGCTGGTCCAGGATGCGGGACAGCAACTGATCATCATGAAGCTCCCGTAACTCCGAGGGTGGGTTCTTGAGAGACTCAACCCACACCCAGAACATGGCCTCACACGAGATTTAGTTGGGGCAGCTCTCGGAAAGATCTCAGGGTAGCCTAAGAGAGGGTAGAGACCACTTCGGTTCTCGGGATTCTTACGACAAGTCACGAAGTTCTTCAGAGGAATTCGGTGCGGCGCGAGAAGCAGGCACCGGGTCGCCTCCAAGTTGTCGGTGAACAACTGCTCTTTCTGGACCAGGGCACATTCACAAACGCCCTTAGAAGTGTGGCCACCGACATTCCCACGAGGGGCGACGAGGATCTCCGTGAAGAGGGCAGCCCCAGGGCTCTCCTCGGGAGGCCAACAACATATTGAGTTGATGACAGCTCCCTGGCTGACAAGTGTCACCACCGGGCCCCACGCAGGGGCTGGGCAGTTAGGAAGTCCTCCTGCTGCTGGTTGAGGTCATTCGTGATCCCCAGGGGTTCATATATAACAGCCTCTTCATCCTCTTCATCCGAGAATCCAACGAGGTTCTGATATGAGTACCCAGTCTCCTTCTTCCCGCGGAGAGGAGACTTAGAAGCTGTACGCTTCTTGGAGGGCTAGGCGTCTTCGGCTGTGGCTTTGGCCGCCTTAGCACGCGCAAGACCATCGGCGAGGGAGATGTGTCTGGGAGGTTTTTCCTCCTCGTCGTCGCCAGCTTTGGGGGAGCCCTTAGCCTTGACGGCAGGACTCTCAGAGCTTACAGACGTTTGAGGGCTATGATACCGCGATCGCTAGCGAGCGAGGGCACGCTGTCGCCGTCGTGCTCACTGGGCACTGAAGTGTACCCTTCCACAGAGACCACAGGAGCATTGTGAGTACTCCCGGCCTCGGACTCGTCCTTACTACCCGAACCGAACAGTCTGGAGAGGCTGAAGATAACGGACTGCAACGCTTGTTTGCACGCTTGCTCGCAGCCGCGTCGTCAGATGAGCTGATCGCCGTTGAGGCCACCTTAGTAGCCTCCTGGAGTACAGACCCTTTGCCGCGATGCTTAGTGCTCTTGGCTTGCGTCTTTCCGGCAGCAGCCTTGGAGTGGGCTCTCGCACCGCTCTTCGCAGCGCCACGAATCATTCTAAAAGTCAAAGTAAAGACCGAGGAGAAGAGCGCTCTAGAGCTGCTTGGGGCTCTAACTGTAAAGTGAGCCTCCGCCGCGTTCGCGCAGCCATGTCGATGTATTTCGGCTTTGAAAATAAGAGCTTGTGACGTACACTTCCTCATTCTGATTGGTCGGTAAACCGAACCTAAGTGGTGGGGGGGTGTAACGGGGTACGTAACCCCGATTGTACCCCCTGGTTACATGAAGAGTGACACGTCATACTTCGGGATATCTGGTACATGCTACCAGAGTCGTCGGAGGCCAACCATTGGCTGATGACATAGTTTTATTAAAGGTGACTTAAAGCTTGTATATTTAGCTAAATCTTAGCCTGCCAATAAAGATCCGTGCGGCCATTATTCCGAATACACAATTGCGGGACAGTCGGTTAATATAGGAATAAGTAAACTGCACCATAGATATGCCCAGTTTAAATATATGCAATATCGTACTGATAGAGCGCAGCTACCAAAATGATGAGCTAATCGCAGAGGGTGTTGCTGTGCTCGCAGCTGGCACGCGAAATGTGCATTCTTGCTGCAACATTATCAAAGTAGGTTTGATCACACTGAAAGTTATGGCTGGTTGGTCACTGATTACAGAACACATGCTCTTCCGCTACAAAACCCAAGTCATTTTTGGGTGTCCAACTGTAGCTTCGGTTTCGTGGTTTCTCAAGGGCACTCTGTTTGAAAGGTCTAAAACGTGTTAATAGATGGATAGAGCCGGAAACACACGAAATTGGCGTTCTTTGTCCCGACATGTGGAACTTCGAAGAAAAAATAACAATTCTCATCACACACAAATCGTCAGATAACATGGAAAATTAATTCAAAGACCAAGTGAGGAGGAATTTTCCAGTGTCCCGAAATAGTGTTTGGACGATAACAATTTTTTTAGCTCTATATCTAGCTGTCTGTGCGAGAAGGACGGCCAAAAATAGTTTTGGACAAACTGCATGTGCTATATATTTTTTTAAAAAAACTTCCAGTTGCGTCAATAGCAAACCTATAATCTTTTTTTTGTGCTAGAATTTTTTTGTGTGCTAGTTGTGCTGTTTTGAAAAGTGCCCCATACATGTGGCAGCACGGATACATTCAGCTTACAACTTACCTTAAATTGGTTTCTTCGCTCCCTTGGGCAAAAGGGACCTGTGAACTACCGAGTTTGTATACTCTCGGAAGTCAATTTCTCTAGCGCAAGGTTCTGTGTGACCCCGTCACAAAGGTGGTGTGTTCAACAAGAGTGCTTTTTACTAGGCTTCAGTATCGATCGATTTCTCAATTGTATACTACTGCACCTTTTGCAGAACAGCGGTGTACTGACTAAGGCAGCTCTCTCACTTTGCGTTTTGATGCCTGCAGCTACCACGAGAGCTGCCGCGAGAGCAGCCTCACCAGACACCGCAGTCCTGTCGCGGCCTTTTGCCCGGAGCATACGTGCTTACACATTTTTTGTGACTATTTTCTTAATGTTGATATTTAAGTGCTCTTGCATTCAAATGAAACCTACGCTTAGAAGTGATCGAGCATTTCTCCTGTGACGAACCCTACGTCACCCGTAGAGCGACCGCATTTATCACCCTTGCAGCATCGCAAGTAGAGAACTTGCGAAAGGCAACGACATTTTTTCTCTTCTACGATGCATACACTGCGACTCAAGATATTGTTGACTACGTGTTCGTCAATGGTAGCGAGCTAGTCTTACGCATGGTTATATTTACCTTGTTTATATGTAAACTGTTAAATTTTTATCCCGATGCAGATATTATGACGCCAGGGGAGGTTTGGATGCCACACGAGCTGTCATCCAAGGAGGGATCGAGCTAGATATCCAAATACGCACAAGAAAATTTATCCCAAGAAGCAAACGGGACTCTTCCGTGCTGTCAAACTGAGAGTCAGCAGAAGAGAAAGAGGAAGTTGAGAAGAAGGCTAATACAAAAATCTGCGCACACTGGTAAGCGACAAAAAAAGAAGTTAACCAAGCAGCCTCGTGGTCATGCGATGCTACAGCAACCGCTAGGAATCGATATGGATTGTGTCATTGCTGGGGCCAGTTCAGGTGATGCTCAGTGGGCTCGCGATGTTGGCGTCTACAGAGTGAGATTATTGCAGCAATCTAAGCTGAAAATGCTGGACTATGTTACTGTGATAAACCGCCGTGGGAGGGCCTTCTAGCATTTGCTGGTGCTGGAGCCTTTAGGTGGCAGCAATCGGACCTCGATACTGACGAAAACCAAAAATTCAGGCCTTGAAGCAAAAGTGCTGGCTGGTATCCGCTCGTCACAGATGGATCTGAGTCGTGAACTTGCAGATGTGGTGGAGTCTTTAAGTCGAATTCCTCACAGGCTATTGCCGTAAATATGCATACTCGTACTCATCGGAAGCTAAAGCCACACTCTCTGAAAAGTTTGGCTACGTTTTCTATGATAAATTCTTGGATGAAACCAAGCGCTACTTGCAGGATTTTGTGACTGCGGTACGCCGCTCGCGTCGGACTCTTAACGAGAAGTGTAAGTATACTCCTACGTAAGGTGGTCACGCCGAGGTGAGGAGCTCGTGCATAGCATGGCGGCTTTACTGAGCGATTTAAACAAGGAAAATAAGCAAAATTGTCACGCAGTTTGATTACGAGCTGCTCGTGCCAAAGGAGCGGGGAGTAATGTGCGAGAAACGCACTTTAGGGTCCTAATCTTTTCTTTTTGGGGGGAGAGGGATTCAATTTGTAGGCTTATGACGGCGGCAAGACCGGCATGATAAAGGGTCTTAGATTGCGTATCAATGAAAATTAAAATTGCGTAGTTGTTGTCACGTTTAAGTAATGTGTCCTTCATTTCCATTAAATGAAAAGTAAATGGAGAAATTTTCTGTGGGACATTGTTTTCAAAATTATAGAACAAGCTCTTTAAACCCAGTGAGGTAAGCCATACACCACAAGTTTCACATTCACATCTGAGCCACAGTCCAAGAGGATCTGAAGTCTGGTTCCACTTCGCCACTCCAATTAGGGCCGAGCACTCGAAAACAATTCGTGGTCTTCACCACAGTAAACCAGATGCTGTAAAATCTTCCCGAATCCTTTCTTGGCAGCGCTTAACAGCGCAGTGGTCAAGTGACTTGACTTAAGACATTACTGGGCTCATCCAACAACGCTCCAGCTTCGACCAAAGCCCTTACAACCTTGAAGTCTCCCTGCTCGACCGCAATTCGTAATACTGTCGCTCCTTAATATCCTGTAGCATTGACATCAGCGCTGTACTTGACTAGAAGACGAACGATAGACCAATGATCTCTAAAGCGGCACTACGTTTTTAGAGGAACACGGTTGTCACTTAGGTACCCTAATGACATCGTGTGACCTTTGGCGGTGTCCATCTCAACCCAGCCCATCCTGTAGTTCCAGCACTCCATCAGCGCTTTCATTCCTTGGAGTCTGTAGACCCTTCCACGGCGTAGTTGTCAGCCGTCACTTCCCCGAAAGCGCGATGACGATGTTGGCAACGTTTCCGTAGCGCAGTCTTCGTGGCCACAGAGCACGTTCTCGGAGGTGTCAGACCCTACATAATGACGTCGCTCAGATGTCCATTGGCGGGCATTTGTGTGCACCCAGAACGTCGGCGGAAGGGGCGGCCTCGTGCCGCGTAGGCACGGACTGAAGCTTGGTTTGCGTGCGCCACGAGCGAGCTGTCGGTTGGGTACGGGCGTCGCAGCGTGTACACCGCGAGTGCCCTTCCGGGCCGCCAGGTGGCTGGGCTCCCCGTCCTGAAGGAAGGCCAGCCATTCGAATGTGGACTGGCACTTTGCTGGGCCTTGGCAACTTGTGGGGCGAGAGCTATTTGGAAAGTGGAAAGGCTGCACTATAGATAGGGCTCCTACCTTTGTTGCCGAGATTATTTGCATTCACACCACCGTCTAGAGCATTCAAACTATCTCGCTCTCCTAGTCCTCGCATGTGATTCCCAGAGCGATATTACAATTGCAAGATGGTACATCAATGGCAGCATTACGCGAAATCAGAACCTCCTCCATGTGTGCGTGTCCATAGAAAGCAGCAACAAATAGCGGCGTGTAGCTATCGTAACGTGATAAATCGATTGATGCCTCAGCAGATGTTAAGATTATGGCTGGAGTAACATGCCCTTTAGATGCTGTAATTTTCAATGTCGTACTTCGAAGTAGGTGTTATTGCGTCAATATCCGCTTCATTTTGAAATAGCACCTCTACAATACGGTACGAAAGCAAATTGGCATCTCCAATATCGAATGTGAAACGGAAATACTGGAATTGAAAGAAATGAACGGTGCAATGTTCAGCAATGCTATCGAGGACCTTATCAGCTTGAGAGATCGTCTGATTACCGCTCAGGGGGTTCCTGGGCCCCGATATTTCAAGTACTCTTGAGCTGCATAGCCCATTGTCCACAACTTCTCCAGCGAGCTGTTGAAAACAAATTCCGATACTTTTCGGTCCCACCAATTTATAGGATTTTTTTGTGTTTTGAAAGTAGCACTCCCAAAATGAGCTTGGTAAAAGTTTACGTACCTCTTTAAAAGCTTGAGTCAGCGTACTATTTGCTATCCTTTTTGGCTTTATAACATAAATCGACCAGCAAGTAAATAACATCATGAATGTGGGCTCATATTTGGAGGGAGTTCTGTTATTTTTTTCGATATTCGTTGGTTTATAAGCGAAATTCTTTAATACTTGCAGTAAATGCTCATTCCGATATGGCGATCCTATAGAAATCAGCACAATCAAGATCGACGTGTCTAACACTCGCTATAGACGTTTTTGCCTGCTTACTAATGATAGTGGATACAGTCCCGTGGTACGGAAGCCGTTGACAGCGCTGTCGGGAGTCTGCATTAGTCTACTCCTGTACGCTTCACACGTAATGTCGATTGCGTCGGACTTTGGAACTGTACTATACGAGCTGACATGTAACTTGGCCTGCAAAGCCGTCTTCACCATGGTTTTAAACTGCTTAAACATAGCCACATCAAGTGGCTGGTACAGATGTGTCGCATTGGGCGGATGGCAGACGAGCAAAATCCTTTTGACCGAGGACGCTGATGCTTCACATGTAATACAATACCCGTTAAATCTGATGAATACAAAGCATGTTTTGGTATTTGAGGGACCCAAAAACAAAACTTGCCGCTTCCCACGTGTGTGGAACTGTTGTCCAGCACCAATGCGACTGGACGCTGCACATTCTATCTTGTCAAGTGGGCATCAAACAACTTTAGCCACAGCTTAACCCCCCCCCCGCACTTATAGGTTGTATTTGACGACATGTGATCAAAAGAGGCGCCAGGTCCTGTTTTTCCACATGTTGTATATACAACATGTTAAAGACAGTGAAATGCACAGGGTTAGGCTGAAAAATGCACAGAACACGCACACAAAACTCCTCCGATTTATCACAAAGGTTGCTGACTCTCGCCTCGTGTAATCCACCGATTTCACACATTCGAGAAAAAGCAACGGGGACCAGAGATGGTTGGCCGGCGCAAAACGCGTCGCGAGTCAGAAGCGTTCCTCGCCCGCTTGGAAGGCAAAAGCTCGGAGGATCGGGTGCGCTTGACTGCCCAACACACAGCATACCTGAACGGAGAGAGGGAGACGGATGCTGACTTCGGGAACGAGGCCGCGGGGGCAACGCAGACGACTACGGTGGCCGCGACGAAGGTAAGGCAGACGACGACGGCTATGACTCGTGGGCAATTCATTCCGGCGCTTCCGAGTCGACCACCTGTTGGAAAGACGGCGTCGTACATTGCAGCGGCAAAGAAGCTGCTGGCAGCTCGTCTCGCAGCCAAGGCCAAAGCGGAGAAAAAAACTGGAAAAGGGAAGAAGAAGATGACCAAGGCCCAGCGCGAAGCTTTGGCGAAGGAAAGGAACGCGTTTAAAGAAATGGAAGCTGTAGCCCGTCTGGAGTCTATATCTGCACGACGTGATGCCGAGAAAGCAAGGGAACGTGCGCACGTGGTCGACGAAGAACGCAGCGGGGCTGAAGCGCGCCAAGCAGTGCTGAAAGCACTAGCAGCAGCAAGGAGGAAGAAATCGTCAAAGTCTCCCGCAGCGAAGAAGCAGAAGAAAACCGCCAGTCCGCACCTTGCTGAACCAGTTGAGGATTCAGATGCAGACGACAAGAGTATGCTGTCTGCATCAAAGTACGTGATTCTCGACATGCTGAACATACTACATTAACTAATTGTTTTAATGTTGTATCTGATGTTATGTTGTTTCAAATTACCACCAATACCACTCGAAGCCACAGCCCTGCCTCCAACCAGACATCAAACGGCCAGGTAGCTTCTGCGATGATATATATACTGCATGTGTGAACGCATAGAAGATGTATATTGACGCGTGATGTGAACTACTTCGGGACAGGGTTTTGAGTATGGACACGACTGAGCCACTCACGTTTTCGCTCCAGCTATGAATGCATCCGTTGAAGATTATGATAATGGAGCTCTCAACTCGGACTTGGATGGCGAAGGCGAAGATTCGGATGACTGGTATATTGAGGAGAAGGACTTGTCTGCAAAGCACACGGACGACGACCTTCTCAGAGAAGATGCAGATGAAATTCTTTCAAGTGATAGTGATGGTAGTTTGGACGGTGCAGCGCTCCTCAATCGTGACAAGAGGAAAGCCCAAAGAGAGCTGGAGAAGCGACGTCTGCAGGCAGCTATCGGCAAGCTGCGACGTGACTGGAACACAACCACAAACAATTGGGACACGCTGACAAAAGACGAGATGCAAGCGCTCGCGCAGGATGATGCTGCTCTGAAGAAGATGCGAGTAGACGGCTGGGAGTTTGGTATGGTTTGTGAGATGATGTATATACAACATGAAACTAATGTGGTATATGTTGTATGATGTTTAGATACCGCATCGCATCCTGAACGAGCAGAACCATACCCGAGTCTATACAGTGGTGACAATGGACCAACGGAGGCAGCGATTGAAGTAGCCGAGTCCCCATTACAGCTCTTCTTCTTCTTCATGCCTCGTCGGCTTTGGCGCCGGATAGCTACTGAGAGTAATCGATACTATCATCAGCATCTCAATGGACGGGTTGACAGAATACATGCGAAGCGAGTGGCTGATGATGCAGAGTTGACTAGGGAAGCTGTGATGTTGCGGGAGACCAAGAAACACAAGGACATAAAGCCAGAGCACATTGGGCATTGTATCGGGCTCCTTATCGCGAGGATGTTGGTCCCTCACAAGCGCCGTTTTGCGGATCACTGGGGAACGACCCGGGTAGGTGCTGTTCCAAAAGGCACATTTGGCGACTTCGTGGGGAAGTCGCGCTTTGAGCGCATCATGCAAAACCTGCATTTTACCGACAACACAGACCCAAGAGCTGAAACGAACCGCGCCTAAAAAGTCCGCTCCGTAGTGGACACGCTACAGCAGACGTTTGCAAGGGGATACAACGTCCCTCCCGTTGTGTCGTTCGACGAGGCCATGATTCCATCAAGAAGTCGTCACAACGTGACCAGGCAATTTATGAAGGACAAGCCCCACCAATGGGGCACAAACCTGTTTATGACATGCTTTGCTGACACAGCGTATTGTCTACGGTACGTAGTTTGGCGGCCTCCATCCTGGAGTATTTGTTTTTTTTGGCTAAGTCTCACATGCTGTATTTGTCTACCTCTGTATTGTTTTGAAATGTTGTATTGTGTTGCATCGAAGTATGGAAGTATTTTTGTGGAACTAACCAGCACTCAGACGAGCTCGTAGGTCAATCGACGGCCCGATTTTCAGCAGACCCGAGCTCTGGCCCTGCAGCGGTTATCCGTAATCTGCATGAAGTTTTTCCTGCCCCAGAAGAAGGTGTGTACCACGCTGTGGTGACGGATCGATTGTATACGTCAATCCAGCTAGCTTTGCAGCTCCTGGCTCGGATTGTATACACGGTTGGCACTATACAGCCAAACAAGTAAGGGTTTCCGCCAGCCCTCGTGACCAAAGCAGCAGCTCGTCCAGCTCATATCCGTCGCGGGACCAGCACGATCGCCGTCGCAAAGGGCTGCGATCTTCTACAGGTAATGCTTTGGTGGGACCGCCTTCCTGTCTACCTTCTCTCGAATGGCAGCAGTACATCTATTGAAACCTGCAGTAAGTTACTTTTTGGTCGTGTCTTAGTGACGACGGCTTCCTAACTTATGCCGTTGTTGCTGTACCATCGAAGGGCGGCATCTACGTGGCGGCAGAAAGGAAATCATACCCTGCCCATCAGCGATGCGCGCCTATCATCGCTGGATGGGCGGGGTTGATATCCACGACCAGCTAAGGCTACAGCGCTATTCGCTGCAACTCTCGGTACGCTTTCGAAAGTACTACAAGACGGTCTTCTTAGGCCTAGTCGACATGGCACTCGTGAATGCCTATATCATTTTCCGTGAGGCTCGGAAAATGGTTGGTGAAGGTGCTGATCATGCCGAGTTTCTAGCAGAGTTACAGGCGCGGAGGAGGGAGGCGCTGGCAGCGGTACTGTGGAGGGGGGCGCTGGCTCCGAACGCATCGGTGCGGAGGAGGGAGGCGCTGGCAGCGGTACTGTGGAGGGGGGTGCTGGTTCCGAAGGCAGCGGTGCGGAGGAGGGAGGCGCTGGCAGCGGTACTGTGGAGGGGGCGCTGGTTCCGAAGGCAGCGGTGCGGAGGAAGGAGGCGCTGGCAGCGGTACTGTGAAGGGGGGC
Source organism: Phytophthora infestans T30-4 (assembly GCF_000142945.1). Lineage (NCBI taxonomy): Eukaryota > Oomycota > Peronosporomycetes > Peronosporales > Peronosporaceae > Phytophthora > Phytophthora infestans. Next base: position 657,416 of record NW_003303716.1, on the reverse strand, counting down.
GCTGGTTCCGACCTGATGTCGGCGCTGAAGAGAGAAGTGGTGGGGAGGGATGTGCTGGAGAGGACGATAGCGAGTAAGAGTGGGCTTGTCGATGAATACCTAACCTGATTCAATATAAATGTGTTGCAATCATTGATGACTGTACACATAGCCATTGCGCTTCGTACATGGAATGTTCAAGCCCTGTAAAAGGGACACCTCTAATATGTTGGATATACGTCTTCTTCAGGTTTGTTGGCGCAGCGTGGGTGTCTTAGACAGCATGTGGCTACATAGCGCTGCGAAGAAGCTCGCAATCAATGTATCACCGAGCGTCTGACCTTCCCGCAGTCCAGATAAAGGTATTCGTACTTACGGAGGTCAATACAAAATTCAAGTTTAGCCTATTTTTAACATGTTGTATATACAACATGTGGGGTCGTAGACAGGGACCGAAAATAGCCGTAAGTGCGGGGGGGGGGTTAAAGATGCCTGCGTTGCTGAAACCCTTCGGCTATCCAGTCACAGAAATGTTGTCAATTGAGATCATGCCCATTTCATGACCGTAGATGCGCTAGCCCGGTAGAATAATAAGCGGAAGCACTGTTCTGCCAGCAGCATTTACTGCAGCCACCAAGGTCATGTGAAAGTTTGCTTTTGATTTTTGTGTCCACACGTTAGATGATCCTTTAAAAGCGACCACTTTCCGAGACGATGCCTTTGGTATAAAAGATGCCTCGTCCATATTGTAGACGTGACTCTTATCGAGCTTGTGTTTGATAACGAGTCGCGTCGCCGTGTAGAATAGACCCCGCACTGCTTTCACCCCAACACGGTTTTTGACGCGGGCGATCTGCTGAGCAATTCGTGGAGTCAGGATCGAATGCCGTTCAATACAATGGTGATACCAACCCGTCGTGAGCGGTTTTGGCGGTGCTGTGTGCCGCGTTGGCATGTGCTGCATCGCGAGGTATACTTCGCTGGCCTTAACAAGAATGCCAGAAAAACCTACGGCCGCTGTATAGCAGGAACCCATTATACTAAGTCCGCCTCAAGCCCCGCTGGCAGCGCTTGCTTAGTGCTGCGGCGGCTGCCTGGTAGAGACTTGCTCTCTCTCTCTCTGGTCCTTGGCTTTCTTAAACAGTGCCCTCAAAGGATATTTGTCATGCGCGATACGACGGCGTACTTCTTTCCTTGCTGCACTCTATTTAGAGCTGTCTTCAGGTCTGTAGCCGTGTAGGCCCCACCGCTCCGCAGTGTTATTCTCTCCGTAGTAGTATCTCTGTAACGGGGTACGTAGCCCTAAGCGTACTCTGGTTACATGAAGTGTGACACGTCATAGTTCGTGATATTTGGTGCTAGGTACCAAGGTCGTTCAAAGCCAACCATTGGTTGATGACATTGCATTTCTAGAGGTGACTTATAGTTTGTATTAAACCCAAGCTTTATCTACCTATAAATATACTCAGCTTACATTCTACCTTAAATAGGTCACTTAGCTCTCTTTAGATAAAGAGGGGACCTGTGAACTGCCGTTCACTGAGAATTTGTATACTCTCGGAAGCTAACTTCCTCTAGCGCAAGGTGCTGTGTGACCCCGTCACACCCTCCCTCTTCCGCTTCCATGCTCCTGTGCACGAAGTGAGTGGCCGTGGTTGGTACAATCAAATCCCTGTCTGAAAAGATATATACATGACCAGTTTAGTTCCAGAGGGAGAAGCACGCAATAAACTGGTCATGGCATAATTAACCAATAAGATTGGACCATTTCTAAATCAAGCAGCATTATTGGCAGACATAACGCACCGTGCATGCATTTAACATCACGCACTAAAGTGGCAAATTACTTTATCAGCCAATGAAATTATTGTAACATTTTTCGTGTATTACACATAAAATCGAATTCCTATAAATTGGTGGGAGAGAAGCATTTTCAGTCCCGATTCAAATAGTTGCTTCACCAATTTTAATTAAATTAGTAAAATAGGACACTTTTTAGACCACTATTTTTAAATAGTGGTCCAAAAAGTGTCCAAATTTACGGATTATCATCATGAAGGAGGTCGTTGGTACGCCGACTTTGACGCGTTTGCTGGCGAGCGTTTCCGCTTCAGTGTTAAGCGTTTGGAGGACGTGCGAAGTGACGGATATTGGTGCCTTTGCGCCGGAGGGGATCATGCTACCTGCGACAACAGTTCTGCAATATGTTGCGGTGCGTGTTGTAAATTATTCGGTGCAATACAGATTAACAGACTGATACGTGCGTATTGGTGTCGACAGACCAGTTTAAAGGATTCAACCCAGGAGAGACTTCACCTCACCCACGAAGAGGGGGACACAGTGCTGTTGTTGGAAGTACTGGTTAAGCTGGACGTCGTAGACGTGGCATGGGCACCCAAGTGCGTCTTTCCATTAAAGTTAGAAGCACCGCAAGCTGTATCGCAGACAGAGCTGATACAAATTCTCACTTCTCGAGTCCAGCAGCTTCAGCAGGAAGTTAAGACTCGGCAGGAGCAGATGGAGAGGGGGGGGTATCAGAATGCCACATGCAACCAGATTTGGCATACACTATGGGGCAATGGAGAAAATATGCCCACGACGGGAGTGTCTGCTGTACGATTGTGGGAAAAGCTCACGACAAGTGATCAAAATTTGTTGTTGTAAAAATGCTAACGTGTAAAACAAATACACATGATTTATCAACTTGAATTTGTGTACTAAATTTAAATTTATCCGTTTATGTCACTACATTACCTCTTTAAAATGACAGGTTTTTTTTAAAGTAATTTGGGCCAGTCTGAGAATCCTGAGAATGCTGGGCGTCACATCGAGCGCCGTGGGCAGCGCTGTCAACACCGGTGGGGTCGTAACTGCTGCCTCCATGAAAGAGCATCGTCTGGATGAGATTCCTGTAGCTGCAGAGGACGTAGGAGACGCTGTAACGTGCTTACTGCATACTATTCTGTTCACACGAGCTCCCGGACCAGTGCGTCCAAGCGAAGCGACATGCCACGCTTTCCCGAACATCACGTACGCTTTGTGCGCTGTAGGGGATGTTAGCCGTAAAGTGGACCACGCGGTGCGTAGCTTCGAAGAGGCGGCGGTACTTGGAGGAAGTAGTTATGTCATGGGGACGAGCAACGGAATGATGCCGGCGTATGGCCAACCGCCTAACAAGTCCCTAGGGACAAGCAATGTCAGAGGAGCCAATAGTGGCTACATTGTGGTGACGTTCTTCGAGCGGAAGGTGAAGAAGGCGTTGTTCGGACTTATGTCCAATGAGGAGAAGACAGTCTTTGAGAAATGGATCATTCCGTTCACAGTCACGTCGTCACCCGCAGCGTCACAAGGTGCGGGGTTGTTCGTTAAGGGGAGACAAGATGTAATACTGACTGGTTGTTGCTGTAGAGGAGCGGGAACTGTGTGCAGGGGAGACGGAAGCAGCGTTGCAGAATGCGCTGCTGCACATTTTAACGGCCGTGCAGAGTATCGAACACATTCCTGCGGCAATGTATGACTTCGAAATCACAACATTCAATGGCCTAGAAGAGGCTCAAGTTGGCAGTACTTATGGAGGAGGATTAGGAAGTGCGAGTGTGCGGTTGATGCCGTAGATTGAGTTGGGTAATAATGAGTATTTTTATATTATTTGCTCATGCAATCTAAGACTCATCATCAGTGTCGCTGTTATAAGTAAGCCTACAATTTTTATTTACCCCCCCCCCTTAGAAAAAATTTGCACGCCAAATGTATTTTTATTCGCACATTCCTTATCGCAGCTTCAGCGCGAGCAGCTCGTAAGTCGAACTACGTGAGTACTTCGCTTATTCTCCTCGTTTAATGCGTTCAGTACATCCGCCATGCTGCGCACCAGTTCTTCATCTGGCTTGTCCGATCAGTCGGCGTGACCACTTGAGTATGAACATATTTACTCTTCTCTGACGCGAGCGGCGTACTACAGTCACAAATTCCTGCAAGTAGCGCTTGGTTTCGTCCAAGAATTTATTAAAGTAAACGTAGCCAAACATCTTAGAGAGTGTGGCTCTAACGTTCGATGGGTACGAGTATGCATATTTACTGCAATAGCCTGGCCTTTAAAGACTCCACGACATCTGCAAGTTCACGACTCGGGTCCGTCTGTGACGAACGGATACCAGCCAGCACTTTTGCTACAAGGCCTGGAACTTGGGTTTCCGTCAGTATCGAGGTCAGATTGCTGCCACCTGCACCAGAAAATCCTGGAAGGCCTTCCAACGGCGATTCATCACAGTTCTCTGGATATTCATATCCAGAGTTTTAGGGGCGATCGAAAACCGTCGACGATCCTCTATAAAATATTAGGGTGCTACATTTGTAATTATTAAAAGTATAGTGGTTTCCAAGTGATAAGCTAAAAGGACGGAATACCTAATAGACTACGGTAAAGCATAAAAAACACTGGTGAATGTCGTTCCAAGCCGCCTGGGTCAACATTCACGCTATCTGGTTTTAGGTGGATGTTGCTCCAATATACGATACCACCGATGGTGGGTGGTACAGTACATGAAGGCTACATGTTTTAAAGAAGGGAATAGATGAATACTAATAGGATTCCTATCGAGGCCGTCTCGCGTCAAGATAGCAAGGTCGGACGACAACGCACGTTCGACCGCGGCTTCTTCATTTTGGCTAAACTGTATCCTCATACACATCAACCTTACGACGTAACGCGTAAGTAAGCTTCCCTCCCTCTCACACACACACTCACACACACGCACGCACGCACACACACACACACACACATCACACACATCAGAGGAAGAAAACAAATTACCACGTCGGGTATTTCAAAGGGAGGACTGACAGTAGAGAATATGATTCTTGCTCCGCTTCGTCATCCGACTCGCAGAATTCCTCAGCGTTCATCTTTCTATGCTCGAGTGAAAACGTTATCGCAGTTGTATCTCATGGCCCCCCTTACGAAAGCGTTTTTGGAGTATTTTGCTCTACGTCGTGATGCGCTGGCAGAGACCCAAAGACTTCATGCAATTGAGGATCGAGCAGATTAAGAAACCATAATGCTGTGGAAAAATTGTTACAGGTCTTCTTTTAAATACAGTACTTTCTTAAGTTAGGGTACCACCTTGTTTTTAAGTTTTTAAAGTTTAGGGATAGCCACTCAAATGAATGACAATCATTCTCGCTCGGTTTGTTGATGTCTTCTTCTAGACTGGAAGTCTTAGTTAAATCGCAATTCTTCTCCTTTTTTTCTTCTAAAAAGTCCTTCATTCCGCACTAGTTATTACTTTTTGAAAATACCGTAATATCCAGAGCTTCACCGGGCTTAGCACGGCATTAGTCCAGTATTTTCAGCTTGGATTCCTGCTCACTTCGTTTTCGCCAGTGTTGAGCAACCATGTCCTGTATAAACTAAAGGTGAAAGGACAAAGGGATCATGACTCTAAAATCTTATGTCTTAAAATGACGGGTACATTTTAGATATTGACTGGTAGCAGCAACTTCAGACAGTGTTTAAGAGTACCACATACTAATTAACTGTTGTAAACAGCAAGTCTAGCTTGTCCACTTAAATCTTAATCTCACAATTGATTTTACTCTTTCTTCCTTTCATTGTTCAAGACCCTACCTCGCCGTGCTCCCCTCAACAGGTAATGAGCCCCACCAAGCCTCGTGTGACGACTTCCCTCGACTTACCGGTTCTCGCAACTTCGACGTCTGGAAGGCCCGAGTGCGTGAATCGCTAGACGGCAAGCATCTCCTCGGTTTCATCACCAAAAATTACTACAATGGGGTTAGTGATGATAAAGATGAAGTGTCTGTGTAACGGGGTACGTAGCCCTAAGTGTACCCTTGTTACATGAAGTGTGACACTTCACACTTCAGGTGCATGACACGTCATACTCCGGGATATTTGGTACAAGGTACCAAGGTCGTTCAAAGCCAACCATTGGTCAAACGACATTGCATTTCTATAGGTAACTTATAGTTTGTATTAAACCCAAACTTAACCTACCTATAAATATACTCAGTTTACAATCTACCTTATTTAGGTCACTTCGCTCTCTTTAAATAAAGAGTGGACCTGTGAACTGCCGCTCACTGAGAGTTTGTATACTCTCGGAAGATAACTTTCCTCTAGCGCAAGGTGATGTGTGACCCCGTCACACTTGGTAGCACTCGTAGTAAATCCACGCCACCGCGGGTAGACTGCCTGAACCTCTCCGAAGTTCGTTGCCATGGATAGGAACGACTTCTCCCATATGAACGACTCTCAGCTCGAGTCGGTTCGGAAGATGGCAGGCATCTTCGGGATGGAGGCCTTGCAGAGCCTGGTGGTGTCAACACCGGCTGAGCAGCTCGTGCGCGTCAATGCGTTCGACGCGTACGAGCAGGGCCTCATCGCGCATGTGCGAGAGAACCTGCAGGCTCCGGCGGCGGAAGCAAATCCGCCTCACCCGAAGCCAATACGGCTGAAGGTTAAGCCGTATGAAGGGAAGGAAGGCGAGGACCTTCACTTCTGGGTCCGAGAAGTAGAGCTCGCGATGGACGCGGCTCTGATCTCGACCGAGCAACTGCGTGCTGCTTTTGCACTCTCCAACCTTAGCGGCCGTGCTAAGAGTTGGGTGTACACACGGGAAGCAACCTCCCCTGGATGTTTCACATCCTGGGCTCAGCTGTGCGAACAGCTCCGAGCCGCGTTCCTCCCGGCGAGCTACGAGTACCGCCAGCGTTCGCGCTTCCTCGCGTGTAAACAAGGGATGCGCGAACTGCACGAGTATGTGCAAGAGATACGGGAGCTCACGGCGTGCCTAGTGGGAAACCCACTCAACGAACACATCAAGATGACTGTGTTCATGGACGGCCTTCGAGTGGGCCCCGCACGCGCTCAGCTGTTCCGGGTGCAGTCAAGCACCCTTGAAGAGGCGATTCAAGTGGCTCTTCAAGAAGCGTACAGCCATCGCCAGGCGCGTACACCGGCCTCAGCATGGCCTGGGAGCTCCTTGTCGGCTCCCGGTCGAACAAGCCCCAACGGACCAGTTCCCATGGAACTCGGGCCCGCCGAACAGCGTGACATCCGCTGCTTCGACTGCGGGAAAATGGACCACTTCAAGCGCGACTGTCCCGCGGAAAGACTCCACAGACGGTCCTTCCCCAAGCCCGTCCTCAAGGGTCGCTGGCAGAAGCCAGGATCCCGGGGACAGGGGAAAGCCGGGAACCAGTAGGGGCGGGGCGCCCTACTGGGGAAGAACTAAGTCTTCGTGATGGGTGCGCGGGTGGCACATACCACGGGGACTTAGCCCCTGAGAGTCTTCGCTTCGCACTCTCGAATCGGCGAAGAGCAGCGGCGGGTTGCTCGTAGTACACGGATGTGTACGGGGATACGATCATTCCTTTAAAATATTGATCTATTCTGGGGCGTCGAAGAATTTCGCACGCCGCCAGACGGTCGCTTGCAACAGCAACAAGCTGTCCGATGCTTTGAGAGAAAGCAAGGGCAACTGGACGGTGTCAGTGCGACTGGCCGACGGGAAGGTCGTCACTGTCCTCAACGTCCAAGTGGATCTGGCCGTCAAGTTTGAAGACTTTGACAGCCTCGAACAGCTCACTGTTCTCGATATGGATCCATATGATATGATCCTGGGCATGCCCTGGCTTGAGAAGCACGAGCCCTGGATCGACTGGCGAGGCAAGGCAATCGGTGCCAGCCGCCCTGCGCAGTCCGACAGAGCATTGGTGAGTCATGTTCCCACCTCTGTCAGGACCCGGGGCGCCCGCAAGGGCTGCCAGGGTACCAAAGCATCCGGCAGATGCTTGGGAGTCGTCGACGTATATGACGACTCCGAGGATGTTTTGATGGTGGCCGCGCCCAGAAGAGGCGCCGGCCAAGTGGGTAACTTAGGTCCACAGGCGGGTAACTTAGTTCCGCAGACAGCTGCAGCTGTCATGAACACTGAGAACAGCGTGTTCAGAGTGGGTAACAGAGTTCCACTCACGGTCGCCCAGACCATAACTGAAGAGGAAGACGTCGGATACGCTTCCTGTGTGAGTAACACAGTGCCACACGCGGTCGCCCAGACCTTAACTGAAGAGGAAGGCGTTGAACACGCTTCCTGTGTGGGTAACACAGTGCCACACGCGGTCGCCCAGACCTTAACTGAAGAGGAAGGCGTTGAACACGCTTCCTGTGTGGGTACAACAGTACCACACGAGGCCACGAGTGCCTCGGATGTCGTAGCGACGACATCCCTAGACGTGGGCAGCAAAGCTCCCCGTCACAGAAGCCGTCGGCAAAGACGCCGCCGCCGCCTCAAGTCGGATCCGAACTTCGTTCCGATCGACGTCGCTTCAAGCGACTCGGAGTCCAGGGCCCGGGCTCCTCCGACAAGGCCGGTGGAAGAGTGTTATCACATCTTCGATAGCGAGACGGGTTTACCCGTCAAGGCATCTGGTGTCCACTTGGAACCGTTGCCAGAGGTTGCAGAGATACTGAACCTCGAGGAAATGACGGCTGAGTCTTTCCTGGCCAACCTCAAGGCTGGAGAGATCGCTGAGATGGTACTCATGAGACCTGAGACCACTCGGGAGGAGCCGAACTCCTCCTCTGTCCTGGACGAGAACGTCCTGGAAGACATGAACAAGCAGCGTCAGACGCGCTTGGGTTCTGAGATTCTTAAGAACCCCAAGGATCCGGTGTATCCTTTGGTGACGGAGTATGCGGACGTGGTGAACAAACACTCACCGACCCAACTCCCACCGGATCGAGGCGTACGGCACGAGATTGATCTCGTGCCCGGCACAAAGTATTGTGTCACGAGGCAATGGCCTCTCCCGCGCGAACAGTGCGAGGTCATTGATGCCTTCTTCGCCGCGAAAGCGAAGGCAGGCATGGTGCGGGAATCGAAATCCCCGCACTCGACGCCGACTTTCTGCGTTCGGAAGATGAACGGAAAGTGGCGCCTGGTTCACGCTTATAACAAGCTGAACAACGCAACGGTGCCGGCCCAAACACCGATCCCACGAAAGGATGTGTTGTTGAACAACATGGACGAGAGCGTACTGTACAGTGCGCTGGATTTGGTAGACGGATACTACCAAATCCTGATGCGAGAGAGTGACATCCCGCTCACCGCGGTAAGCACTCCAAGCGGCATGCTTTGGGAGTGGCTCGTCATGCCGCAGGGCTTGTCTAACGCCCCGGTGACGTTCAATCGCCTGGTGACGCAATTGTTCCGCCCTTTGCGTACCTTCGTACTGTACAGACGTACTTCGGCGACATTTTCGTCCATAGCCGTGCCGAGGGAGGCAAGACGGCCATAGAGGTGCATCTAGGACACCTCCGTCGAGTGTTGGACGTAATGCGAGCGAACAAGCTCTACGCCAACATCGACAAGTGCGTTTTCGCGTCACCAGAGATTAAAGTTCTCGGCTGCTTCGTAAGCAATGTGGGCGTTCGGGCTGACCCAGACAAGGTCAAGGCCATAGCAGCATGGTTGACGCCCCGATCCCAGAAGGATCTTCGAAAGTGGTTGGGCTTGGCCAACTACCTTCACAAGTACAGCGCAGGGTACGCGGGCTTCGCTAAGCCCTTGTCGAGTCTCCTTTAGAAGGACGTCGACTGGCGCTGGGAGCAAGAGCACCAGGATGCTTTCGACAGCATCAAGGCCGGTCTCCAAGAGGCCCCTGTCCTGGCCCTGCCGGACGAGACAAAGCCGTTTAGCGTCGTCTGCGATGCCTCCGATTACGCCATCGGATGTGCATTGCTGCAGGCCGACACGGCTGGACACGAACGAGTCATCTCGTTCCAGCCCAGGCAGCTCAAAGCCGCTGAGCGGAACTACTCTGTCCACGACAAGGAGCTCCTGGCAATGAAATATACCCTTCTGAAGTTTCGTGTTCACCTTCTGGGCTCTAGGCCCTTTGTGATCTACACAGACCACGCGTCCTTGAGGACGGCGACTAACTCGCCTCACCTCTCCCAAAGGATGGCGAGGTGGCTGTCCTTCTTCGCGGAATACAACTTCCGCGTCGAATACAAGCCGGGCAAGCTCAACGTGCTTGTGGACGCCCTCTCTCGGCGTCCTGACTATAAGTTGGCCCACATCACGCGGGTGACAATGGATCTATATGATCGGATACGCATGGCGTATCGGGACGATGAGGCTGTCGCGCCTATCGTCAAGTTCCTTATGGCAGGAACGAGCGCGAAGTCCGACTGGCTCTCGTCGCGACAGCGCTCACGGCTCCACCGATATGAGTTGAAGCATGGACTCCTCTATTACCGGGTGGAGCCCACTGATCCTCCACGGGTGGACGTACCCAACGACGAGGATCTGAAGTCCGATATCTTCGCGGAGGCGCACGACGCGCCCTCCAGCGGCCACTTAGGCCGCGAGAAGACCTTTCTGTCGGTCTCTCAGTCCTTCTGGTGGACCCACATGTACAAGTGGGTCGCCCGGTACGTTAAGGCATGCGAAACATGTCAGCGGGTCAAACCCGCAGGGCACTCTTTGGCTCCACTACAGAGCCTGCCCGTACCGACTGACTGTTGGAAGTCGATGAGTCTTGACTTCATCTTTGGGCTTCCCGTCGACGGACACGGCAACACCGGAATTTTGGTCTTCGTGTGTCGGCTGAGCAAGATGGTACATCTTGCTCCAGTTTCCGTCACTGTTACGGGCGAACAAACCGCAAGGTTGTTCGTCGATGGCGTGTTCCGCTATCACGGTCTCCCGGAGACGATTGTCTCGGACCGAGGCCCGCGGTTCACTGCTGCGTTTTGGAAAACGCTGTTCCCTTTACTGGGAACTCGTCTGCAGATGTCCACTGCGGACCATCCACAGACAGACGGCCAGACAGAGCGCGTCAATCGAGTGCTCGAGGACACTCTGCGCAGTGTGTGCACGGCAGCACCACGTACGTGGTCGACGCAGCTTCTAGTTGTTGAGTTTGCGCTCAACAACGCGGTGCACGCGTCCACGGGGTTCACGCCGTTCTACTTGAACGGCTTCCGCCACCCCAGAGTGCCTCTCACTCTTCGAGGAAACACTGACTCCTCTATTCTAAGTGGGGGAGAGGCTCGGAAAGCCCTTTCCTCCCAGGTCTCGGATGTGAGGCCAGTTTCGCTGCGGAAACAGGTGGAATCCTTTATGGATACCAAGCTGAACATTGTCAGCAGGGTCCGCGATGCCATGGCAGCGGTGCAAGATAAACAAAAGGAGTACTCGGACAAACAAGGAAGAGGAAACTTAAGTATATTTGAGGTTGGTGACTAAGTGTTGCTAGACACGAGGAACCTACCTCTAGACACTGCTAGCTCTGTCGGTAGCAACAAACTGAAGCACCGCTTCATCGGACCTTTTGCAGTCCTGGCCAGACATGGTGCGTCGTACACCATCGACCTTCCAAAGTCAATGACGACGCACCCGACGTTCTATGTCGGACGTCTTAAGCGGTACTTTGACCCGCAGGGGGCTGCTGACTCGCAGACCCCCCTTGACCCAGCTCCTCGAAGCGAGGGCCGGTCACAGTCGTCGACGAGGGCGTCGGAGCAGGCACCCAAGCCTCGGTCGGGACGGCAAGGCTGCGGTCAAGACCGTACGCCGGAGGGGCTCCATACGAACGGACCCCGGCGCCATACGCCGAGTACGCTGAGTACGCCGGGTACGCACCATACGCGTACGTCTGGGAGTGTGCCGCAGGCGGCTCCGGACGTGGCAACAAAGCCTCGATCCGTCGGATCATGCGAAAGGCCTCGTCCAGATCGGACGAAGAGGCCCGGCGGTCCACCCGCAGGTGCAGGCTCGCGACCTCTCGCTCCACCAGGTCCAGGCGACCCGCAAGACGAGCGAGCTCGCCCTGATTCCCGGCCTGGGCGGCAGCATTACCGCCAGTCCCAAGGCCAAGTGCAATCTCAAGCACGAGGAGACGTTGACGGAGGCGGTCAACCTCAGGGTCCCGTGTCGGACCCGCAGTCGGAGCACTCGAACGAGAGTGGCTCTCGGGAAGCGCCGAGTACTCGTACTCGTACGAGGGCACCTCCGCCCCTGCTTGACCGGAATGGAGAAGTCCACTTCCACGTGGAGCGGATCCTCCAGGAGCAACGGCGTCGCGGGAAGCGACAGCTCTTTGTGAGGTGGAGGGGTTATGCCCACTCCGAGAACTCGTGGGAGCCGATTGAACGGCTCCTGATTGACTGCCCGAAGGCTGTCGCAATCTGGGAACAGAAGCGGCGGCAGCTTCATAAGTAGTCCGGGGATTCTTGCCCGAACGGGGTACGGATGATGAATACATACCGTACCCGCGCTCATCGTGAGCGCTAGAAGCCGCCCGCTTCAGGATGTCCCTTGGCAGCATGCGCTTGCTGATCAAGTGGGCAAGCCTCACACGAAGATCACGCTGGTCCAGGATACGGGACAGCAGCTGATCTTCATGGAGTTCCCGTAACTCCGTGGGTGAGTACTTAAGAGTCTCCACCCATGCCCAGAGCATGTCCTCACGAGAACTCCACGTGGTACAGCTCTCGGGCATAATCCAGGGGTATCCCCAAAGAGGATAGAGACCACCCCGGGTCTCGGGCTTCTTACGACAAGTCGTGAAGTACTTGAGAGGGATGCGGTGTGGCGCGAGAAGCACACACCGAGCAGCCTCCATGTTGCTAGCGAACAACTGTTCTTTCTGAACAAGGGCACCTTCGTAGATGCCCCTAGAAGTGTGGCCGCCCACAAGGCCACGAGGAGCGACGAGAAGCTCTAAGAAGAGGTCAGCCCCAGAGCTCTCCTCGGGAGGCCAATACCCTCTTGAGTTGATGGCAGCTCCCTGGCTGACGGGTGCCACCACCGAACCCCCACGCACACGCTGGGCAGCTTGGAACTCCTCCTGCTGCTGATCGAGGTCATTCGAGACCTCCCGGGGCACAGCGATAGCACCCTCCTCCTCCTCTTCTTCCTCCTTCTCCTCCTCTTCTTCCGAGGAGTCGAAGATACTCTGATAGGAGTGTTGAGTCTCCTTCTCCTCGCGGAATGGAGACTTAAAGGCTGTACGCTTCTTTGAGGGCTTGGTGCCTTCGGCTTTAAAGGCCTTAGCACGCGCAAGACCCTCGGCAAGCGAGAGGCGTTTGCGAGGATTCTCTTCTACATCGTCACCGGCTTTGGGAGTGCCCTTAGCCTTGACGGCCGGACTCTCAGAGCGCACAGACGCTCTGGGACTGTGATCACCTTGATCACTAGCGAGCGACTGCACGCTGTCGTCCTTGTGCTCACTGGGCACTGGGCAGTGCCCTTCCACAGAGCCCGCAGGAGCATCGTGCGTGCTCTCGGGTCGGCTTCGTCCTCACTGCCAGAGTCGAACTCACGTTCTACGAACCGAGGGCTCGGACGATTGTCTGAGACCGAGGGAGACGGGCTGCGGCGCTTGCTTTCTCGCTTGCCCACAGCCGCGTCACCCGAGGAATCGATCGCCTCGGAGGCCACCTGAGTAGCCTCCTTGCGTGCCGAGCCTTTGCCGTGAGGCTTAGTGCTCTTGGCTTGCGCCTTACCGGGAGCAGCCTTGGAGCGTGTCTTAGCACCGCTCTTTGCAGTGCCACGAGGCAGGGTAACGGTCGAATTGGAGACCTAGACGAAGAGCGCACAGGCTGCTGCTCAAGGCTTTAACTGTGAAGTGAGCCTCCGCCGCGCTCGCGCGGCCAAGTCGATGGTTTTTGACTTTGAGAATGAGAGTTTGTGACGAAGACCTCTTCATTCTGATTAGTCGGTACGCCGAACCTAAGTGGGGGAGGATGTAACGGGGTACGTAGCCCTAAGTGTACCATGGTTACATGAAGTGTGACACTTCACACTTCAGGTGTATGACACGTCATACTCCGGGATATTTGGTACAAGGTAAGCCAACCATTGGTCAAACGACATTGCATTTCTATAGGTAACTTATAGTTTTGTATTAAACCCAAACTTACCTTATTTAGGTCACTTCGCTCTCTTTAAATAAAGAGGGGTTCTGTGAGCTGCCGTTCACTGAATGTTTGTATACTCTCGGAAGATAACTTCCTCTAGCGCAAGGTGCTGTGTGACCCCGTCACAGTCTGCAAGCGGTACCGACATGGCCGACGATGAAGATACGCCTAAACCTACAGTATCCGCCGCAATCGACTCCGATGAGGTCGACTTCGAGGACAGCTCGGAAGAGCTTCAACCAAGTGATGACGACGACAGCAACCCATCTGGCAAGCAGCTCCAGAAGAGTGATCTGTCTACTGTCCGCCCGTTCGCTCAACGCAAGACTGGACGTGATCGTAAGCGAGGTAAGGTGCAAAGACCTGTTCCTCCGTCTGCTCGTCAACTTCGTCGTATGGAAGCGCAGACCACGGCATTTTTGATGAAGACGATGGACGATACTTATATCCGTCTGGTCAAGAATCTTTCAACAGCTTTCGACATCTTTTAAGCTATCTGTACCAAGTACGAAGGCGCTGCTTTCCATGACGATCCCTACTTCATCCATCATTTCCTGCTAGAGATTAAGTACGAAGAAGGCAGCGATCTCGAGAACTTCTTCTTGGAGCTGGAAAACGCGATGAAAGCCGCGTCCGAAGCAACCGAGGCTAACTTGACTGATGGACAGAAGTCACTTTACCTGTTCCACTCCATGCCAAAGAGCTGGAGAGATGACCTCCGTGTCTGGAAAGGTGTGCGGAAGTTTATCCCGTACGAAGAACTCAAGATGAGCATTGAGGCGAAAGTCCGTGAGCTCCAAGCACAGGAACGCTACAGTCTCGCGAAGGGTACTCCTGAGAGCCAAGGTACTAAGACTGAGCTAGCCCTGATTGCGCCTGCGCATGACTCCGCATTGGCAGCACAGACGCTAATTTCACCAGATACCTACAGCTACTGCCAAAAGCCTCGGCACAATAGTCGTCAGTGGCGTGGTCTGCAGAAGGATCTACGTGACAGCACCGTTAAGGCCGGCACAGTTCTACCGGATAACTTTGAGCTTCGTAGTACCAACAGCTACCGGAGCCCTCCATACAACAACAACCAAGCGAATAACAATCGCAGTGGCGGGTCATGGTATTAAGGTGGCCGTGGTGGTCGTAACGGAGGTCGTGGTCGTTATGGCCGTGGTGGAAATCGCGGAAATTCGAGCAGCACCAGCAACGGCAACGGCAATGGCAACAACAGCAACGACGACAGCAACAATGGTAGCAGCAACGGCAACAACGCTCAATCATCTCGTCGCTACGATGATTACGAACAGTCTCGTCGCAAGGACGCACTCATAGCCGTCCTTTCAGATGTACAGACTGAAGCATCAGCCGTTAGCCTCCGAGCTCAAGCCAACACTGATCTTGATACCAGCTCGACGATCGATTCCGGCTGCTGCAGTCACGTGACGCAGCATGCCGAATGGTTCAAGGCCAAGACCGCTGCGAATGGAGGCATCACTGTGGGCGGGAAGACGCAAGTCCCGATTGAAGCAATTGGCACGGTTGAGATCCAGGCCCTCGATTCGAAGGGGATGGAGCGGACACTATTACTGAATGATGTCCTGCTAGCTCCCAAGTGGCAGTATAAGCTACTCTCGGTTGCAGCTGCAGCTGATAACGACTATCGCTTCAATTTTAAGCGCACCATGTGCAGTGTCCAGACCAACCAACGCTTCAACATCAAGGGCGATGAAATTCGCTTCTTCTCAAGCTGTACCAATTCACAGCTCTTTCCTGTTCAGAAAGCAAGAAGCGCACGTGGTTAGAGCAGGTAAAGCCCAAACCCAACTCATGATGTTACACAAACGTCTTGGACACCCTAACATCCGTGTATTACAGGCACTCTCTAAGGACAAAGTGCTAACAGGACTCGACACATTCACTCTAGCGCGTCCAGATTCACGTTTTTGCTCTGCATACACATACGCAAAATCACACCTACTTCATTTCCATCTAATAGACATGCTGTACGCTCTTCTGCCCCATTACAAAAGATTCATTTTGACATATGTGGACCTCTTCCCGTCGATAGCCTCAGCGGCTGTTGTTACTTCGTGGTATTCATCGATGACTTTAGTCGCTACATGTTTACCTACCCTATCAAAGCACGTAGCCAGCTCTATTCATGCTACGAGAGTTTTCGAATGAAAGCGTTGAATATATTTCGCAGCGATGTCCAGACTCTTGAGTATACCCTACCATTTCACGCTCTGCAAGCCGACAGCGCTAAAGAATATGAGAAGCTAGGACGTTTAATCTTCATGAAGTTCGGAACACATACTCAGTTTACTAGCGCGTACACATCATAACAGAATGGTATCGCAGAACGACGAATGCGCACCATTATGGAGTGTGTCCGAGCCCTGCTTTTGGACCAATCCTTACCAAAACAGCTATGGGCGGAGTGTGTTAGCCATGATACAACACTGCTCAATATGACACCAAGTAACAACACGCACGACCGTACACCAATCGAGCTATGGCATAACAAACCACCATCTATTGAATACCTTTGGGTTTGGCTGTGCTGTGTATGCTTACATTAACGGAATTTACAGAGATAAACTGAATGCAAGAGCCCAGCTATGCATTTATCTGGGAATCCCTGAGCATAAGCGAGGCTATCGCCTCATGGATGTGAAATCACATAGGGTTGTTTACAGTCGTGATGTTGTTTTCAATAAGTCGGACTACCCTCTTCTTCACGCTCGTCATCACGCAAACCTCACATCTGTGGGCTCGTCGGGATCTTGTGGTGAAGTGCGTTTTAAGAAATAAGAAGACGGGAAGTGACAACTGGACACTATTCTGGATTAATGACACTGTTGGTTCAAGCACGACGATTTGGATCCGGAGGTGGTGGATCGGGACAGAGGCTGCCGCGATTTGGACGGGAAATGACGATGCGAAGTCAGATTTTAAGTGATAAAATGTAAAGTTCGAGATTGGGGGTATTGCGAGGTCCGAGATCCGGGTAGCAAGCGGGGGAGATTTGACTTGACACCAAAGGTCTCAGATTGGACGTACGTAGATATGGACTCACGACATCTACGAGAGATCTGAGCATTCGAGGCATGATGCACGAAGTCGATCATTTGTGAGTACCGAATCGGGGGTGATCAAGCGGGAGTGTGCGTGGGGTGCTGAGATCAAGCGAACGGCCTCAGGAATCCAGGTGTACCCATGATTCCTGATCGAGGTGTAGCCGTGATCAGCGACAATACAATGATTTCGTCACGGATCTGGGAGAGCTTGCTAATACAGTTGAAAAGATGGATCAAGGGGAGAAAATACAAGAAGCTAGGCCTGGCAAACGATTTAATGAGTAAGGGACAGAGAAGAAAGAGATGTATAGACTTAACTATGAATCATCATCTATTTGCATTGTGTCATTCCCTCAAGAATTGGAGCGGCGTTGGCGGCTCTAGCTCGGTGAAGATTGGGAATAACAGACCCAGCGTGGGTAGTGGTAACTAAATTATATATTGGCTTAGCTTGCAATCCGGTGCACAGCAAAGAAAACTTTAGACATTTTTATAAAGCCCAGAATCCCCGCTGATTTATGTATATCTCTGGTCATTAACCAATGAAATTGTGCTGTGGGAACGACATGCAATAGAAGATCATAAAATTGACTCCTGTCACCAAAATTAGACCTGAAATCAGTATCATTTGTGATGTTTACCGACCCATTACGAAAATAGCCAAACCAAGGTTTGGTCTATCGCCAATGAGAATATTTTTACCACGGGAACACACATACTAGGTTATTGATTATGCTGAACATGCTACTTTCGAAAGCGCACAGCAGGCTGCACACACCGCACTCAGATTGGCGCATGGTGCGCTAGTTCTCCTGAAGTCCAAGGCCGCCGCTACCACCCCTGACGCATTGTTCAGCAGCGCAGGTACACTAGATCGCGATTACCACCCTCGACTGCCGCCAATCTCTCGCTTGCGAGGCACTACAACCCGGCAGGGCGGTCGCAGATCGTATTTAATTGACCTCAAACTAAGAGCATCTCCAACGGTAGTGCAAAATGCAAGATGGATAGTGCAAAGTGATAGTTGTAATGCCGTTTGCTCATTTCAAATAAACGACATTTATATGTCCCTACGTACCATTTTACGGGCTATCCCCAGCGGAGTATGTCTAGTGCCAAATGACCACTACTAACAAGTTTATCAATTCACGCCCCAAGATGATCTCGGTCACGACGACATCTTCGTCTTCTTACGTCAGCGCAAGGCACTACCTGCGCCACAGACGATCACGAAGGAAGTGTCATGGTAGATCACGTCCTGGTCGGAGTGCTAACCTGGCTGGTCCGTTCCCGTTATCCCGCCCGTCTTCGGAAGTGTTTGTGTACGCGCGACCTAAATACACGTCCTCTTCCTGCGTCCATGGCTGTGCGTTGGGCATGGCAAGGCAGAAGAACAGTAGTTTACAGCAGCAGCAGTGACGGCAAAACTCTTTTTGAGGGCCCGACGCAAGTTCCCGGGTGGAACGACGTTTGCTTGATGGGGGAGGAAATACCAGAAACACCAGCATTTTTATATTCAGCACCTCATAATCAGCAGGAGCACCGGTGCAAAACATGAACCGTTTTCTTCCCATCGACCCCCGCTGCTTTTTAGCCACACACATAGACCTACCGTATGAGACAAAATAATCTATAATGTGCTGTGTAGACGACTGCATTATGCTCTGTCCCAAATTGTACTCTCACAACAAGACCGTTCAAGCGCCAGCTACTCGCGCGGTTCCAGAAGGCCTCAAGAGGACGTACGAGACCGCAGAGCGAGCATCGACACGCCCGAAGGTAGCGATTGTTTAATTCCTAGTCCACGCTCTTCTAGGCTACGATCGTGTGCGGTGTTCTGGTAATAAAAATGGTGGATTTTATCAACGAGTTGTGCGATCTTGCGAAATGTGGAGATTATGGAAACAGCAGAGCTATGATTCCGCGCATTGTAGCCAAGCTTCCTGCTTCCGCTGACCGCTACGTTGACGGTGGGTTTTCATGGAGCGATGCGGATAGCGGCGAGGCTCCTGCGTTAGTTTTTTTAGGAGCCTGTTATGGTGGCACGCTTTCGCAAACAAGAACGACTTCCCGAAGCGCCAACCCACTTTAATGACTTACTGCGTGTGAAGGATATGCGTGCCTTTCTTCAGCGTCGTGTTGAGCGCCTATGAGAAAAGAAGATTCCAACCCCTCGCGATCAACTCATAGTCAATCTTCCTGGATACTACTCTATACTGGTATTTCCTGCCGATGAGGCCTACGTGTACCCTGTGGAGTCATGGCTTCAAAGCGGGAATCGAATCTCGCCGATTCACGCAGACCATGGTCGTGTAGTGTCGTATATCCCTCCAAGCCTTACCCACACCTTCAAGATTTGGGTGTTCTTCAGAACGCCTAAGTCTGCAGAATTGTTTAGTTTTGAAAACGGAAATGACACTTTCAATCGCATGATCGACACAACCAAATCGTGCGTACTAGTGCAGCGCCCAGGTGATGTGGTTTATTTGAACATGCTAGTTTATCACTCTGTTCTACTTGGATTTATCCCCGGTACACCGGATCACCTAAGGTGGGGGGCATTTCTGGCAACGTGGCTATCAGCGCTAAGGACAGATTGGCATCTTTTCGCTACGCTACTCGCATTGCCTCGGGCGCTCGGCGTGGCTCACTGAAAGCATGGGAGTCGACGTTGTCAGCGTATTGCGCCATGGAGAAAAGAGAATGGAAAATGAAAAAGTGTAAGGACGAGAAGGCGCGACAGCTATACTTCGATCGTGAGAGCGCCCACTTCCTGTCCCAACTCCCTACGCCAGCTGCGCCGAATTACGCGCGCAATGCAGCGACTACCCGGTCATTATTGAGAGACCACAGGAGCTCGTATCGCTGCAATGGCTAAATTCCGTGAGCTGGTAGCACCCCGGAATTTCTGCAAGACATGGCATTTGAGAGCAACAACAAAAAACAATTTTTTAACGAACACAATAATGGGGGAAATTAAGTGAATGTATATATGACATGATATAAACATACGTAAACTGACTTAAGCACCATCGAGATTTATGAAGCAAAGACGTTAGACACTTTAAATCCCCTTCAATGTAGATCCTACTCCATCTCTAGTGCCGAACCATTTTTGCGTGGGCGCCCGCGGGAGCTCTGTCCCTTTTCGCGACCGGATATTCCTCGATTGTCAAGTGTCTGACGTCCATTTAGATCCTTAGTTCCACAGCATTTCATCGCGTAGAGTATGTGCACACAATAGCCGTGCTTTGTCGAAAAGGGACAAGGGCACTTACCTGAGCTCATGTCAATCAGCCACCCCTTCAAAGGCATACCAAGCGTTTCCATTGCAGCATTCAATTTGCTCAGCCGGGCTGTAACGGGTAATTCCTCAACGTTGCGTCGGCGAATCTCGTCTTGTACACGCGGGCATGGCTTGCTAATTACACGGACTGTATCCAAAGGCTCGGCCTCAGCCATGGTAGCTAGCAAAAATGCGATACTGTTCCGAGACTAGTGGTGTAGCTCAAGCAAGCCTGCCCGCGACATCGCGCGAGCTCGACGAACCAACCGAGAATCTGGCTCCGGGGACACGGCAAATGGACTCGCGGTGACAGCTTCACTTCGACAAAGAGTAAGTAGCTGGATCAGTAGGGCGCCGACCTTCAGCTTTCTGCGGAGCGTGACATCTCTCTTAATCACTGCATTGTACGTCTCGCATGGATTGTTCGTTGTCGCTAGCACATCAGAAATACAAATCCCCCCTTGCCCAAGCACGTCGTTCACCGCGTTCCATTGGGCTGCGTCAGCATCTCCCATCACAAAGCGTACCCGGAGAAATTTACCAACAATGGTTTGGAACATCTTACACACGAGCGCAAGCACCTCGGTGTAGTGTAGCTGCTGCTGTTGCGAGACAATAAATTTTACCAACAAATGAAATCGTCTTGCCATGTCCGAGATCCCGACAACGATAACTGGATACCCGACTTGCGTGAGCTTGTAGGTCGCGTCCAAGTGAAAGATGAAAGATTCAGGATCACGGTCGGCACGGCGTAGTTGTTTCTTCGAGCTAACACGACCACAAACGGATCAGCGTCACTGCCGTTGCCAGTGATTGACTTGCCGTCTCTATCAATGCGGCTCGTGAATGTGAACGGAGCTGCTTCATCTTCGTGTCCCGTAAACCCTGAGTCCTTGATTTTCCTGCGTACGAAGTCCAGGAGGCCACTTCCCCCAAGCCGTCCCGTAACCTGGTGATGCGCAAAACGCCGCACAGTTGATAGAAAGGACTCAGTCGCCTCGGTCAGGCTGAAACGCTGAAGAAGTGCATTATAGATGCGCTTGGGCTTCAGTCCTTGGGCTGCCCAGTCTTTCACCACCTCCTTCATTGGTGGGGTCAGCACCAGCTTGCGTGGCGAGCGTGCTGGAGTGGCGTATATGCCTCCTCGACCGTCACTAAGCCTTGCTCTTGACAGGACGTGACCCGGGCTCGCCACGGACACTCTTGTGCCGCCGTTACGTCAGCGCAAGCCTTGCACGCGCAAAACAGGCGCTGAATTCTCATGGGATGTGGGGCAGGGGGCATGCATACGGAGCACAGGGCCAGCTCACTCTTCGGCACCCTAGTCTGCTTGAAATTACCCAGAAGGTTCCCTGCCTGGACGCATGGCATTGCTGAGGCGAGAACATGCCAGGGGTGTCGAATGGTCATTTCAAAAGGAAGGAGCTGGAAGAATGAGCTTGATGCGGCTGGTTGGAAAATGATCTTACCTTGGACCCCCCTCGCCGGGGAACTGCGCTCGTTGGACGATATTTCTGTGACGATCAGGCTGCGGATTGGGCAAAATTAGCGATTGAATTACGGTTGGTGCAGGACGTACTATTGCGGTGGTCAGTCTTTAAAAATTGATGATGCTCGTGATATTACTGTGCTAGCCGTGCTTTAGCGGTGCCGATAGTATAGTTTTTGTGTTTTTATTGAAGTAAACAGTACGTCCTCTTGATGGGCTGTTTCCTTTTTTTGCACTAGGAATTCAAAAACAGATTTGCGCTAGTGTTCAAACAAAGAACCGCGCGGGAGACCGCACAATATTGCAAGTTTAAAAACTAGTTTAGCAGTAAAAATTAAATTTTAAAATATAACCCAGCTACTGTACCGGTACATGTAGCTGTATTTTCTGAAAATACGGTAAGGATATTATTCTCAAATAAACCGACCGTATTTACGAACATTTTGAATAAGTTGATCCAAGATGGCACTGTTGGTGTCAGCCCTGCAGTTGGTCTCATGGCTCGCCGAACAGGCGCTGGCGTTAGCGCTGCACCTCGCTCCAGCTGCTGCGTCCCTCACGACCTTAAGTGCCATCGTGTTGGTCTCGGCCTTGACGACGCAGGCACTGGAGCATGGTATGCTGGCGTCAATGCACCGCTCCAAGTGGCGCAAGAACTCGCATTACGGTGATCTACGCCGCGACTTCTACCGCGGCTATTGGCTGCTAACGCTGATCTACGTGATCGGATCGGCACTGTGGATTTATTTCACCGAGAGGACTGGGTCTCGCGTCCTGTACGGGTCCATCTTTTGCGTTCTGTGGTGGGGCGTTCAGCTAGCGATGGTCGTGGCACTGACCCCGATCGACGAGATGCTGGCCAAAATCAAGACGGCGATCAAGTGGTGAAACGAGTGACGCATCGAGGACATACTGCGTAGTATAATAGATCGAGGATATGATGCCACCGAAGTGGAAGCGTTGCTGATACCATTCCCTGTGTTCAACACTGTGCGCTCGCATTCGACCAGGCGCCAAGGGAGCTCAGATAGAATGCTGCTGGGCTACGCAGCTAAGAAAGCGGTTGGCCTAGTGATGTACTGTAATACTGTAGCTGACATGCTTTCGGCTGGTCCATTCAAAAGCCAAGCTGATAGACATTGTGTTTGCAATGGTTCAACCACATTTACTACAATTTCCCTTCTTCTTTCTCTATTTTCTCTTGCTGCACAACAAGCGCCGCTGTCAGTGTGGTCTGCTCATGTTCCTGCTCTGCTTCCGTCGTCGCCACCAGTGCGCTCTGCTCCTCCTGCTTCAAAGCTTGCTTTGCTGTCTCGGCTGCCTGCTCCACCTGTTGCTGCTTCTGCAATTCCTCAAACTGCACAAATGTGATCTTTTCTGTGATGATCTTTTGTGCTGCCGCTGGTTGCAGCGTCGAGATGGCAGAAGGAGGAAAACCAGCGTCCAGAAGCTGCTGCCTCATGCTGCGCGTGATCATAAAGGCTACAGAGGCCACTTGAGGTCCGTTTCCCGTACTTCCTTGGCCGTACCACACGCGATCCACCCACTTGGACCCATCGTAGTGCCACTTATTGACGTAGTAGCGTCCTAGCAGGTGCCAGCGCTGCACGCGAGCCTGCAGGCGTCCGACGATGCTGCTCATGGTGCAAGCTTGTTGTGTAAAGAATGTAGCAATGAGGTGTAATTGGTGTGGCAAACCGATTGAACGCGAAAGCAGTTTTTTACATAAACCGGGCATGACATCGCACCGCAAACAAGGCGGAGCTTTGTGTCTTTGCGCGAGGATGGAATTGCAATAATCACTCTGTCGCTGCGCCACACTTCTTCGGGTCTTCTTGTACACTGTATTACTACAGCCGTGAGGATATTGTAATAATAGTATCTGAACTGCCACTGTCCAGTACAAGTATTATTAATAGCGTAGCGTATCATCCAGCAGATCCCTTATTTCGTGACTGTTGGCCGCCGATTTGAGTATTTCAGAAAAGACGGCGGCTTTGCTTCTCTCAGTTATGAAGTTGCTGCATTTTTGTTGAACTACATGTACAGTATTGGGTGCCATTGCACTGTGCAGTCCAAGTGCGTTTGTGGCGGAGTTGATTTGTGTTAAATTTATTGTATCCAGGTCTTCCCGTAATACGACTGGATGGGTACGGTGGCGAAATCTGCTCCAACCAAAAGCATGACGTCGTTCCCATCGTCCCGGACTGTCCGGACAGCCCTGGTCACGCTTCTTCCTACCGTGCTCCTTGCGTAAGACGAACACTGATCGTGGTCTTCTGCTGGACTCCAACCTGTACATGTAGCAAGTCTTTTGGATGGACGCTGTTCAGACAACGCTGTACATGTACGCGGTCGGGTAACGACCCTGTGCATTGGGTTCTCGTATTGCATGATGCCCAATAATTTGAACGAAGTGACTGCTCGACAGAGATATGAAGTCCTAGCCCTCCGGATAGCTTTCCGCACTGATCAGTGGCTGAAACTTCTCTTTTAACTCCTTATTATTGGTCAAAATACCAAGAGTCAGTCCAGACGCGCCTCTCTTTTCCATCATAGAAAAAAGGTCGCCTGTCTTCCCCATTCGGCAAATTGGTACAAGGGGGACACTTTACCGACAGTCGAATCGGTAG
The DNA here is from genome assembly GCF_000142945.1 of Phytophthora infestans T30-4. Taxonomy (NCBI): domain Eukaryota; phylum Oomycota; class Peronosporomycetes; order Peronosporales; family Peronosporaceae; genus Phytophthora; species Phytophthora infestans. Next base: position 633,007 of record NW_003303716.1, on the reverse strand, counting down.
CAGGATGACGGCCATCTTCGGGCAGGAGCTGAGCCCTGGTATGGCGGTGCTGGTGTATGTGTTCCTGGTCTTGGCGTTGCTGGTACTCTTCGGCTCCATCTATTACTACTGGAGCTACGCACGCAAGATCGAGCGGTTCCTAGCAAGAGATAACCAGAACAACAACATGATGCGGCATCACCTCGTGGACAGTTTCCTACAGCGCGGAGAAGAGGAGTGGCCCTGCTCTATCTGTTTCCACGACAACCACCCGGACAAGACGAGCTGTGTCATGTGCGGCACGCCACGCATCGTCACAGCCACGACACCGTCGAATCTTGCTCGAGCGTCGGGTCTACACAAGCAGGACTTTAGCCAAAGTATGCTCAATCAACAGTCACGTGTACGCAGCTTCCACGTGCGAAGACTCAAGCAAATGGACCTCACATCCAGACAGAAAGCGGCCGTGCGTCGGCATCTCTGGAAGAGGAAGCGAGGCAAAGATGGCGTCATGCGGTGGGTACGTATCGACGCAAAGCAGGAAGAACACGAGGCCCTGAATAAGGAAACCAGGAGCGAAACAATGTATAGTGGACTCAGTACGCCTCCCAATGGCACAGCCATCTTAGGAGGAGACGAGTTCCCACGGACATCCAACACAAGTCGCGTCTCGTCGTCGTCCTCATTGAGGGAAGACAACGAGCACATTGCACTTGCGTTAAGGGACTTTGGGGTCCCTGAGAGTGAAGGTCGGCACCCGGACAGCTCGTTTCTATCAGCCAATAACGACCTGGGACGTCCGTCTTTCCAGCCTCTACGTGCGACGGCGTTGCAACGTCTAGAAGAAGCAGAAGAGCGCCCCACCATGGCTTTCTATTCGCAACAGAACCCGTTCAATCCTGCTAATAGTGGTGCAAACCCGTTCAACCCGAATGCGAGCAGTAAAAAACCGTTTTCGGGTAGTACAACCAACCCGTTCGCAAGTACTCGTGGACTTGCAAGTTCTCGAGGTTTAAACCAGATTAGTGAAGACCGGGAAGGCACAATAGGTGGAGGACCAATCCCAGATATTGGAGGACCAAGCGCTGTGGAGGACCGGCGTTTCCATGACTTTAACGACACAGGTATCTCGAATGTATCTACCGGTTATGTACGACATGAAGACGGCGAAGGAGGCTACGAGTGGACTCCTGCTGGGACGATTATAGCGTATACGGATACCACTCGTCGTATGGACTGCGAAGACGACCTGGAGGAGATTGCGTCGCTGACATTCCACGATAAGAACCGCTGGTTCCTGGAGCAGGTTCAGAAGCGCTGGCGAAGCTACGAAGAAGGCCACATCCAATTCGTCGTAAGACGTGAACATGTGGTCAGTGATTCGTTGGAGCAAATGCTCAAATGTCCGCCCAGTCGATTCTGGGAACGCCTTCGTATTTACTTTGAGAACGAGCCGGGATTGGATGCTGGAGGGCTAATTCGTGAGTGGTACGAGATTCTGAGTGACTCACTTTTTAACGACGACTTTGGTCTCTTCATCGCGACGAAAGGAGAGAACATGGGCTATTGGATCAACCCTGCGTCGGCTTCTAAAGTGCCTAACCACTTGGAATACTACGAGTTCATCGGTCGATTACTGGCGAAGGCGCTGATTGAAGGCTACAACATGAAGATGTCGCTTGCGTTACCACTGATTAAACATATTCTGGGTGTACCCATCTCGTTCTCGGACTTGGAATTCCTGGACGAAGATCTGTACAAGAATGCCATGTGGATGAAGCAGAACGACCACGCGGAGTTGCTTGCGATCGACTTTACGGTACAGGTTATTACTTCCGAGGGCAAGTCTCACACGGTCGAGCTTGTACCTGGTGGAGCAGACCGTGACGTGACGGATGAGAACAAGCAGGAATATCTGGAATTGCTACTTAAACATTACATGTTTGAGAGTATTTCGGAGCAACTTGGTGCTCTCCTCATGGGCTTCTACGACGTCATGCCGCAGTTTTTGATCACTGTCTTCGATTACCAGGAGTTCGATCTGCTCTTGTCTGGTGTACCCGAACTCGACGTGAACGACTGGCATACACACAGTGAAGTACGCTGGGTCAAGCTCGAGAAACCCACTCCAGCTGAACACCGTGTACTTCGATGGTTCTGGGAGTGTATGCGCGAGTTTACGAGCGAAGAACGAGCTCGTTTGCTACAATTCGCCACCGGTACATCTCGTGTACCGGTACAGGGCTTCAAGGCACTTACGAGTAGTGACGGCCGTGTCCGACGATTTACTATCCAGTTCGTACAACGTGGTGCCCCTCCTACGGGCCTCATGCCTAAGGGCCACACATGTTTCAACCGAATCGACTTGCCTCTTTATCACAACAAGGAAGAGATGGTCAACTACCTGACGCTTGTGATGAACATGGAGATCTCAGGCTTCTGGATGGAGTAAAATAGTACACCAGACTCGTATCTGTTTGTGGGGAAAATTTAAATATGATGTCAAAGTTTTTTTTTATGTTGCAGTCCTCGTAGCTCTCTCACTTGTGCACTGCAAAGCAGTTGGGTGTCATCTGGATCGTGGACTCGACGTCGGTGTATCGCAACAAGAATTTGCTGCAGATTTCGTCCGTGTGGTGACCGCCGTCCATCATACGAAGCACATCTTTCTCCAGTTGATTTGCCTTGCTTACTAGTGCTCGTTTAGATGACGTTAGAGCTGTCACGTTGCCTCCAGTTCCGTTAGAGACATTAGCTCCATTCCCGTTCACGCCATTCGCTGGCTGTGTCGAGGTTGGAGCAGCGCTGATGGGGTTCATCGCAGATAATGACGGCGAGTTCGTGGACAATGTATACGGACGACCCTTTTGTTGCCCTGCTTGTTGTTGCGACTGTTGTTGGGGTTGCTGAGTTTGTTGCTGTTGTGGTGGACTGGAGCCTGGTACGTTGCGGTCGATGCAGATAGGATAGCGATGCACACGTCGTAAGAATCCATGGATGAGTCCAAACGTGACAAATCGACGGACATCGATGAGTGCGAGCGAGTCCGAGTACACGACACAGAAGTCGCTCATCCGCAGACTGGGTTGGACCGAGCAATACAAGGCGAAGATCCGAGCGAATGATGGAGGAGCATGACCGGATTTCGAGATGTATACCGCACACTCAGCTTGGAGTTTGGGGTCATTGGCAAGCACGGCGATCTTCGGAGTGTTGGCGTAGATGTTGGAATGCAGGAAGATATCGATCAAGGTGACACAGCCGTAGTACAGAAGCTGACGGACACACTTCTTGACGATTGCAATCTCCACGTCAGCTTCCAGACTGATGCGCTTCACGTATCGGACGCCATCGATGAACGGCACAATCTGTTGCAGTGCCAAGTCCCATTCTGCTGTTGTACCAAAAGCCACGTGAGTTTCTTGGACGGGATCCGCCAAAAAGAGGATATAAACGCACCACTATTTTCGAGAAGAGCACGGAGATCTCGGATTGCTACTGGCACTTGGTACTCAAACACTGAGGCTGGGTCTTGTAAAGTGGGGAAGAGTTTCAAGTTGACAACATTCGCAGTGTCCACTGGGATCGTGCACTCGCCGTGGAGTGTTAAGTCTCTTAAAATCTGAGGTAGGATGGTGCCCAGGAGCTCCTTCTTGTCTGCGTTGTACAGGAATCCGCTCTCCTTCTCCATTCCCTCCACTAAGGCTCCCAACTGCAGTATATGACACATAGAGTAAAGGTTATCAGCTGGTGTACCACAAAAACCAAGTTTTTTTTCCCAACCTTCCGAAGAATTGGTCGGTATGGTGCCGTCTCTACGAGCTCGTCGAACACAAAGCCTGCATTTATACATCAAATATCTTTAATCACACAGTATAATATATCGAATTGATGTCAATGCCCGGGCATACCGATGTTGAATAGCAGCGCGTTACGGTGATACTTGTCGTCTTCAATGCATACTGGGTACCCGACGATCTTCATCTGCTGCGCTCGAACTACCATTATACCGGTATAATTGCATTAGTATGATAACGATACTTAGGAAAGCATCTAATATCCCGCCCACCAGTGATGATCTTTCCACAGAGAGCCTTGTCAATGATAATATAGCCCGACACACTGTCGAACACTTCGTTGCTCAGCACACTACCACCAGGTTAAAAGACGTTAGCAGCACTGAAAAAATAAGTTTAGGATACAGAGACACACAACACACTTTTCCGGCGCCTGGAAGAGGATCACAGGCCCTGCTACGTTGTCGAACTCGCTGTAGAACAACCCCTTAATCATCGCTGCCTGCAGGCGTGCGACCAAAATTTTGATTCGAGTGGACTAAATCATATTTTGCAATCGCTACATTTTTTTGTCCACAGTGCATCACATCAATTTTGGTTGTGACTATAAATTGATACTAATTCAGACCAAAAATCTGATGGACTCAAACTTCGAGTTTCCAGTCTCAGATAAGCAATTTGGCGCGAGGAGCGATGGCATTGGACGCGCGCACGGTACGCAGTTGGCACTGTGTACGCTTGCAGGTCTGCGTTCAGAGCTGACCAATATTGTGTATATGCTGCCTTGTAGATGACAGTAAAGTTAGCGGAGCTGACAGAGCATTTGGGCTGCGTGCTGTGCCACGGAATTCTGCGAGACGCACACACCATCCCCGACTGTCTTCATTCATGTATGTTGCTATTCTAATCACGGACTGCCGTGGTTGCACAACACTGATGATCATTTGTGCATCTTTTAGTCTGTAAGAGCTGCATCTATCGACATTTCCTCGTGAAGGGCAGCTGCATCTGTCCCAAATGCAACAAGGTGCTGAGCCCTCGACCAATTGCAACGTTGATGTAAGTTCGGCAAGAAAGTTGTGGTATTTATTTTCTAATTTGTGTCGATCTTAGCACGGATCAAAAACTACAGGCCGTAGTGGACCGCATTTTTCCTGAGTTTAAAGAGCACGAGTTAGTACTGGAAAAAGAGTTCTACACCACGAATACTTTCAAGCTCAAACCTGACTCAGACCACAAGGATGGAGCCAACGGTTCATCATCTGCACCGGGGACTTCATCCTCTCGTGGACGGTCAAAGAACTCAGTAAAGCCACATGACGCTAAGACGAGCACCAACGGAAGCAACGTTTCGTGTACTAAACAGTTCACGATTGAAGTTTATCCGCAGCACACGTACGTATCACTACATTGCGATACTTGTATGAATACTATCTGGAAGAGTAATTCGGCTGAGTTGAGATCGTGCTGGATAGAAATGCCAATGCATTGCCGGAGCTTAAATTCCCATTTATGCAGGTGAGCGGCAACTTCAAGGTGCGTCAAACAGCATTGAGGTCATGAACTTGTGACGTAATCTCTGCCTATTTGTCTTTTATTCAGATGTTTGAGCTGCGCAAGTTAATCCAGAAACGTCTGAAGGTACCGGACGAAGTACAATTTGAGATGGCGTGCATGGGCGCTACAGTGGGGCCAGAATTGTCGGTGCATTTCATCCAGCGAACAATCTGGCAGCATCAGAAGCAGAAGGGTCCGCTTGTGTTGCACTATCGACACCTGACATCATGATTTACTGCTACCATTTAGAAATCATCGTTTTGGTAAATTTTGTAGAAACGCGTTTCTAAATTGCATGTCAAAAAGTGTAATACTGCATGGATCCGTTGCAACGTCGATGAGCTCAGCTATTATAATAGCGCCTCTGACTTCCCTTTTTTCACCGCCGCACGCGTCGTAACTCGCTTCTTTTACCCAATCGAAGTCTGCGTTTGCTGCAGTATATCGGTGCTCGTACCAGCTGCTACTGTAGACCCTTTCTACCGACGCTGGATGCTCAATGCAACTTCATGGTTTTTTGCAATAAAAGGAGATCAACGGGCACTTCGGTGGTTAATAGAAGTTTATCTGCCGGGTGAGCGATTGGGTGCCGCAGTTTACGCTGCTGCTCGAAGACCATCGCGAACAGACCTACTGGAACTGTGTCGAGATGTGCGGAGCATTGGATTATAGCCATGATGAGACTGTGCAGTGGCTTATGACGCATTCATGCCATCTGCTGCAAAGACGGGGAATACAACAGCAGTTCGGTGGCTATACAATGAGTGCCATGCTCCTGCTGAATATGCTTTACTTGATGCCCAAAAAGAGGAACATTGGGAGACTGCGCGATGGATTCTTGTGAACTGTGACCTCGCAGTACGTCGAGTCGAATGGGATAGAGCTGCTGCGAGTGGAGCATTGTCGCTCTTGAAGTATGCGTACTCTCAGGGGCTAGGAAAGCCACGTAGGTCGACGCTTTTTAGCTGCAGCTTCAAATGGACACCTGGATACGGTAAAATGGCTACATTATGAGACGCAAGTTGCTTTGACTGTTGAAGCTCTGCGAAGAGCGGTGGAAAGTGGACATCTAAATATCGTGCAGTGGCTTCACGATAAGAAGTGCGAATGAGGCGATTGTTGGATAATGGATAGTGCAGCGAAGGGTGGCCATCTTGATATGGTGAAGTGGCTTCATGACAACCGCGACGAAGGTTGTAGCCATAAGGCGATGCTGGTAATGGCCATCTTGAAGTCGTCAAGTGGCTCCATGTCCATCGTACTGAAGGATGCACAGCACAAGCGATGGATAAGGCAGTAGCAAATGGATTTCTAAAAGTAGTGGAATGGCTACATGAGTTTCGTTCTGAAGGGTGTTCATCCAATGCCATGGGTGGAGCTGCACGTGGAGGTCATTTAGAAATACTAAAGTGGCTGCACACTCATCGGGATGAGGGCTGCACAAAGTTAGCTATTTCCTATGGCGGCTGTCTCGAAGTGTTAAAATGGCTTCATGCCAACACAACAGAAGGCTGTACGCCTGCTGCGATGGACTGGGCTGCAAGTTATGGTCATTTGGACGTAGTGAAGTGGCTCCATTATAACCGAAGCGAAGGCTGCAACTACGATGGCATCTGCTGCTATGAGAGACCACTTAAGCGTGGTAAAGTGGCTTCATTTTAATCACACAGAAGGCTGTTTGGAAGATACGTTGTCGAAGGTTGCTGCTACTGGCAACATTTGAGATGGTAAAGTTGATTTTTGATAATCGCAGCGAGGTCGATGCCCGTTCTGCGATGAGGCAGGGAATCATTCACGATCGGTTTGGCGTTGTAGTGTACTTGCACTCGAAAGATGTGGAAGTGGGCGAGTTTGCCGACACAACATTGTACGGACTTAGCAGTGGTCGATCAACAACTACTTGAAACAAATGACTGGCTGCAGTTATAACATTATGACCTGGGACTATCAATTTAACGAGTGGTTTTGACATGCTTCAATGAGGAGAGTTAGCCATGACGACGATACTACATTGTGGCACTACGGCTGATGAATTATAATAGCTCCAAAGATTTCGGAATGACCGGAACGGAATTACGAGAAGGAAATGAAAATTCTTGATCTTGTTTTAAAATTCTGAGACCCAACCGACTCAGGCATTTGACCAATGATTATCTGTCAAGTTAACTGTTCTACATCCATCTCATCTTGCTTAGGCTCCAGCAGTTTCGGCCCACCATCGTAATAAATGTGTCTGGCGCATCATGGAGTTCAAATCTCCCGCACACACTGGAGTCAGGGCCAGCTACCACAAACACGCGCTTTATATCCTTTTAGCGATTTGTTTTGATCCAGCGTTATGTTCAGGTCAGTTAACTTCTTTTCCATGATTTTTTTCTCGCTTGAAATCGTCACCTGAATGTAAGCCACGACTGTCTCGGAGCTTTCATTTCCTCTTGTGAATGCTTTACACGTGGTCACTGCGTCAATGAAAGGAAAAAAACGGGTAGTCCGGGCACCAGTACGTGTCCTGCTCCAGTGTGGTCAAGCAGGCGAGGCACGCTTTCTCACTTTCGCCCCCTCCCGCATCTTCAAAACAACGGGCTTGCGATATTGAACTGCACTGTGAAGCAACACTTCGAATACGACGCCGTGGAAGCCGGCACCAATAGATTTTGCATACGTGTAGATCTCTAGCTGCTTTTCCATACTCACGTTCTTCCCCAACAGTTTCAGCGCATACCCTGAGTCGACAGAAAGCGTCCAGTGAATACGCCGCCGATAGTGCTCCTCCTTGGTGCAGTCGTCGATGTAGTGACGCCGAAGTCGGTCCACTTGGTTTTGAGATTTACCACCGCCATAAGTGCACATCAGCTCGTTTGCTTGGTCACTTTTCACTGCTGCACAATCATCCACGACTCGGGATTGAAGTTCATCACGCGTCCTACAAAACTCACGTAGACTCCCACCACTGTAGTAGTACTGCTCTTCAACTAGTATTGGCACAGTTTTGTCCTTCACCGAATGCAAGATCTTGCGTAAGCCAGTATCGATCACCCAGTTGGTTTGCTGCGCGTATGTCAGCAGGTCTGCTTTGCGCCACGCCGGCAAAACCACAAGGCGTGACTGGTCATCTTGCCTCACATCGAACTGACACGACGTCGCGAGAAAGTGAAACGGTACCAATTGGCTGGGTACCGTCAATTCTCGTTGCCGGTAGCCATCAACAAGAACGATCGCCTTCGGAAATTGACGGCGCATCGCGTATATATGTTTCGGTAGGGCATCCGTTAGTCGTGCGTATTTTCCGTCTCCATTCAAATACACCACCGCGTTCGCACGTTCGCTTTCTTTCAGGCATCGAATTACAAGCACCTCTCGTTTCTCCACACACGCCAAGTAGAACGCAATAAGCAGGAGGAAGCAGGACTTTCCGACTCCCGGTGAGCCTACAATCACAATCCTTCTTTCTGTCATAGTCGACTTGAACTTTTTAATCACCTCCCAAAACACCACTTCTTCCTTCCGAACGAAATAATACGGCGGAAATCCACCAAATCCTTGCCAGAACTTGTACAAGTCAGGTGTGCGAACAACCGGAGTGGCACTTTCTTGCGTCGCAGTCAGGCTGTCGAGCTGATATTCGTCTGTTTTCACGGATAGCTTTGCAAATTCGTCGGTCTTCGTTCTTTTCACGGCCGCGATAAGCTCATCATCTGCTGGGCGTTTTGAGTCGATCTTGGGAGCGACCACCAGCACGTGAACGTCGCCCTCAGCCGGTCTAAAGCTCTTCCCAAAGTGCTTCTCATTGTTGATCCACAATGTAGAATTCATCTGCTGAAAGCCTTGCGGATGTCCATCCCCGTCGAGCGTCATAGCTGCCACGCCCGCCCCATCCAGCCACGTGCCGTCCGTCTTCTTCGCCAGGAAGAGCTTCAGTTTGTCGGCTTGTTTTACCGTGATCGTTTCAGGCTGCTTCGCCTTGATCACATCCTTCAAGTCTCCCACCGACTCGCGCTCGTCGATGTTCACAGGGAACGCGCTTCCCGCCACGCCAACAACGCTACAAAACAGCTTCACCATTTTTTTTTGCGGATTCTGGAATGAATTCCTGGCGTACTTAAGCGGAAATGAAGGCGTGTCACATTGACTTTCTAAAATCCGGGCGGCATTTGCTAAAAATTACTACTGTACCCATAGTACAGTACTGCTATTAATTATAGGGACACTACATTTTTTCAAGCTGCACAAACTAGCGTTAACCATCTTTTAAAAAAAATGTACGAATGTCAAATTCTAAAGTGAAATTGCCATTTTAGGGGGTGTTCTTATTTATATGGACACTCGGTATACTGAAGCGACAATTCGTTTTGATTGGCTGAAATTATGCATAAAGCAACAAACTGTACATTCCTCCGTCCCGGTCACACGTGCGATCCCCAGGCACCTCCACGATGCCAAGAGGCAAGAAACGGTCTGACGGTGAGATTGGACGGGTAAAAGCGCACTTTAAGGATGAAAAAGGCAAGCGCTGGATAGCACGAGAGATTGACCGAAGTCCGAACGCTGTCTGTAACTTATTGAAAGCTCCTAATCGTGCAAAACTCCACAAACGACTCCAGCCATCAAGCCTCGTCACAAGGTGGCTCGGGCTGCCTTTGCCGCCAAATTCCTGAGTAAGACGCACAACTGGCGTCGATTAATCTTTAGTGATAAAAACAAGTTCAACTTGGATGGCCCGGACGGCTACCAGTACTACTGGCTCGACGTCCGGAACGACCAAGAAGTCTTCTCGAAGCGGGAAAGCGGTGGAGGCAGTGTCATGATGTCGGCGGGAATACATCACTATATAAAGACCGAGATACGTACTTGGTTCCTTTCCTCAAAAACCTTCGTGAAAAACATGGCGTTCGAATGCCAATTTTGATATAGTTGCAGACAGCGTTCGGACTTCGGCCATTCTCTCGTGCTATCCAGCGCTTGTTTTTTTCATCCTTAAAGTGCGCTTTTACCCGTCCAATCTCACCGTCAGACCGTTTCTTGCCCCTTAGCGTCGTGGAGGTGCCTGCGGATCGCACGTGTGACCGGGACGGAGAAATGTACAGTTTGTTGCTTTATGCATAATTTCAGCCAATCAAAACGAATAGTCGCTTCAGTATACCGAGTGTCCATATAAAGAAGAACACCCCCTAAAATGGCAAATTTCATTTTAGAATTTGCAATACGTACATTTTTTTTAAAAGATGGTTAACGCTAGTTGTTAGGCATTAAGCAAGTGTTTCTTGGACCGAGCGGCACAATCGAACATCTCGTATTGTGAGTGCAGCTTGAAAAAATGTAGTATCCCTATAATTAATAGCAGCACTGTATGCGTAAACCACCACATATTTGCTCATACATGTACCGACGCAAACGCACACCTAGAAAGTACAGATTCTGCCCAGACTTGCCCGTAACCGCGCACATTCCTCCTTAGGCGAATACGATGAATGGGACAAGTAGACTTGATTAGCTCTTTAGAGTAAGGCTCGATGGCCTTCCCCGTCGAGCGTGATTGAACTTGGTTCACGGTGCTCCCATACTGTGGCCTTGATCATGCTGCTTGCCGCGTCGCGAATCATTCCTGGTCGTAACCGGGTGTATACTGAGAAACACCAGCTCGACCACCTTCCCATTGGCCGGATGACCACGTCGCTTTTCCCGGCAGCTAGTAGCGCGTATGTTCCTCCGATTAGGAGCAAGTGACAAGAGTAGTCTTTTGAGTCCAGTCTCATGCTCTTGGCCGCGTTCTTAATGATGTTGGACACCTGAGTCCCCTTGATTGTTTCTCTTTCTGATATAAAGATAAGATATGGACCCAGGGTCACATGCTCTGAGCGCTAATATGCCCTCACTCGTATGCAATTCTGTGCTACCAACACCTGGCACAATAGTTGATCGTTCGGGCGATAGTGCCTAACGAAAACACCCTGGGTGACCCAGTCGGCTTTATGAGACTCGAATTGTATTTCCACGGAATGGGCGTTCGCAGCTTCTTGTCTGACCTGTTTACCTGGCTTGCTTCTTACGATGACGTTGTGTGCCTAGACGCAACGAATCCTGTCCTTCCCGGTTGAGCGGTCGGCGGTCACTGGGCCCCAAAGCTCTGAGCATCTATCTAGGAAGAAAAAGCCCAAGATGATTGACCCCCAAAGAAGCCGCTCACGCGAATCCGAAGGCCTACTATAGGATCTCCCGTATCTTGAGCAGCATAACTGTAGTAGCTAGCTGCTTCTGGTACACCTGGCTGCTCGTTAGCTTGTATACTTGAGCAATAAGCTCAACTTTACGGATCATGGTAATCAAACTTGGCGCTCCGAACTGCCTTGTGTGCGAATGCCACCGCTGCCATTTTCCTGTTGAATGTCTGGTACTTATTTCCTGTCGAATGTCTGGTACTTATTTCCTGTCTTTGCTTTGTTGTATCTCTCGGAGACACATAGTCCGGTAAGAAGTCCGACCATCCTTGCTTGCTGTGCCCTGGGCAATTCATCGATCACACACGGAATTCAAAGTCGTTGCAGAACGACTCCTGGAACTTCAAATCGCTGCTGTAACGGCCAAGCGCTCCTTACGCCACGAATACTCGTTTGAGCTGCTGGATTTGCTCTTCGATTCGTTGCCGTCGCTTTGTGTCTGCGTCACATCACTGTGGTCTGTCTAAGTATGAACATCAAAGTTCGATGTCTGCTCCATGCTCCTTTTAAAGGTGTGTCGGAAAATCCAAACGATGCCGAGCCGAGCTTTGCGATCTGAAAAGCCCAATACAGAAACGGAGTACTTGTGCTTCACATAGTTGTGCACTGTGTTCACGTGCGATAGCGTAGTTTGGGAAGGGTCCTGCTGCACTTCAACATAGCGCTCTAAACCACGCTTGTCTGTCAAACCGGTGCTAAATGGGTCACCTTGAGACCCCGTGCCGAGAGCAGGATCAACAGCGCCAGTCACAGCTTTTGTGTCACAGAATACTAGCTGTGATACTGGGTCTGCTTCCTAGGAACGTAATTTTCTATGTCGCACTGTACATGCGCTGGCGGCATGTACGACATGTGAGATAGCACGGGCCGATGCAATCGCGTCGGGTTTTACGCCGCCATCCCTTTCTGATAGTTCTGGATCTGCGCAGGCTGCGGGGTAGGTCCGTTGATGCGCTCATCCTTCATTTCTCGGTGCAAGAATGCGTAAAGCGACTGAGCAACCATACATGAAAATCATTCAGCTTGGAATCTAGATAGGACTTCATATCGATGGTCAGCTTAGATGTAATGGGAGATGCCTGCCTCCTCGCCAAATATTTCGGCAGCGTTTCCTGTGTTGCTAGCTGTAAACTCGCTCGGAAAAGATGGACTCGCTTCTCGACATATTTTGAATCGATCTCACGTCAAAAAGTGCGAGCCATGCTTGACACGTCTTGTGCAGACACAATCTTGCCTGGGCCACAGTCCTTTCTTAAATTTACTTAAATATGTAAGTTAAAATATGAGACTACCAGACTGTTCTTGAGCATATTGGTGATTTTTGCGAAACGACGACTTTGCGTTGATCAATGTACGCACCATTTTAACAATTGTGTGGATTCACCACACGCCTATTTTCTGTGTTCATCTTATTCAGAGTGTCGTTTACCGGGGGGGGCGTTTGCTGATGGTTCACAGAACATAAAATTTGCGGTAGCCGTCATCGTAAAAAGTCTGTTTTAGACCCACTGCGATCGTAGCCTTGCAGTAGTTCAAACAATTTGGATGGCCAAAAACATTATGCGGAGCAGTGTATATAAGTAGATCTTTTTTCCGTAGCTAAATTAGTTATAAATACGCCAGCAAGCTAAATTCACGGCGTTTCGATGCCAAGGCTCACCACGGTTAGAAACCACCCACATTGAAGTTTCGCGTTGCCTCATCCACACGGCGTATGCTGCTGTGCGTGTCAATAGGCAACTTTTTGCGAGCGACTTGATCTGAGTGGGCTGTCCATAGAGCTCGTCTTGCTGACCTCCCTGGATATACTTTCATTTTCACTACTCACGAAGCTTCTAGCTTCGGACTTTACCACTTCGATGTAGTTTAGAAAGTTCTAGGATAGCTACAAGCTCTGCATTAGCTTTCAAGCTTCCAAGTTTTAATTTTTATGTGCACCGCGTGTCTTAGATTTCAGAGGGCGAAGCACGACTTTGTTAAATAAAGCAAACAGTGGGTAACCCCTTCAACCCGGAGGATTTTTGTTGCCTTTTTCAAACCTACGCTGTATATGTATGGAACGTTTATATGAGGTTCAGTATACCCTAGGGGAACGGAGTAGGATGGGACGTGTGAGAGTCCGTACCAGAAGGGGTTGGTTGTTTCCTTTGCTGTATATGCACCCGTACATAGGTGCCTCTATCCGGTACATCTACAGCTACATATTAGCTATGTACGCTGTACAGATGCGCTAGAGAACGTGCTTTGCCCACATGAAGGTTTATGTTGCAAAGCCCCTTGTCGAGTCGGGCGAGAGCAGCGGATCTGTAGAGAAAATTATCTCTAAAATTCGAGAAAGCTTGCAACAGAACCGGGAATGATTTATGCATACTTTAATCAAGTATCCTGATATCATCCATGCAGCAATCAATGATGACGATCGCAATTTTGAACCAATCGAAGCTGCCAAATTTGGAATGCCTGTTTAATGGTTGTCAAGTGTCTAGTCTACTCCCTGTCATCAATGAAGCGTGAGCAAGTGCGGACAGTCAACTTGCTTGCTCATGAAACGAATGACCATAGATCGCACAGAAGACAAAAAAAATCATTATACGAATTACTGCTCCACTTACTCAGAGTCCGCAGAATCTTCAGAGTCTTCAGAGGCCCTGGAGTCCACGCGCCGGCGCTTGGCTGGTGACTTCCCTAAAGATCCCGTCGTCTTTGATCTACGCACGCGGAGCTTGCTCTTCATGTTCTCCCGGATTGCCTTGCCATTCTTATAAACCTTGTGCCAAATATCCCAGCAATTCATTATTTTGCCGGACTACAGCCACTTTAGCTTCACGCACAAGTAGATCGCCCCACAAAGCCGCAGCTGTCACAGAAGTAGGTCGTCGTCGCCCCACGTTTGTCTTTCGTCCTCATAGCGCACACCTTGCAGTTCTTCTGCACCCTCTTTCTCTGTTCAGAGTGATACCGCCAGTCCTCATTCTGCTTTGGACTGTGGTCTGTAGGCTCTGCGTCGGGAACGACTTCTTTTTCCGCGGACACGTCTTCATCTGTATGTTCAGGTTAGTTTAACTATATATGCACCGTAAGATATACAACATACACCCTTGCCTGGAATGAAGCTGTTTTCTTCGTACATGCCCTCCATGGTGAGCTCAATGAGCTGCTGATTCAGTCTGCACATGTACTGTTCATGCGTCATGCCATTCACCATTTTAGTCTTGCAGTAAGCACGATGTATGATGTACCCATTTGTGATAGCCAGATCCACAAGCCCCAGAAATATTAACTTGTAGTACTTGCGGTAGGTTATAGACCGCTGGACCGAGTAACGCTGGAGCCGAAGTTGATCATGGACGTCAACTCTGCTCATGAAGCGATGGTAATCCTTGATTACCTTGGGGCACGCAACTTTATTCTGCACACCAGTCTTCTCGCTGCGTGCCACACGATCAAGCGTGAGGTTTCCATCAACATTGAGAAAGTGAACAGACTTGCTGTCCCACCAGCAAATTGCAGCCATATTATTCACATGCTTTGAGCGAGCAAATGTCAGGGAGCCACGCGGAGTGTCCTTTGGTCTTGTGTTTTTCCTAGTCGCGACTGCTTTACAAAATCCGCGGCGATTCGGCATAATTGTCCCAATTGTATAGAATTCCATCATCAGCAGTTGTACCGCCAGAACGATAGAGGTATAGAACCTATCAGCCACCACGAGTCTCATCGTCTTGTCAGCAGGTTTGTCTCCAAAAACAGCTCGCAAATTGCTCACAACCGCAGCAGGGCCCGACTTCGTATCTACAACTCCCGATTCTGCGATGTGTTGCTTTTGCCCACAGTAAACTTCGAAGCTATCAAACAAGATGTTGTATATACAGAGTAAGTAACCCAGCTAATACAGCAAAGACATTTACAATCTTACCGAATGCAGTAAGCAGAACGCGCGCAGCAAAGCATAAAGAACTTCGTCCCCCACTTGTGCGGCTTATATTTCATATACATTCGGGTACTGTTGTAGGACGATCTGGAGAGGAGCATCGCTTCATCAAAAGATAATTCAGCCGGGGGGATGTATATTTTCATAAATGTCTGCTGCAAAACGCTCACTACAGATCGGATTTTCCTTGCGCGATCGGTCTTGGCGCGGGGTCTTGGTTGCTATTGAAGTGTAGGTTTCGGCTGATATCGAAAAACCTGTCGCGAGGCAAAAATTGACCAAAACTCCCTCTTGAAATTGCACCGACATCATCTTGGCGCCAATGGTTAGCCAGGTTTTCGCGATTAGGCGCTACCGTCCGTGCAACGAGAAGTCCTATGTACACACAGAGCTTGTGCGGCAAAATGGGCTCCACTGACAGAAAATCTTGTCGTACATCCCGGCGAGTCTTCGTCTTCTTCGTTGGCGTCACAGGCTTTCCAGACGCATTAGACCGTCGTTCCCTGGCTTCTTTCTTGTGAAAATACTCGTCCACTTTCTTATCAAGCTGCTCATGCATGTAGAAATTACTGCACTCGGAAATATGCTGCCACATTGATACTGGCATGAAGAGAAAGAAAAGTGCGATTGGAGAGCCACCTCTCTTCAACGCCTCTTCAGTTGGTCCATGTTGAATTTTCAAGAGATCTGGATACTCGTCGCCGTCTGATACGGGGGTGTAAGGTGTCTGCAAAAATCTGTCCGCATCAGGACTTACTGTTTCTTGCCACCCAGTTATCGCTATTTCCTTCAGAGCAGGACCGAGGATTGCACCAGCCAAAACCTTTTCTTTGCCTCCCAATTTCTCCAAACAATGATCGGCAAAATGGCGTTCTTCAGCGGCAAAGACTTCGTCATCATCCTCGTCAATAGTGTCCGCAGCTGAAGTTTCAGAGTCACTTCCATCCAGATCATCCAATTCACCTTCTTCAGATTCATCACCAGAGTCCAGCACTTGGTAGGTGCTGTCATCGTCGCGTTGCACATTTCCCTCGTCAACACCATCATCTTATAGATCAATCACTGGTGCATAATATAGAGTATATGATACAGGTTAGGTGTAGCATGTATGCATTATATACAGTATAAAAAATAACGTACAGTCCTTAGCGCCGTGCCTGGTGTTGCTTCCTCCCTCAATTCTTGATGAATCCGCTTGCTCTGGTCCATCGTCACCTGACATCGCCCGACTTTGTTTCCTCTTATTACTCGGCGCAGGTTCTTCTCCACTTGTATGAGAAGACGAGGCCTGGCTTCTATCGGGTTCTACTTATTTCAGCACAGCAAATATGATGCATACAGATTAGCATGAATAGACAAAAGGTTAAATATTCCTTGTAGCATACCTTCTGGTGACACCAGACTTGGTGCCGCAAGTGTTGGAGGTGGTGGAATTTTGGAAGCGCTTGCCGAAGATGCACTTGTTGCCAGCGCCGTATCACAGTAAAGTAAAATATACAGAATTACGCATACAGGTTAATGATAAATTGATGAGTGTACCCGAGCACCCGTACCTTTCGGACTTTCATGCGCTGCTGACTGGGATGCAGGTGCTCGCACTGGCGACGTGGCCGTCGCCATTCTAGTAGGGGACTTAGACCTTCTAGCTGGGGACCTAGACGACGATCTCTTCTTCGTGGGCGGCTTGTGCCCAGGCGATTGAAGCCCAACAGTCGATGCAAGTTGTGCAGTAGCCGCTTTAGCGGCTTCATCTGCTTTTGTGGCGCGGACTCGGTCGATAGCGGACTGCTGGCTCACTGAACATGCGATACAAGCCATTAGAATACAGATAGCATAACAATACACAAACAACTCACTTTTCAAAGCGTAGTTTACCACGGCTTGCTCCCCCAGGACGTAGTCGAGGCCAACGGTGCCATTAGCACTACCACCTGACAGGGTGTACTTCCATCGCGTCTCAATCCCGCGAGAGGCGGTGCCTTCGACGTCCACCCCACTTTATTAAGCTCCGGTCAGATAAGACGGAAGTGGTTTGTCCCACGCTCTTCCTCGGGTACTGCCGCTGCGTCTTCACGTGAAGCGCTGTCACGCGTCCCCACCATCGCTTTTCTTCTCTCCGCGCAAAATCTCAAGTGACTGGCCTGGGTGATTTGGCGTGAAAGGCTCCTCTAAAATTCAACATTTTATCTGAATGATTGTTTCAAACCGTCAGATTGCATACGAAAAGTCGAGAAGCTGGAGAGTGGTAATGTAACCCCTACTCTATGTAAAAGGCGATCGGTCTCTTTTCGTGCTCCAACCCGTTTTATAAAATTTGTATACCGAAAGGATGTGCAAACGCCAGGGCCATAGTGAAAGCAAGCTTATATTTCCTTATGCTGTGTATACAGCATAATCCCTCATAACCGGGGCATCTTCCTGAGCCCTAACGCAGCTTATACAGCTACCGGGTTGAAGGGGTTATTTTAATTACGCGCCTGTTGGAGGCCATGATTATTTACATGGATTAGTACAGGATTCCAATCATGGGTCTGTCCATGATTGGAAGTAAAATAAAATCCCCGATTCGCCTATTTCCGAAATGTATAACTTTTTTTTCTCATTCGCGTTTCTACCGCTTCCCGATAAGATGACGCGTAACGTCGGCGGAAGCGATGTAAGCGCTCGGAGCGCGCGTGAAGGCAACAGGGATCTCTCTCCGCGACGTCGAGGTCCTGGGCTAAGTGATACGCAAGAAGCTGGAGTGTCTGGAGTGTCTGAAGCTGCGGAAGCGGCTAGTAACGAAGAAGACAATCCGCTGGAAACCGGTGGCGGTCCCGCCATCCCTAGAAACGACCGTGGAAGTGACTATCCCGACGCGGAGGATGTAAAATCAGGGCGTGCTTCAGAATCGGATGGTGGAGAGGAAGAGGATGATGGAGGATTTGCTGCAGAATTGGCTCTTGTACCTGTTGAAGCGCCGGTGAATTGACACACAAGCTGGGAGGCATGGCAAACCTACTTTGCCGATTACTGCCAGAGAACGATGCAAGTGTTACCAGTGAAGGAGACAATGTCAAGAGCAGAGAGGAACAAGCGCCTAAAGAAGACAAGGAAGGGAGGAGACGATTCGCAGTTGGTACCAAAGCAATTTGACCCCTACCAACGAACATATATCTGCACTCATGGCTGGAAGAAGCGGAAATTACGCAGTGAAGGAAGCAGGCCGCGGCAGCACATACGCTTGACTGACTGCCCTTTCCGGTTCGGAATTTATCACGTGGTGAGCTCCAACTGAAAAACGGAACCTTCGTGCACAACCATAGAGTGTCACCGGCTGCTTTCGCTACTTATCCAGCATCTCGGGGCGTCGCAGACCCACTCGTAGACGCTCGAGTGCAAGGAATGCTATCTGTGGGCGCAAAACGTTCGAAGATCTACGATTATCTACTTGAACACGATCAGAACGTGATCCAGGTAGACGTCGACAACTTAGTTCGTGACCACGGCTCTAGCATTTCCAGTTTGGACGATAACGACGCCACAGCTCGGGAGATTGTGATATTTGCAGCTGCAGACCCAGAAATGTATGTATAGTGTCTGAAACGGATGCTGGTGAGACCGGTGTGATATCTCTTGTTACAGCACATATGCGCCGTATTTACAGTCGGTTCAGCGAAGTTCTGCTTGTTGATTGCAGTCACAAGACCAACCGGTACTGCATTAGTTTATTGTCCAGGATTTTTACATGATTAACCAGGCTTTTCTATAATTTATTTCTAGATACAGTTACCAGCTTCTTACGTTCATGGCTATGAATGAATTTGGAGAGGGGACAGTGGTGCAGCAGTCCTTAATCGAAGCCAATGGAGACTGGCACATGGAGAGGGCCATAGACCATTTCAAAAGGTCTCATCCTACGCGAATTAGCATGCTTCGAGTCCTTGTCGTCGACAAGGATCTGAATGAAATTCGTGTTCTAGAATCAAATTTTCCCGAGGCGCGAATTCTCATTTGTCACTTTCATGTGATTAAATACCTTAAAGAAATGCGATCGAGGCCCGAATTTGAAAAAGTTTCAAACGAAGATGTAAGTCAGATCGACGGTGCTATTCACAAGATGGTATACGCGGTTTGTGAAGAACAGTACAAGACTGCACACAAGTCTCTGAAATGATTATGTCAGCGCATTGGTCTGGTTGGATTTTTTTATTATTTTCAGAAAAATTGGGATTCCTGTCAAGATGGGTGGGTTTACTATCTACGATCGAAACTGTCTCACTTCAAGAATCACACTAACAATCGACTGGAGAATTTCTTTGGAAAACTGAAGGACGCGGTCGATGGAAGTATGCGTATGGCAGGCTGTGTAAAGGCTCTGATTGCTTATGATCGCCGGGTTGAAAACGAGTACAAGTACAGATTGTCTCGAATTGGACAGTTTGTTAATAGCAATTACGACGAGGAGATGAACAACGTGCTACGATTTACAACTCACTTTGTGGCGCAACAAACTGAACACCAGTACGCCACCGCGTTGTCAAAAGCGGCAGTGTACAGTTTCACTGTTGATCCCGACGATGCTGATCACGTGGTCGTTGGAGGAGTTTTCTCGGAGCACAATCTGCGGATTGATGATTGGAGATGTGACTGCGATTTCTCCTTGTCGATGTGCCTTCCGTGTTGCCATGCCATCGCATACCGCAAGCACACCAATGTTATCGGTCCCGTTTATCCCCTGGAATCGCATCGATGAAAGGTGAAATTGTGATGATTCATGATTTTCCATGATTTGTTTTGGCGAATCCAGGATTTTTCCATGATTTCGCTACTTTTACTCATCATTTGTACTTATACTAATACTGCATTTTTGCATTATGTTTTCATGGTTTGTGAACGATTGTATAGGTGGACCTGTTCGTCGCGCCCTTTGAATAAGGTTTAACAGTTCAGTTATGAGAAGTTTACTAATGCAGAAAGTGGATCGACCAAAAAAAAACTGAGGACGCACTCAGAACGATATCGCGAAGCGGTGAAGGCCACTCATTTTATCGCTAATGAAATGGCGGATATAGAGGACGAAGTGGAGTTTGAGGAAATGCTTCGGTTCGTTTTAGATCAGTGGAGGAACGTGCGCCAGCGGAAAAGTGTACCGATGAGGAAATCTGAAGATGGGGAGAATGGCAAGGAGATGAATAGTGCGTTGATGGAGAGGAAGAGGATGCAGATAAACAGATCCCTGTACGTACTTTCACAGAAGACGACATCCAGTCAGAGCTCAACATTAGTTCGAGCGAAGGTGAAGAAGCATCCAAATCGAGTGGGAAGGTGAAGATTCGGCTCAATCCCAAGGCCAAAAAGGTGGGTCGTCCTCAAAAACAGAAGAAATCGACCAGCGCCGGCGAAAAAAAAAGGTCGAAAGTGGTATGGGGCCTCGGAAGCAGGGCGGAAGGTCGCAGGAGAGGTAACTTTGACCGCTTTAATTAACTCTCTGGGCCGTGAGCAACCGGGGTTGATGGAGACACAAAGGCGTTTGTCTGGGGTACTTATGAAACACGGCGAGGCCGAGAACAAAAAGCCTAAGTTCAAAATCCTGAAAAATCCTGTTCTCATCCTGGACCCGTTCTACATACTTCCGGAGAAGCTATTGGATGCTTGTATGAAGCTCCTTCCGGTGTCGAACACAGCAAACCAGGCCATATCCATAGATGATTCCCAAAACAGCCAAGACACCGGATCTGCGCAACTTCAAGGATCCGTGGAGACGATTTGGATAAAAGGTGTGGGCAATTTTTCGCGAGCTCAAATTGAAACCTTCAAGCGAGTGCATAATCTTATGCAAGTGGTGAAAGTTGGACTGGATACGCATAAGTGGCTTGTACAAGAAGGATGTCCTTCACTACCGGCTGAGTACTACGCAATTGCGACCTCAGTTGCTGACGAAATCCTATCCAGCTACCCGAAGAAGAGAATCGAGGGCCTTCCCAACCTATCTGATTTCCAGTATGCGTTGCTCTACAGAGCTTCCCCTCCAACATGGCTATCCAGCTACCCGAAGAAGAGAATCGAGGGCCTTCCCAACCTATCTGATTTCCAGTATGCGTTGCTCTACAGAGCTTCCCCTCCAACATGGCTATCAGATGCCTCGATAAGGGCTTTGTGCATTCGGCTCTGTGAGGATTATTCTTCGTGCAGATTTGCCGGCTTTCAGTCAGCAGTAGCAAGATCCAAGCGAACGCGGACCGAAGAGCCTGTGGCTGACCACGCCACACTCGAACGAGTAATAAAGATGGCCCGTGAAGATGGAGTCGATACGGTACTGCTCCCGTTGAACTTCTCGAATTTTCATTGGTGTTGCGTTGTTGTGAAAGCTCATGCAAAGCGGATCTACTACTACGACCCGCTAAACCAAGGTCCGTACATTAAAGCTGCCAACGCTGTTGCTAACAGCCTCAAGATTGGTGGACTTACCGAGTACGACGTGATCCTTCAAAACAATCCCATCCAGTTTGATGGTTTCAGCTGCGGCGCTTACGTCTGCTGGATGTTCATTAGGCAAGTCTCTACTGGACACCCCGTGGATATTAGCGTTGCATCTCTCACGAAGCGTCGTTTCGAGCTTTTCTACTACATGCTGAAAGATCATCTGCTGCCCATATTGTACAGCCATCGGTCAGTGCTGAACAAGATGACACGGAGGAAAAGCGCCCTGCTGTTGCTCAACATGAAGATATGCAGCAAACCCACGAAGAAGAACAAGTGGAGCCAACGCAGAAGCAAGAAGTTGCACAAACGCGGGTCTAAATGTAGCTTTGGCTGGATGGTTGCCTTTCAAGACCTGCAAAAACCCAAATACATGTCTTTTCAGCTTTGACCCTGCAGAATAAAGAGCGATCTCATTAAACTGAAGCACAGGAATGGTGAGCTTGAGCCTGTCGTGCACGGAACTCAATGCGATCGACGAGATAAAAGCCTATAAGAGATCTTTCCAGGATTTTATTTATGGAGATTCCAGTACTAATCCTGTTAAAAGCTACTAGCATTACTGTACGTATTCTTAAAACATGATTTAATCATGAAACGTACATTATTAATCCTGGAAGAAGGACAGCGACACGTTAGGTATCTTTCTCGTCCTCAACGAATCTTCCCGTATCTTCCCCATATGGCTACTCAAATAAGATAGGATTTGACGTCCAGGATTAATCCTGACCTTAATCGTGTACAGTTCCATGTAAATAATCCTGGCCTCCAACACCTGCCTTTTAATTACAGGCACCAATACACTTTTGTAATACTTCAATAATATTATACGTCTGATTGTGAAATAAATATTACAATATCATTACAAATATATTGTTATGATCATTTGAGACGCTTGCGAACGAGAGTACGAATCGTGATATAAGCACTTTACGCGGCGTCTCCTCTATCTCTTGAGCCCTTGAAAGCTACGGAATGCTTGAAATATAATAAGCTGTGGTCGCCAAAACAACAATCTCCTTTTTCGGGCCACAAAAATGACGATAGTTATTGTGCTTTGTAGATGGAATATTTATCCGTTTTATAGCCTAGATCGAGAGCATAAAACCACGCGTACAATGAGATGGGAAGAGGCAGGCATCAATTATTAAATAAAATTTTTATCTGTGGTCGAATTATCATTTTAAAAACGGCAAAAAGGGTCGATTTACAGGATATCGATGTAGATTTGGTGGTTGATCGATCCCGAGCGGTCGATTTGGCTGCCGTAGCTCGATTTATCAGCCAGTCTAGCAAGATGGATTTGTACTTTTATTAAACTGCAATTTAATAAAACGACCTCTTTTTATTATAAATCGAGCAGTAGGCAAAGTGAAGAGGACAAACACATTGAAATGTACAATATCGGTAATTAAAAATCTCTTGCTAAAAGCAATTGAAATTGCTCCTTTCAACTGAAGGTACTCTTACAGTTTTTTTATGAGTTCATACGTCTAAAAAATACAATAAGATTGCAAATATTTGCTAGCAGATATTACTCTCCATCCTTGCTGCCTAGCTTGGCACTACTGGGGCGTTTCCACAAGCAGCACAAGCCGAATCGATGCTGTTGTTTAACAGCGTGCAGCGGGGACACGCCCACGGTTGGAAACGATAAAACTTGAGCTGCACTGGGTTCGGCGACATGAGCAACATCTCCAACACGTCCACAAGTTCTTCATTCTCCAGCATATGACCATTGATGCCGACCAGAATATCTCCCTCGCGAATCGCACCGCTAGCTTCAGCTGGTAGCTTCTCGCCTGCGCCGTTAACTTCGAAGCCCGACACAATAAACGCTTTTTTAAAGTCCGATGACGAATCATCGTCACTAGTCTCTTCCAGCAACAAGCCGATGCCTCCGTCCGATGCATTGAGGCGTACGTCATATATCTTTACCCGAGCTTGAGAGACTTCTGTTGTTTTATCAGCTGTAGCGTCTTGCTCCTCTGTAATCGCAGGTGTGTCGTCTTCGAAAATCTTGTCCGGGTTCACTTCCCTTTGTTTCTCAGTAGGACGATGAGTCGAGTAATCACGTAGACGCACAGAGTTCCGCATGGATTGGGACATGGCCATACGTAGCACCGCTCGTCCATCAACTGGCGTCGAGACTGGAACCTTATCTTTCGACAAGATCCCATTTAATCGCGACAGTGTATCTTGTGCTGATTGGTGTGCAATATGCAGATGGATATCCTCATCACGCCATCCATTTGCATTCTTCACAGGCATCGACTTTGGAGCGCGAGGAGGCAGCGAAATCGGACTTGTGGGCACTGCTGTAGGACCCGCTTGGACTAACGGTGGGAGTGGGTGTTCCTGCGTGATACGGACACTTCGTTCCATCTTCGCTAGCAACTCGTCTTCCAGACCAAATTCCACTTCATGCGGCGCACCTTTACCGTTCTTTACCACCGCTTCTGCAGCTTTTTTCTCTGTTTTTTCGTTATTATTGGTCTCATCCGGTTCATCGGCGGACGCTTCCCACCATTTGTGGATCTCCGACGCAATCTTTTCAAGATTTTCATGTTCAATTCCATTGCGTTCATAGAACAAAAGTGTCGGTTGGTATCCTCCGCGTTCGATACGTAGCTTCACATCCGCCCACGTGCCTACAAGTTTAACACGCGTATCGTCAAACAGGAACCAGCGTTCCTTCTCCACTCCGTCCTCATTTAGTCTACTAGAGAAGAACCCCACATAGTGACGACCATAGTAGCACACGAGTCCTCTGAATGAGTACACAGAAGCCACTTCCGCTGAGTTGTCCAGTCTGAAAATCCGTCCTAAATCCAGAGCTTGCTGGGACTCCTCGTCGCCTTGACGTTGCGTCGATAAGAGCTGCATCCAGTCCTTAATATCCGTCTTGTTGACGTGACTACTGGACCAAATGATACTGATGGAGAACACCATCGGAAGTGTGAGGATCCACCGACTTAATGCTCGTTGGTTGCCTTTCTCGCACTCGTCACAGGTCCCAGCTACTTCTTGTGACTGCGCTTCAGCTCGCAGTACTTCTTCTAGCGTCACATGCTTCTTGTCTCCTCCAGCGCGTGCACTATTAAGTAGTTCTTGAGCGTATACTCTATACAGGAAGTCTGTATTCATTAAAGGTTCAGCGGTGTGGCCACAAGAGGCACAGATTTTAAGCTCCATGAGGTTCATTTGGAACAGTCGGTGGGCCACACACTGGGGCTCACAGATGATGGCGGACGCGTCCTCCCGTACGGATTCGGACATCTCCTCCACCTTGTGGACGCCGCTACTATGTGCGCAGCCTCTGTGACGCAATAGCAGCATCCGGTTAAATGTGTCGTAGTGTAGAGCGTCTAGGATGGTCTCAAGCGTCTCTGTGGCGTCGTTCATAGCCCCGAGAGCGAACGTATCGCCCAGTGCGAGTCGTACACGGTCTACGTCCAGTACGGGCTGCTCTGCGAACTGGTACATGACAAAGATCTGCTCCAATTCGCACAAAAGACAAGGAGTGATGGTCTCTGTCCGCATTGAGCTGGCGTTCGTGGGTTTGCCGCCGCAGCGGTGGTGCACGGCGTGGTCGCCCATGGATATGAGCACACGACAGCTTCGCACGTGCCATAGGCTCTGAATGATCACGTTCAGGAAGCAGTTGTTGGCGCCCAGGTCGTTCCGCAGACCCTTACGCGCACTGAGCGGCCGTGGAACCGAAGCGCCCAACATGAGGATTGGATTCTGGGTTTTTCTTCAAGGTTTGGGTGATGCATATTTTTGATTTTTGTCCCCTGATTTTTTCTTACAAAAATTGCCCAGCAACTTTCTATTATTTTGTGTTTTTGTTAGATTTTTTCCTTTGCAGTAAAAATCCGTTGCATAACCTCTAGGGGCGTCATGGGATGTTTTTGAAAGATACACATGAGTCTCATATTCTGAAAAGTACAGTACCTGTTTCGGTACAGTAAAATTTTTTCGCTTGTCTCATTTCTGAGACCAGCGACTTTTATTGCAATGATATAATCTTAATATCGATCAAATCTTCCTATTACGAAAGTCTTTAAAGATTCTTACTGCTGATGGCATCGTGCTACTGCGCGTGCTGCTGCTGTTGTCGTGCGATGTTGTTGTTGATACTGCGTTTGCTGTTCCTGTTTTTGTGCGATGGGGCTGGTGTAGTCGAACAGCGCCGGCGCGTGTGAGCATCATACCGCGAGGAGATCTCTCCAAGTAAGCCATGACAAGACTACGTGCCGCAAGCATTTCGTCCCATGTCGTAATAAAACCACTCACGAACAGTTCATTTGGGTCTCTTTCATGCGACTTGTATTACCGCAGTTGACGGATTCCCAGCGCTCAGCGAACCGTTGACGGTTTCACGTGAGCTAACGCAGGACAAAGAGAATCGCCAACGCCCACGAGGGCTTGTCAGCTGTGGCAATGGGTGGCGTCAGCTTTATTACCTTGTGCAGAATGGCGCACAGTGGCGCTGGTCGGCATCAAATGTATGGGTGTGCGCTGGCACATGTTGAAGTGAGCTCCACGACGTTTCGTTGTCGCCTGAAACAAGAATCCCATTGGTTATAAAATCGTTTAAAGCACCAGTTTCATGGGACAGCTTTTCTACCAATAATCGCTCGAATTCCTGCGTGCTCGAAGAGCATGGCACACGTACAGTAGCGTGTTATCGCCAGCATAGAAACTGTCAAATAAAATGTACAATACCGCCAAACGTCTTTCCCGTAGGGTGGGTTCGCAACTCCATAGAAATGGCTCAAAATAGACAGACCAAAGCGAGAGCTCCATCACAATTGCTCTGAACCAGCAGAGCTCAAGTCACAAGTACATCTCGTGAGCGAAGACCATCCAAGCGGCCACTCGCTTCGTCACTCACCCCGTCACAATTACCGCACCCGTAACCGCATCGATCCATCGAGCAGCATGGCGGCGGTGCTGTCTCCTGCGTCGCTAACTGTGCAAACGAGCGAGCCCCACTCCACCAAGAAGCGTCCGTTGTCTCCCCCGCGGCCGTTGGAAGAGGTGCCCGACGTCTCGGCCGATGACCTCACAACTCCCAGGCCG
Source organism: Phytophthora infestans T30-4 (assembly GCF_000142945.1). NCBI lineage: Eukaryota > Oomycota > Peronosporomycetes > Peronosporales > Peronosporaceae > Phytophthora > Phytophthora infestans. Next base: position 605,981 of record NW_003303716.1, on the reverse strand, counting down.
ACGGTTGGTGTAAGTGGCTCGGTAAGCCCCAAGAACGAGTCCGTCGCTGCCATTGATCCGCACCAGCTTAAGTTGCTCAAAGTCATCGGTCGAGGCACGTTTGCACGTCAAGTGGCACTCGCCCGTCACAGCGAAACGCAGAGCATGTACGTCGTCAAGACATTGGACAAAAGCAAGCTAGTTCAACGCAAACAAGTCGTCCACACGCTCGCAGAGAAGAAGGTGCTTGAAAAACTAGGCGGCCACCCATTCATCGTCAAGCTCTACTCATCCTTTCAAACCGACCGCGATCTAAACTTCGTACTTGAATACTGTCAAGGAGGCGAACTCTTCTTCCACTTGCAACAGCAATTCGCGCAGAAATTCGACGAAAACACCACGCGGTTCTACGCCGCTGAAGTGCTCGCAGCACTCAGTGAGCTACACGTCAATGGCGTCGTGTACCGCGATCTTAAGCCAGAGAACGTTCTACTCGACGCTCAAGGACACGTCAAGCTGGCTGACTTTGGCTTTGCCAAACAGGACATGGGTCCTGGACAACGCACCTACTCGTTCTGCGGTTCCCCCGAGTACTTGTCGCCTGAGATGGTCAAGAAGAACGGCCACGGTATGGAGACGGACATGTGGTCCTTCGGCTGCTTCATCTACGAGCTGCTGACGGGCTCTCCCCCCTTCCAATGCGACGATATGCACCGCCTTTTCAGACTTATCCAGCAAGGGCGTGTCTGGTATCCTCCCTATCTTTCGGGTCATGCAATGTCACTGCTTAAGGGCTTGCTATGTGTGAATCCTGCTCGCCGTCTCACTGCCGCACAAGCTATGGGACACCCGTTCTTCACACTGGCACTCAACTGGGACGAGCTCATCCAGCGCCAAGTGGCGCCACCCATCGTCCCCGTGTGCCATGGCTGCGATTGCACCGACAATTTCGACGACGATTTCACGAACGCACCCGTGGTTTCCCTTAAGCTTCAATCGGGCGACCTCGTCAAGCGTCTTCGACGTGACGACTGCTCCTGTCCAGTAGCTAGAGCAGACGAGTTCCAAGACTTCTAGCCACCCGACATCCCATCTGTTCAAGACGTCGTGGCGGCAAGTGGATACATTCCCTTTCATGCGATCCAGTGCTGCAATTCATAGCCTGCAAGCAAACTACTGTACCATGGTCATAGGCTTCCTGTAGTTTTAGTGATGGTTTCCTTTGCAAAAAGGTCTCATCGTTTTAATGTTTCGATAGTCGCTTATTCCGTAATTTTCTCGTGTACGTAATTAATTTATTCAACGTGTAATGTATTTTTCGTATATATTTGTCATTTGCTGGTTTTTTTTTCTTCGTGAAGTAATACACAATAATTGAGCAAACATTACACAATGTATCCTGAAAATTCATAAACCACAAGCGAAACTTTCGATTCGAAAGCTATGGCCGACGAGGAGTCCAAGAAGGACGCTGTCGCAGTACCCGATGCGTCGCCTTCAGAGACCGCCAGCACCTCTAATTCGGTCAACAGCGAGTCAACACGCTCACACAAAATCCGCCATGAGATCAGCTTACATAGCGACACGGCTCGTCCGCTAGTGGGACTGGAGCTGCCCGTTTACGGCTCCGACATGAGTAAAGTCCTGGAAACGGTAAACGGACTGGCAAATCTGCAACAAGCGCATGAGACTAAGAGTCAATTCCTACCAGTAAAACTACGTCCTTCAGAGCCGTCATGCAAGCCTCTATTTGCAGATCTGACCAAGACGCAAATGATTTTGCTGCGAGTGAAGCGTTCCAAGCGGAAACGCGGCGAAGAAGAGAAGAAGGAAGAAACTAACGATACAGAGGCAATTAATACTGATGGCTACTGTATTAAAGCCGAAGTGGCGGGACTGATAAAGGAAAAATACGTGTGCGAAGGCATGGCCGACTTCCAGTACTTCACGGCGCGATCATTCTACCCCACGTTAAAACCAGGCAAAGACGCGCTCACAGTCGTCGCCAACACGACCGACGCAGTGGAGACAGCAGTGATGAATAGCGCAGTAGTGGAAAACGGTCCGCTGTCCATGCCGTCACTGCGACAGCGAGAGCTTCAGGACTGCTTACGACCGTACTTAGCAGTAGAGAACGAGACGCAGCTGGAGATGATCCCCGAGGTGTTCTCCAAGGTGGATTTGCCACTTAAATACGAATTCAGACAACGATCAGGCTACCAACCCACCACTACAGCGAAGAAGACGTCCAGTACCATGACGTATCTGAACTTCCACGACGACACCGCTGCACCGGTTGGACCCAAGCCTGAACGCCCTGTGGTGCGTCGGAGATCGGTCGGTGTGGACGACAACGGTGTGGATTTACGTGTAATGGAAATATTACAGGGAAAACTAGAGCAGAAACCGGTATGGCTACGCTCAAAGCTGTTCGACGGACTGGATGCAATTGAACGTCGAGCAGCTCGTCGATTGCTGCGGAAATTCTGCTACGTGTTTGTCGATGGACCTTGGAGAGGCTCATGGATCAAAATGGGGTACGATCCACGTCTTCCTGAAGAATCCGAGTCGGCGTCGCGTTACCAGGTCGTGGAGCTGAGAAATAACCGCGAGCTGGTGCACTCAAAAGTGACGCATGCGACCAGGAAACGTATCAAGAAATTCGTCGGTGCCAGCTCAGGCAACGCGAATGGAGAAGGTGGTCACGTCAAAGGTCCACGAATTGTTAAAGTCACGCAGACGTCGGCGTTGGAGAACGCACAAGCTGCTAAACGTCGTCGGAAGGAGCGATTTACTCGAGGTGAGACGCGACGCTCGTACCTTGTGGAGCCCACGATGCCCGGATCTGGTTCTTCTGTTAACGCAGTTGGCTCGCCGCCTCGAGCAAGTCCCACGTCATCGACTGTTAATTCAGGAAATGACTGGGAGTCTGAAGACGAGCAAGAGGATAAGGAGTCCGATGGAGCGCCAGATAGTGCTGACAATGCCCCGAACATGGTATCAGAAAACAGCGACAAGATCTTTGAGATCTTTGGCGTGCAATTGGCCAGTCCGAATGTCTTGTTCCAGCTTGATGAAATTGACGACGACGAGGTGCGAGAATGGACAGCTCAGTTCACAAAGCAGGCGACACCATCGCTACTTGGAGGGTGGTATCCGACGCAAATGTTCTTGCCACTACGTGAGATCATCAGGCTGCGTATTGCCGCAATGGTAGGTCGCTCGAAAGCGGAGTTAGACACGAGACGCAAGCGTCTGGATGCTTTAAAAAAACAGGCACTCAGTGACTACGCAGAGGAGCTGGCTGGTCGATCGACTAGCAAGAAATCAAACGCTGGAAACAATGAGATAAAGGCAGATAATGAAGCAGAAGAAGACGAGGAACTGGCCTTCGAGAGGTCACTGATTGAAGAACGCAACGCCGGATCGAATGTTGAGAAGCTTGCAGCTGGTATTGAAGCAGAGAAAGAAGACGAAGAGGAGGAAGACTTGGATGATGAAGAAGAAAACGACAGTGCTGGCCGCTCTCGCGTCGTCTATGAAGACGACATGGACGAAGAAGAACAGGAAGACACGGACGAACAAGTTCAATCCTAGCTGTTTATTTGTGTTGTTTAAGGAGGTGACAAACGAGACTCTGGACCGTACAAGCAGCCATGTCAATGCTTGATGGGCTTCTTCTTAAGAATCTCTTCAATGGGGTTCGATGCCGGAGCGTCTTCGTCATTGTTCACGTAAGCCATGAGGTTGAACAGCAGATCTTCTTCTGGAGAGTTCCCGTCGCTTGTTCCACCGTATTCCACAGGGATATTCTCCACTGGAATACGTTCCGACAACGCTTCAAATATCTTCTTCTTACCACGAACAATGATCACCTTCTCTCGAGTCACGTCGTCTACCATTCCTTTGACTGTGTTCCAGATCATACTGAACCACGATGGCACATTGATCACAAAGATGTAAGCACAACGCTCAGGGTAGTGCTTGCCCGACACGGAGGCAGCTTTACGAACATACTCGACCGCTTCTCCAGCAAAGTCCGAAATACCGATACCATTCACATCTAATACCGATATCCCTTTACGGTTATCGTCTTGTTCAATCACTTGCCACAAGAATTCCGTGATCATGAGGTAGTTGTGCATCAGATCGTCCAGAGTGAGACCCGCACTCTTCAGTGCCTTTAAATTGATCTTTCCCGGTTTCTCGTAGTACACTGGCTCCCCATTTTTACCGCGTTTGTGGTAGTAGTGAGGGTAGTTCTCCTTGATAATCTTGAAATGCGGACTGGGTTCTTCAAGAAGCCGATCCACACCTTCTTCGCGTCGCCACTCGGTAGTCTCATTGTAGCGTTCCAATGCCTTCACTTCATCTCCTTTTTCAGCGAGAATAAATCTCTTAAGGACTGAACCTGTGGTCTCTAAGGCAGTAACCGAGTGAGTGGTAACTACTCCGTTAGCTTGGGAAGAACTTGGACGACAAGCGCTTCCATTGGCGCTGGCTGTTTGAGCCCCAGGAACAAAGCGGTATTCAGTCACGATGAGCTTCAGTGTACCGCTAGCTGTAGGACTTGAATACTCCGTGTGGTCCACCTCTGGCTCAAAAACCGGAGGCTGGAAGAGTGACGAGAACGGGTGATCTACTTTAACTGCGACGTAGAATGCAGGAAGCATCACCAAAACCAGGACAACCAGCTCGCGACGTAGACCATCTTCCATAGTGTTGAGAGCGCCATAAAGGTGGTGAGTCAGCACTGCGTAGAACAGTGCGAAGATCGGCACAGGCACGCGACGTAGTAGGTCGGAAACACGGTAGAAAACTGCCATGCCGCGCTTGATCTTTGGAGCTGAAGGGGGTTTCTCATTCTTGGCGGCAAGTTGTCGCATTATCTTGCGAGGTGCAATGCCGGTAAGTCGCACCAATAGCTCGCCAGGTCCATTTCTCAATGGCAGCTCAAAAACGGACTCGTGTTCGTCTCCACCAGGTCCAAGAGGTTTCGCATGTGTCGCTATTTTCTGCTGCAGCAACGTACCAGGCAGTACCGCCTCCGCGCCGTTTGACAAGTGGAAGGTAATCTCCGCTACCGCCTTCTTACAATTGATATTACCGGTATTCGTCCTCCTGGCCGTGCTCTCCAGTAGTCCCAAAGGCAGTGCAATCTTCTGGCCGTAATTGTACGGAGCAATAAGCTTGTTCAGCATGGAAATCTGGTCGATTTTGGGCTTGGTCGGCCAGATAGCGAACCTCAGCTCTGTCCCTTTGCCGTCGCAGCAAATGTAGCCACCGGCAATTTTACTCGTAGGCTTTTTAAAGTTGCTGAGTCTTTTGTTGAACATCTGCGAGTGGCGGTTAGACTCCACTACCGTAATGGCCACATTACTGTCACCAAAGCACACTGGGCCGCTCTCCGTTTCGGGCGTCTCAGACATGGATAAGCTTCCCGACGCTGACAGCGCTGACGTGGATGCAAAAGACGCCAGTTTGTCGAGTTTATCTCCTTTGTCTTTCTTATTCTTCGTCACTCCGACACCCGCTGGGACTTTCGTAAAGCATACGAAAATCTCTCCAGGCACATTGCGAGGTCTGGGCCCCACGTATCCGGTAATACCGCCAGTTTTGTTGTTCCAGACCATACCGCGCTGGTTTATGAGTACTAATGGCTCTCCGTAGAGCACAGTATCCCCTTGAGAGCGTTGATCAGTCGGGTGTAGCACCTGGAATTCGTCCTCTGTGAAGAGCTGCTGGAGCTTGGGGCCAAGTGGCGGCACGCAGCTCAAGATCCCGTGACGTCCGTTCTTCTCGTAGTATCCAATGCCCAGCTCTGATGCAGCAGACCCATTGCCCTCTACGTAGGCGGAGCGAGTCGCAAGCCGCACCTTTTGGCCGTACCGCAGCACGTGGGCGTCCATGACGTCGCTCGACTAAGCTAATACTCGAAATGAAGGGGAGCTTTCAGGGCGGTTTCGCACAAGGATCGGATTGGCTTAAAATGATTTTGACGTATCAGACGAAAAAGCACTTGAAGTTGGAAACGCTTACGATTGGACGAAATTCAGCAAAAGCCAGCAAGTACGTGGCGCCGTTCATGCTGTCGTGCACCTGATACTTTGATCACTCCACAGTAATCTGCAATGAACCTTAAGCGCCATAATGCTGTTGTAAAATCGACTTAACTCCGAGCTAACCAGCTTTGGCTGATTTGCAACCCGTATTCTATTGGGGTTATCGATAGGAGAGAAGATCAGGTCTCTCCAAATTTAAAGACGCGTGCAGCCGTGGACAGTCTCGTCGGGACGGTCGAGTACCAGAACGTTCATGAGATCGTTGTAGAAATGCGGGAAGTACTTGCAAGCACGCGTGCAGTCCGGTTGGGAGTTGGTGTCCAGGATAATCGGACACAGACGCTCGTCACCAGTCTCCTCGTCAGCTTCCCACGACAGCATGACGTCCACGCCGTACAGCGCACGCGACTTCGTGCAACGGCCCAGACCAAGCGGAGGATATTGAGCGGTAGCGCATTCAAACAGCTTCTTAATAGTCGAGCAGATCTCGGCGTACACCATGGACCAATCCTCGCTCGGATACTCATTGTCGAACCGCTCGACGAACTCAGCGTTGTCCATGATACGAACAGCGAAGTCCGAGTTGGTAAAGTGGGTCTCAAAGTCCTGGAAATTGTCCATCGTGAACTCCTTGTTGGAAATACGAAGCCAGTACACTCCACTCAAGTAGAGCTCTAAAGGCTTCGTGGACTTGACCATCACTAGGAAGCGCAAGTCAAACTTGCGTTGGTCGATCAACAACGGACGGTGGATGTACTTGCATGCGATCTTGGATCCCGTTTCGGTCAGACGCGCGAGGTGCGCCGCATTCTGCGCGATGCACGTGTCAATGGAACGCGCCATGTTCCACGGCTTGCAGATCCAGTGGTTCGCCTCGTCATCGTCGTCTCCGTTCTCGTGAGCAGCCAGGTCGCGTCGGAGGAACTGTGCGATAAGCTCAGGGAACTCACTAGTCATGTTGTACGTCTCCGCGAGCCAGTCAGGCTGCACAACTTCATTTTGCCTATAAAAACACGATAAGAATGTAAGTGGATCTCGCTGATAAGGTGCAAGTTTGATAGTTGCGTACAGCTTGCACATTTCGTAGAGCAGATCTTTGCACGTGAGGATCTTTTTGTTCGGGAACTGGTTGATGATCTGTACGTTCCCGTTCGTCGTGTACTTGGGGAAGTCTTTGAGATGACGAGTTGACCACACAACTTGAGCCTCATCCTCATTGTCCACCAGCGTAAAGCGTGGATGAGTCAAGTTGTCGTGCACCAATTGCAAGTCTGTTAAGTGGAAACGTTAGCTAGGTTGGACGTCCATACTTAAATGTGTGACCTTACCGGAGCACACACGAAGCGGGTCTGACCCTGCCACGACAGTGGAAAGCGGGACCGATGTCGTGGTAGTCGCTGGATCTGGAAGTGTCTCCGAGTCGTGGCTGACGATGGCGTGGAACTTTCCGCGAGCGCTTGCGAGCGTGTAGTTCTGTTTGCGGCCATTAGCAATCTCCAGCAGCTGGTCCACATACGGACTGTCAGCATTACCAGGCTGGTAGAATAGCGCAGCGAGTAGTGCTGTATGCATGGCTACTTCTGCTGCATACTCGGGGAAGTAGTCACGCGACAGGAAGTCGCCGCCTTCGATAGACTGAACAGTCCAAACTAGGGAGAACGCGCACTGTGACGGACCGAAGTAGAACGGTGCCATGCGCACGTTGGGCTCGTCTCCGTGCTCAATGGCTGATCCAACCTCATCCATCACATACCAGATCGTGGAGGAGTCCTCAGGTTTCGCGCTGCCAAGACGATATGTGTTGGCGTAGCGCCACACACGGTCAGTGACAGCAGCCACGCGTTCCTCCTTGGAGAGACCAGCGGTTCCATCCAATTGCATAAGGTTCACCATGCGTTCGAGAAGCGGTGGCACAGCCTCCAGCTGCTCGCGCACCTTGTCAACAGTAAATGTCCAAGCGTGGTCTACCAAGAAAAGAGCCTCGTCCGCGTCAGGTTGCACGGGTGCCAAGTCCACGTCATCGCGCACAACGGCGTGCAAGTCTCCATCTTCATCGCGAGCAAGGAAAAAATAGTTGCCGGCATCAAACACCTCATTCCTGCGAGTCGTCGAGTCGACGTCACCAGTCAGCACTTGAATTCTATGACACTCACTTGCTACTACATTACAAATAATAGCATTAAAAGTCCCTACTTGAGTTTGTAGTACGCTACAGGCCACAGGTACTCGGGTACTTGCGCCGCCACCAGTTGCGCCTGGTGCTGCTGTAGGAATGCTTCCATCTCTTGCTCCATCGTTGCGAATGCTGCAGTTTTTCGTGGAATGGCTACATTGTGCTAGAGGCGTACTTAGACAATTTCTGTTTAGTGACATCGAACTTAGCAGTCAGAGTGATGGTCATATCGCATTTTGAGCGCTGCAATTCGGCACCCGCTAGCTCATGGACAGCGGGCGACACAGTCGAGCACGCGAGAAGAACAGTAGTGGGGGATACACGATGGACTTTACGTCCTCCTTCCACCGGTCCAAGCGTCCGCGCTCCGAAGATCCTCCCAGTGAAGAGGAGAAAGAGAGCAGCGTCTTTAAACCCAGTGCGGGCTCCAGCATGGACATTTCCTTGACGTCAGCGTCGAGCACTACGAGTCCATGGCGACTACCAGCCAATCAGACGCTTGTGGACAATCAAAAGTACCTGAACGAGCAGCTGCAACACGTCGTGGCGCTGTCATCGATGTTGGGGGCTCGCTCTTCCGGTCTGGAGAACGGTACTAGGAGATTTTTAGCCAAGGAGAAGGCAGCAGAAGACGACGTAGACAAAGTCTGTACTCTGGATCTAGCCAAAGTCTGGAGACTGCTAAGTGTAGGAATGACGCAACAGACAGAGGAGCAAATGAGGGCTGAGAGTGGAGTGAGAGAGGTCATGGACCTCGTGAGTTATCTGCTCTACGTAAGGGACCGCGAGCTGGATCGTCAGAATCGACTAAGCGAGAATTTAGGCAGAGTGGAAAAGCAATTGGAGAGGAAAAATCACATCGTGCAGACTCTGACGACGGATCTTGAGATGTTGAAGCAGAACTTTGCTCAGAAAGAAAATGCATTCAAGGCTAAGGAGAAGAGTTTATTGGCTGAAAGAAAGACGCTGCAGGTGGAGAAGAAAGCGCTGGAAGTCAACTGCGCCAGGTATGTAAGGCTACGAGTATCTAATTTGTGCTAGTGGAGCTTACGTTTTCTGCTCATACGTATAGGTTACAAGGTGTGGAGACGGCGTATAAAGCGCAACTGAGGAGAAAAGACGTCGACTATGCACGGCTCAAAAAAAGTTTACAGGATGCAGTTGCACGAGCTGCTAAGGAGAAGCGAGTATGTCTAGCTTGTCACTGTTGTTGGGCTCGTAACTAAAGGTGTCGGATGTGGTCAGGGCATGGCGATAGCAAAGACTTTGAATGGACTTCGAGAGCGAAAACAGGCTTCGACGACGAAGCAGTCCAAGGAGAGCAAGCTTACGAAGCAGATTATGGATAATTTGGAGCGTAAGAAAGCCGAGCTACTGTTAGACAACGAAGCGCTGGCAAAGAGCTACGATGCGTTGCAACACCACTTGGAATCGCTCACGTCGCAGTACAAGAAGGCTGTTCAACTCTTCCTTGCCCAGTACGCTGCGAGTCCTGCTATTGTTATTAAGCTTTCTAACTTTAACGCTGTTTGTTTTACTGTGAAGGAAAAACTTGGAGGGTGATGCTGAAGAATTGGAGAAACTGGCGAGAGCTCCTATTGACGACTTTACTCCAACACCGTTCAACATGGCTACAAAAGAAAGCATTCCGCAGTACATTTCTGCATCAATGGAGGCTTTGGACGGAAAGTTGAAGCAGCTCGAGCACGTCATTCGCAATGAACTACCATCCGCAGAAGCTCGTAGTGATCGAGAGGTGATCAAGCGATTGCGACGGAAGCTGGACGACGCACACGCCATTATCAAGGAGCAAGACCAGCTGCTTCAAGCGTCGTTATCGTCCCCTGCAGTTGACGTCCGAGTCAAGAAGAAACGGGATGGATTGACAAAGCTTGTTGTCGATAAAGTTGGTGCCAGAAGCTCGCCTAACGTGGCTTTCGAGGAAGAGATGGCGCAGGAGAAAAGCGAGCTGGCTGTGCTTCGCCAGAATCTGGAGAAGGAACGCAGACTCTTGCAAGAGCAGGCTGTCAAACTTGACAAAGACCGCTTGGAGTTTGAGGTGAGCAGCAACTAAATGAACGTAGACTCTACGGTACCGTGAAGACCTAGGTCAAATATCTGACTCAAACGCTCTTTTTCGCAGATCGGTAAACGTGATGAAATGTTCTTTACACCCGATGATGCCATGCTGTCTTCTTCTTCTACTAGTTGCTTAACACCTAAGCGACAACGTCGATCAAAGAGGTTCGACTTGGACTCACCCATTGACATGCCAGTCTCTGGTACGTGATCATTTTCATGATGCTAGTGCTTTTGCAGTTGCAGTGACCTCTTTTGTGTGTTCATCATGCAGCCACACCAGGCACAGCAGCTCTGCTTAAGAAGATCGGGATTAAAGTCCCCACGAAGAAGTGATCATTTTGAGAGAACAATTGCTTGGCAGTTCGTACAGTAAATAGTATCTACTAGATACAGCTACAAAGTGATACCTGTACTTTGAAGAACTCGATGCGATACTGTAGACTCTACCATAGAGGCTCTATTAGAGCGGCTCTCCGCGAGTCAGGTGCTGGTCGGTCCGGATAGCCTCGTGAGGTTGACGGTCAACCTACCAGTTGGTCAGTCAGCGGATGCCAAGAATTATGCTCAACGATCGTTAAGCACTCCTCACTGAGGAGTCCTCAGTGTGGCCCTCACCACGAGATCGAGGGACTTGTCTGCTATCCGGGTACAGTTACGGGAGACAGAGCGCCTCTTTCGGTGCAGTCTTCGTTGGTCGCACTGCTTGGGTCGCGTGATCGAAACTTGCGACGGCGCGATAGCAAATCTCGGTCGTGTCAAGCCGACGACCGAGCGAACTCTGATTTAGAGTCCGCGCGTCGGCAGAGTCAAGTGCCGACCGTCGCCGCGCATTTAAACTTGTAGAGCTCGTGACGGTCTCGTCAATGAGTTGCAGATCCTCAAGTCGGAAGGACCCAACGCTTTAATAGCGCGTTGATTATTGGTTACGCTGCTACATGCCATCGTCCCCTTCGTGTGGCTACAACGGTATCATAAACTGTTGGTGCTGAGAAAACTTAATCCGAATCGAGAAATGGAACACACACATGGCTTGGTCTTGCCTGGATCGAAATTGATCCTGCAGGGAACAGGTGGCAGGTGGTCACCTAGGCACGGAAAAGCCAAGCAGTCAGGAGTGCGACAGCGACGAGACGGTTTGTCCGTCTGGCCATTGGTCTTTGAGAAGCCGTTCCCAGTTCGGAACTGAGTTCCCTCAAAGACGATCGATCAGGTCCAGTCCAGGCAGAGAGCAGATCATGGCGTTCTGTGCTGGGAGGGAGGCGAGGGGCTGGCAGCGCGACGGCTGGGAGACTGAAGTTGACCCGATCGAGCAGGAGGACGCACTTTTCGGAAGTCTAGACGAAGACGAACTAGAAACAGCGGGTCCGGACGAGCTAATTACCACTTCGTTCTCGATGGAGCGCGATACGGTAGAGTTAGATTTGGTGGAGCGGCTCTCGTGGGACGCTACAAGCGAAGCCTCCAGCGACGAGGAAGAGGAGACGTCGCAGCTCATGCGGCCCACACAGCTCCCCATCCAGACTAGCACGACACCTACAGAAGAAGCGCAGTGGAATCTCATCTCGCCGTGTTCTGAGACCGCGTCGCCACGTCCTTCAATGACTGCGACATTGTCTCCATTGACACGAGTGTCGATCTCGTCTCCGGTGCGTCAGTTGAGGTTCTTTGAGCCCGAACACGAGCCTACAGACGAACAGATTAATGGAGCGATCGAGGAAGAGGACGAGGAAGAAGAAGAGGTGGCCCCCTTCGACCCCGACACTTGCTGGACCGCCGACGCCGACAGTGTATTGTCATCTCCCGTAGCTAAAGTATCAGAAAATCCGTTCCCGACGTACCATCCAACTGAGCCTGTTACAAGGACGGCAGCTGACGACGTCATCAGCGACAGTGACGAGGAGGAAGATCGACAGAGAACAACTGCCTCGCTTCGACCGAGTTTGCTTCCAAGAGTACCGTCAATCTCGCAGTGGAGGCGACAGAAAGCCCGGACATGTTCAGGTGCAGGGTCAGCCGGGATGCCGACTGCGCTGTCACTTGCTACATTCAAATCCCGTACGCGCTCATTATCCCAATCCCGGAATCAGAAGGTTGACGATGAAGACGCTGGAGACTTCTCCAGTGATGACGAGGGCTACACACCAGAGCTGCATCGTCGTCGTGCGTCCGAAACTGAACCTGTTGGTGCTAGTCAATGGCGACGAGCAAGACACTCGAGCATGAACTTTACGAATCATCGGCTAAGCATGAGTATGAGTATGCGCCCGGCGATGATGACCAAACGGTTGCAGGAGGCCAAGAGCAAGTTGAACAGCGGACTGCACCTGCTGCGATCAGGTTCGACTGCGTCTACTGCAACGAGTGAGGAGAGCTATCTGGAAAGCCCTGCCTGTGAAGAGATCAAGAGCGCTCCGGCTGGAATCTATCGCGAACCCAGTATCTTCTCCGACGCTGCAACATCCACAAGTCTCATTAGCGATGCTAGCGCATACAGCGTCGAGGCTGACACGAATAAACAGCATCCTACACGTCAGCAACAATTGCGTGCTGGGGTCTTCAAGGCTGCTGGGCTCTTCAATGCTGCGTCGACTGAGGCGGCTCGTAAACTCAAGTCACGTGGCTTCCGTGCACCACATTTAACAAGACAAAAGGCCGCTAGCGAGACAGAAGAAGAGGATTCTGAATTGTCCACGTCGTATCCTGGTGCTTCTCCTGTTCCTGTTCACGCAAAGACAAAGATATAAAGTGAATCATACGTCGATGTTTTATGTCCGCTTAGACTTCTCGTGAGCTGCTTAGTCCTCTTCGTCTTCGATTTCTTCGTCTGTATCTTCACCCTGAACAACAGTAATCTTGACCTCGTTCTCCAGGTCGCAACCAGCGTAACCATCGCAAATCACATAAAGCTGGAAAGTATGGGCGCCCAGCTCGTCCGGAGCGGCGAATTGCAGTGCCACATTGGCCCGAGCGCTGGCAAACGGCACGCGCTTGATACTCAGTAGCGTGTTCTTCTTGGCGTCACCCAGTACGACCCACCAGTTCTCGGCCTTCTTGACAGGATAGTGGCATGCGTTCACCAATCCCAATTCCTTGTCCTCGTCCTCTTCTTCGTCTTCTTCATCAGCACCTTCACGCTCCAGCTGCACCTTGACACTGACAGCCGAGCCCTGGGGCAAATTCTTACCGTCCTGCTGCACCTTCGTCTGCACTGTCACATCCGGGAAAGCGTTACAGAACTTGGCCACGGCCGACATTTTCTGCGTGTCCAAAGGCAACAACTTGCTGCGTGCATCGTCCTCCATACTCAGAATGTCCACAGGAGTCTCCACCTCCTCTTCCAGATCCATCTCACCCAATTTCTTAAGCGTATCCTTTGTGAAGAACGGGATCTGCAACAGGGGCGATTCACTGCTCCATTGGGCCTGGACAACCATCTGCGCTAGGTCCATCGCAGCCAGCGCAGGCTTCAGCCACCCATTGGAGCTGATCACATCCACCATTGCGTGTAGAAGACGCACAGCGTGACGCAAAACAAAGTCGAGATCTTGACGTAGCGCTGGGCTCAGACGGTCATGCTGCTTGCTGAAATGAGCTTGCAGCAGCACATTCGTCTTCACGTGCGGTTGCCCGTAGTCTCCTCCAGCAGCCACCGGGAACTTCAGATGCTTCGCTAGGCCCTCCAGCTTCTTGTCTTCTCCATATCGACTCGGCAGGTCGCTGAACTCGGTAGCAGACGACAAAATCGTCAGGAGCGCACGCACTTTCGAGTCCGCCTTCAGACTGCACGCGAACAGCTCGATCGTCGTGTACTTGATGTAGTAGTAGGCAGCGATCATGCCCAGATTCAGCGGCGCTAAACGCTCCTCGCCTTCATCGTCGTCCTCCTCCTCGACAACCTGGATACAGCGTGACTCTTCTAGTGCATTGACAGTAGTCTCCACCAACTCGGACAAGTGATCGGACAAATGCACATTCGTCGCGCCCTGCAAGTTGTAGTAATTCGGGTTCTTCATAAAGCGGCGGTACATGAACGTCCACGTGAGATAATCCACCGCGTCTTGCTTACTCTCGATGGTCTTCGTCACGATCTCAGCATTGATATGATCACTCAAAAAGTGTTCAAGCTGTGATTCGACAGGCAACGGATCGTACAGAAACTTGGCGTAGAATTTCTTCTTTGAAGCGTGACAGAACAACACGCACTTGACGGCAGGAGACGCCACGTGGTTGGCGAACTTAGTCATCTGGAACACGTCAGCGAGCTGGTAGTCCACATAGCGGTGCTCTCGCCCGTCGTAGAACTGCGTGCCCATAATCACCACCATGAACGCACTGCACTGAGCACTTTGCAGCTCCCACGCCATCGACTGAGGGACGATCAGTACCTGTATCTTGCCTGCAGCAAACCGGTCCAGCACATACTCACGATTCCGCGAAGACATCGTATCAGTGCAATATCCTACGCCATTCTCCAACGTGTGCAGCAAAGCCGCATCTTCCAGCGGCAGCTCGACCTTATCCTTGGCAGCGTGAGACACGAACTTCTGCGGATCATTCTCAGCCAGCGCAAAGGTAATCAAGTCAATCGCGCTAAGTTGCGCCTGTTTAGCTGAAGGAACAAACACCATCGCCGGTTTCTTCTCTGCTTGGTTCGCGATCGTATTGTACAAAGGTTTGGCCATCGCCAACATACGAGACGAGAAGTCATTAATCTCAAATCCCTGCACACGAATCTCCAGCGGTTGAGGACGAACATTCGGGTGAAAGTTATAAATCCCCTCGGACGCACTGGCGCCGAGCCACTCGCCGACATCACGAGCGTTTGCGATGGAGTTGCTCAAGGCCAAGATGCGCATACGTCCACCACGTTCACCAGCTGCTTTCTTCTTCTTGTCCATGTCAGCAGCGATGAATCGCATCCGGGACATCACGACCTCGATCGTGGGGCCATACTCGCCACCTCCCAAGAAGTGTGTCTCATCCAAAAGCAGCAGACTGATGTTCTGGATGCGCTTCCGCTGCTTCCAACGGCGAGAGAGCACGTCCCATTGGGTGGGAGTCGCAACAAGGATGTTTGCACTTGCCAGCAATCGCAAATCTGCGGTAGAATCGCCAGTGAGCTCCACAACGTTTTGCCGCCAGAAGCTTTCCTCACCAAACTTGGCCTTCCAATCTTCATACTTCTGATGGCAATTTGACTCCTTGGGAATCAAATACACGACCAGGTGCTCACCGAACTCGTCGCTCTTAGGGTCAGGCTGGCCCAGAGAAAGCAACGTCTTCATGACAGCGAGCTCTGCTAGCACGCCCTTGCCACTTCCAGGTGGAGATCCGATGAAGAGATTGCTCTCCGACTCCAGCAGGCGTGGCAACACTTG
The DNA here is from genome assembly GCF_000142945.1 of Phytophthora infestans T30-4. Classification (NCBI taxonomy): domain Eukaryota; phylum Oomycota; class Peronosporomycetes; order Peronosporales; family Peronosporaceae; genus Phytophthora; species Phytophthora infestans. Next base: position 590,307 of record NW_003303716.1, on the reverse strand, counting down.
AGTTTGAATGGGGTTGAAGCGTTTGAACCGCCACGGGTTCGGTACTTTGCGTGCGTTCGTTACAGACTTAAGTAAGGACTCAGCAATCTTCTTCTTGCCACCAACAAGTTTCAATAGAATATTGTTACCGAAAAGCGGCTGGAGATCCAGCAGTTCAGTGGGAGGCGCGTTCTTCTGCGGCAAGATGAGCTTGTGGAACGACACAGGCAGCGAGCTCTCGCAATGAATCCACTTATCCGAGATGACCTTGATGTAATACAGCGGCGCCAAAGGTTCAAACAACGGCATCGTAAAGCTCAGATACGTTTCTTGCGAGGCGAAGCGGCGCTTGATCAGCAGCCATTCGTGGTGAAGAATCGTCTCGCCGTCCACATCTTCCACAAACACCCAGAAGCCCTCAGAGTTACCGTGAACATCGCGCGTGAACTCGAAATCAGGCGTCACAACCAGATCCACCTTCAGCATCGAGCGAGTAATCGGCTGGACATGAGCTGAGAGTTCAAGCTTTGGGAACTGATGAATCATCTTGTAGAGCTGCTTTCCATACTGCGGATTGTTAATGAGTTGGCCCAGGTCAGCAGGTTCCAGATCATTGTACTTTTCCCACGAAATATCCTTCTTCTCAATGCGCTTCAGGATTGTCTCAGAAATGCCCGGTGCAAACTGACGAAGAGGAGAGTGAGAGAGCCACATGCGTTTGTCCACCATCTTGCAGAAGCTAAGCATTCGCTCAGCAAGTGAAGCCCAGCCTCTGGTCAAGCAAATCTCGAACAATGCTCGGAAAATACGAGCCGCTGACTGATGAATGTGCGCCATATCTGCCAAGAGCGCAAAGCCATCCAGCTTCAGTCGCGAGATGTAAGCTTGTAGCAAAACGTTCACCTTAGCCGAGCCGCTTCCGGCAGCTACACTACCAGGAGCTGTGGACACCAGCGACTCCTTCACGGGCACAGGGACACGCTCCAATAGCTTGACAAGTTCCAGTTTCTCCTCTGACCGAATAATGACATACTTGAACTCATTCGAAAGTGAGAAGAGCCGCAAAATCTCGATATCGGACATGTGAGGCTTCAGATACTCGTTGTACGTACTGATGGAGTCGTGCGCAATGTAGTAATGACTGGCCACACGACCAAGAGCAGTCACTTGGAACAATCCCGAACGTCTTTCATACTTGATCAGGTTGTGTTTCGCGAGCAATGTAGCAGCTGAGTGCACCAAGTCTGTGCGATACTGGAGCAGTGTGGGATCTGCCTTGCGGTCAGCGATTGAGATACCGTAAAGCGTCGGATTACGCAGCATGCGGATGAATAAATACGTATAGCCTAGCCACGTCGCTGCTTGTGCCACATTCTGCACGCTACCCACCACAATTTCAGCGTTCAAGTTGTCCGCCAGTCTACTCATCATTTGCGATTCAACAGGCAGCTGCTGGTTCATCAACGACAAGTAATAGGTCAACTGCGAGTGCTGCGTGATAATGATGCCCTCACCCTGCGTGTCGAACTGCACACGACCGGCACGACCCAGCATCTGCAAGATATCCAACGGACTTAGTTCACACCAGTCTCCCTTCTCAGCGTTGTAGATTTGCGTGCCCTTGATAATCACCGTGTGTGCGGGCAGATTAACACCCCACGCCAGCGTCGAGGTACTGACTAACACCTTCAAATGACCGTCAGCGAACGCGTTTTCCACTAGTGTACGGTCCTGTCGCTTCATACCAGCATGATGGATACCGAAACCGTACGGAAGGAGGTCCTTCAAATCATCATTGCGTTCAATCTTCTCAGCTTCTTGCAAGAGGACCTCGCTAGAAGCTGAGTTCGGCTTGATTAGACGAGCAAGTGTGTCGTTCTCCACGAACAAGTCCCGTAACGCTTGAGCTGTGGACGCAGTCTCCTTTCGAGAATGCACGAAAATTAGTACTTGATTGTCCAGCTCTGCCTGCTCCATCACCTTTTCGTAGCAAATTTCGTTCATCAACGCGAAGCGCTTGACTGCCTTCTTCTCCATAATGCCAATGTACTGCTGTTGCAAAGGCACAGGGCGATAACTGGAATCGAAGTAGAACAATCCCTGAGCAGGGTCTACGCGAAGGAAGGCAGCAACATCCTCGTAGTTTGGCAGCGTAGCCGAAAGACCCACGAGACGTACCATCTGTTGCGTGGCTTCCACATTCCGGATCGTTCGAGCAACCAGCGCCTCCAGTACCGGTCCTCTAGTGTCGTGAAGCAAGTGAATTTCATCAATAATCACCAGACGCACGAGCTGGGTGTACGTACGATCGTCCCCAGACTTTCGCGTGATGATATCCCACTTCTCGGGCGTCGTGACGATGATCTGGGTGTTGAACAATTGCTCTCGTGAGAGATTCTGATCACCTGAAAGCTCTCTCACTTGGATACCATAGGCGCTGGAGAGTCTGGCGGAAAGATTTAGCACCACTTCTTGCACCAGAGCTTTCATCGGAGCCACATACACAATCTTGAACGAGTTAAGATCAATTTCGCCAGTCTCTGGATCACGAGCCTTCATGACTTCATGCAGAATCGTCAGCATAGCAACATTTGTCTTACCAGCACCTGTAGGAGCGCAGAGAAGTAAGTTCTCGCTCGTTTTAAAGGCTGCGGGGAACATCTTAGACTGCACGCGGTTTAGCGACTCCATGCCCTTGAATGCGCCCTGAGCCCACTTTGGGAGCGTCGAGATCTTGATTCGCGCCTTCTCTTCAGCCGCAGCTATCTTCGTACGAACAGCAGGAACGTGGACTTCTTCGTATCCCTTCTTCTGTGCACGCCACGTACCTTCCGGGAGGCGACATTCACGGTTGCTCATTAGGTGTCCACCCTCCTGGAAGGCGAGTGACTCCACATCCACGTAGTGCTGCGGTTTCTTCTTTGGCGCAGCTTCTGCCTCTTTCTTCATGGCATCACGGCTAACGTCTTCCATGTCAACATCATCGTCCGAGTCATCACCACGAGTCTGGGTGCGCTGTCCACCAGATTTTTGCTGCAATTTGCGCAACTTGTTCGCTTCGGCACGAGACGTCGTCTCCATAGCGCCGATACGATCCTGCATCCACGAGTCAGCCGACGCTGTCGTGCGCAGCTGCTCCAAGATCGTCTTTCCTTCACCGTCATTCAGCGTCTCGTCAGCAACCATCTCCTCCTCGATGTTGCGTCGCTCTTCGTCGTTCTGGGCTTGCTTTAATCTCGTGCAATAAAGCACCTTGGCTTTGTTCTCCAGCAGTAGCTTAATGAAATCAAACTTGTCGTAGTCTAGGAGCAACACCAGTCTGTTTTCACAAGCACTGAGATCACTGCCCGCTTCCTTGAGGATACTCAGCACGTCTTCCGCCAGCTTGGCACTAACCTCAGCGTCCTTGTAAAACTTTGACAACTCACGCTGAAGCCAGAAAGCATCGATAGCATGCACATCTAGTCTGTACTTTGCATCTCCGCCGTCTTCGTCGTCGTATCCGTCCTTCATCTTCATGGCTTCGCGTCCAGCAGCAGTGATCTCCTCCTCCTCGTCGTCGTCTTCGTCGTCTCTCACCTCATCCAGATCAGACTCCTCCTCTTCATCTTCTTCGTCAAAGACTACAGCGACGCCCATCTCCTTATCCACTTCTTCATCACTCTCCGCGGCTGTAGCGTGTTCTCCTTCTTCTTCTCCAGCCTTCTTCTCGCCGTTCTCTAGGAAAAAGTCCGTGATTCTCTTTCCGGCAGCCACCAACTGACTGAAAGTGTGTGTCGGGATGGTCTTCAGCAGCTTCTGTACTTCTTTGAGCTTCTCATCGTCCCTGTAGTTGTCATTCTTCAAGATGGCCAGCACTTCTTCCGCTGCGCCAGCCAAGATCTCGCCAGGCTGGGCTCCAAGTTGCTGGGCTACGACGCCCAAGATCTGCTCGTAGGCCTCCTGGCTCGCGGGATTCTTAGGTCTGTAAGCGGCCGACTCGAAGGCTGAACTTTCTTTTAGAATATTACTCTTGGCGGTGGCCAGGCCGCCTGTCGCCGTGAAGAGCACGCCGCCTCCTCCGTCGTCCGCGTCTCCGCGCCGCTTCTTCTTCTTGTGCTTGGATTCTGCGTCCTTGTCTCCCCCATGGCGCTTGCGGCTGCTCTGAGGCGTGGCCTTCTGCGCCCGGTCGCCCATTCGGTAGGTGATCTTGCCAGCCAGCGACTCCACCTCGCCCGTGGGCTCATCGGGCCGTCTACGCGACTCACTGTCCGCCTGGAGCACCAGGTTGGAGTTCTGCTGGTACGCATACTGCCTCGAACGAGCAACCTCCTCCGCCATGGCTAGCAAGAATGCGGAATGCGGGCAAGAGTGAAGGTCTCGTCGGCTCCAGCTTCAGCCAAACGTTTTGATTTTAGCGAAGGTGTTAAGCTTACTGAGATCAAATGATGCGACTAGTATTTGGGTGGCCACAGTAATCCTCAGACTAAAACCGGTTGTACACCGATACTTGACAGGTTATAAGACGGTATGCTAAAGATTGGGTTTGGATAGTCATTCGTCGATTGACCGTGGGGAGAGCAATGCCGAACATCCAGGTGACGAGCAACGTATCTTCCGTCGGTGTGGACAAGGTTAAAGTCATGGTAGCGATCTCTAAATCACTGGCGACTGCTATGGACAAGTCAGAACAAGTCGTGATGGTGCATCTGAACCTGGACACACCTATGTTGTTCCAGGCCTCGGACGATGTGAGTCTCCCTTGCACTGTTTGGAGCTAGCCGTATGGACTTATTGATGTTTTCATCGTTGTTGCTACAGCCGTGTGCCATGATCCACCTAAGAAGCATCGGCAAGGTGGACGCTCAGCATAATTCCACGGTATGCAGCTGCACAGAGTATTGTACTGTCTTTTGAGAGACTTGGACTGATTGAACTTGGCTGCTGGCGCTTTATTGCTGTTGCAGACAGCGTCCATGCTGACGGAGACTGTAAGCCAGGAGCTGAATATCCCCAAGGACCGCATCTTCATGAACATTGACGACGTGTTGCGCTCGAACTGGGCTAAGGGTGGTGTGCTCATTCCTGAGCCCAAGCAGTAAGCTGTAATATACTATCCAGATACTGGCAAGTATTTGCGAGACCTCTAGGAAGGTCAGCATTTCTTGCATCAACGCAATCTGCATGTCTTAGTACTACGTAATACATGTATTTAGCATGGCGCTGATCAATTCAGTTGTATCTACCCCTACTATAATAGTATCATGAGTCCCATGGTCCAACTTGGACTCATGGATTGCTCGGTTCAGACTTCCTTTGTGGTGAATACGTCATCCGTCCCGGTATACCAGTATATTAAACGTATCTTTTCAACGAAGCGTAGCGAAAGACATCATGCCGTTCGTCCACGTGACAAGCAATGTACCCAAGACCGATGTAGATGTCCCCAAGGCGCTGCGTGCGCTTTCTAACGCCTTGTCGGACGCTCTGGGGAAGCCTGAGGCCTACGTGATGGTGCAGCTGGACCTGGATATGCCTATGATCTTCCAGGCTTCCGACGCTGTACGTTTCTCTTTAAATGTCCCCTCGTATGTTACTAATGGTTTCCCCCTCACGTTTGTGTAGCCGTGCGCCTTCATTCACATTCGCAGTATTGGCCGTATCGGACCCGACCTCAACCCCAAGACAGCTGCATCTCTGACCGCCACGGCGGCTAAAGCGCTCAAACTCCCTTCGGACCGAGTCTTCCTCAACCTGGACGACCTGGACGCTACCAACTGGGGCATGGCTGGTAACATTCTCGGTTAAACAGTGAGCCTCCAATCCTGGTTAGTGAAGGTGAGCCAGCTAACCAAAATAGTAGTACTGTTTAGACCATGTACTCCGAGTATTATTCTTGTTTTGGGTTCCCACTGTAACGGGGTACGTAGCCCTAAGGGCTGGGTGCTTAAGTTAGGTTTAGGTGTAAAGAGCGCTGTGATTAGCTGTCGCCAGCTCAGGGGTAGGTTAATGTTACTACTTCGGGACAACTTGAGAACTTGCAAAAGAGCTGAGTATCCGGGTTCTAGTTGGGCAGAGGATGGCTGGCAGCATTTTGCATTTTGCAGACACCGTGCTTTTGACGATGCCAAGCCAGCCCCAAGTTTTTGCTCTTGCTGCTCATACCGTAGCTGCTAGTGCCGCTCTCGTGTGTGGCTTGATGTTCCACAGGGATGCCCCTGTGAACGTATTTACGTTTGAGTGTGCTGCATTGTTTTTTGCGCTGCTAAAGCGGTCCGCGTAGGTGTCAAAACGCAGCGTCATCAGATCCCGCACCATGCTATCGGTCCAGTCAAGTATAGCCGAAGGCTTCTTGCCACTTGAAGCTGGCAGCTTCTTGGATTTATTCCCCTTCCTACGCTTGGGGATGGGTCCTCCGCGGTCGACCGCAGAAGGACTCGACCCCGCGGTGCCACCCAAAGAGCCCGAGAGGTTGGCATCCGCTTGAGGGGGTAGCGTGGCGCTGGCCGCTAATGGCGCGGGGTAGCTGACGATGTCATGGATCCCTGCGGACCCGCTCACCGGACGCGTAGAGGGCATGGTGTACTTGAGCGCGCGAAGTCTAAAGTGAACACTGCCAGCGGTTCTACAAGCGACGACAACCACTGAAAACAAGACAGCGTCTTGTTCTGATACCTACCTCTAGCGAGAACCAGCACCAGCCAGCCCTAAGTGTACAGTCGTGCACCTCGTTTTCGGCCCCGGTATGGCTTAATAACCTGCACAATCTAATGATTGGGCCACATGCATTGCGCAAATGAGTTGCCCATCTCCTTTGGACCAAATAACCTCAAGGAGGGATGAAACGCCGCACTTCCGCCACCATGTATCAGCTCAATCACTTCACCATACAACAGCTCATTATAAATTTTGTCGCAAAAGGCCATGGCACGTCGCCCGTCCGCCTATTCTACGTTGAATCTCGCCAATAAGCAAACATTGTGCAGGAAGGCAGCCACAGAGCCATCATGGACACTGTCTCTGTTTACAAAGGCGAGACGTATACCCCCGTCAATATTTATACAGCGATGAAGTGGTGCTCAGAAGGTTGGCAAGACGTATCGACAATGACCATACGAAACTGTTGGAATCACACTGGTATTGTGTCGAAGATGGATTTATGATTTGTACTTAATTAAGGTAATACAAAGTAGTACATTTGGATTCCATCTGCTCCTCTATAAATATTCGCAGCTCGTATACTCTATATGGTCCACCCCGCCGAATACGAGGTGCACGACTGTACATCTAGTTACATGAAGTGTGACACGTCATACTTCGGGATATTTGGTACAAGGTACCAAGGTCGTCCAAGCCAACCATCTAAAGGTGACTTATAGTTTGTATTAGCTCAAGCTTAACCTACCTATAAATATACTCAGTATACAATCTACCTTAGAATTGGTCACTTCGCTCCCTTTCGGCAAAAGGGGACCTGTGAGCTGCCGTTCACTGAGAGTTTGTAAGCTCTTGGAAGCCAACTTCCTCTAGCGCAAGGTGCTGTGTGACTCCGTCACACTTAATAGCACTTGTAGTCAATCCACGCCACCGCGGGTAGACTACCTGAGCCTCTCTGAAGTTCGTTGCCATGGGTAGGAACGACTTCTCCCATCTGAACGACTCACAGTTCGAGTCAGTTCGGAAGATTGGCAGGCATCTCCGGAATGGAGGCCCTGCAGAGCCTGGTGGTGTCAACACCGGCCGAGCAGCTCGAGCGCGTTGACGCTTACGAGCAGGGGCTCATCGCGCATGTGCGGGAGAACCTGCAGGCTCCGGCGGCGGAAGCTAATCCGCCACACATAAAGCCAATACGGCTGAAGGTTAAGCCGTGCGAAGGGAAGGAAGGTGAGAGCCTTCACTTCTGGGTCCGAGGGGTAGAGCTTGCGATGGACACGGCTCTGATCTCGACCGAGCAACTTCGTGTTGCTTTTGCACTCTCCAACCTTAGCGGTCGTGCTAAGAGCTGGGTGTACACGTAGTGAGAGACAACATCCCCTGGATATTTCACATCCTGGGCTCAGCTGTGCGAGCAGCTCCAAGTCGCGTTCCTCCCGGCGAACTACGAGTACCGCCAGCGCTCGCGCTTCCTCTCGTGCAAAAAATCTAGGCGTGAGCTGCACGAGTACGTCCAAGAGATACGGGAGCTCACGGCGTCCCTAGTGGGAAACCCACTCAACGAACACATCAAGATGACTGTGTTCATGGATGGCCTTCGAGCGGGCCCAGCGCGCACTCAGCTGTTCCGGGTGCAGCCAAGCACCCTTGAAGCAGCGATTCAAATGGCTCTTCAGGAAGAATACAGCCATCGCCAGGCGCGTACACTGACCTCAGCATGGCCTGGGAGTTCTTTGTCGAATTCCGGTCGAGCGAGCCCCAACGGACCAGTTCCCATGGATTTGGGGTCCGCCGAGCAGCGCGACACCCGCTGCTTCGGCTGCAGGACGATGGGCCACTTCAAGCGCGACTGCCCCGCGGAAAGACTCGCAGACGGACTTTCCCCAAGCCCGTCCTCAAGGGCCGCTGGCAGAAGCTAGGATCCCGAGGACAGGGGAACACCGAAAACCAGTAGGGGCGGGGCGCGCTACTGGGAAGAACTAAGTCTTTGTGAAGGGTGCGCGGGTGGCGCGTGCCACGGGGACTTAGCCCTGAGAGTCTTCGCACTCTCGAATCGGCGAAGAGCAGCGGCGGGTTGCTCGTAGTACACGGATGTGTACGGGGATACGAGCGCCCCTTTAGAATCTAAATCGATTTTACGCGTCAAAGAATTTCGCACGCTGCCAGACGGTTGCTTGTAATAGCAACAAGTTGTCCGATGCTTTGAGAGAAAGCAAGGGCAACGGGGCGGTGTCAGTGTGACTGGCCGACGGGAAGGTCGTCACTGTCCCCAACGTCCAAGTGGATCTGGCCGTCAAATTTTAAAGACTTTGACAGCCTCGAACAGTTCACTGTTCTCGACATGGATCCCTAAGATATGATCCTGGGCATGCCCTGGCTTGAGAAGCACGAGCCCTGAATCGACTGGCGAGGCAAGGCAATCGGTGCCAGCCGCCTTGCGAAGTCCGACAGAGCATTGGTGAGTCATGTTCCCACCTCTGTCAGGACCTGGTGCACCCGCTAGGGTTGCCATGGTACCGAAGCATCCAGCAGATGCTTGGGAGTCGTCGACGTATATGACGGCTCCGAGGACGCTTCGATGGTGGCGGCGCTGGCCAAGTGGGTAACTTAGGTTCACAAGCGGGTAACATAGTTCCGCAGACAGCTGCAGCTGTCACGAACGCTGGCAATAGCGTGTTCAAGGTGGGTAACATAGCTCCACACGCGGTCGCCCAGACCTTAACTGAAGAGGAAGGCGTCGGACACGCTTTCGGTGTGAGTAACACAGTACCACACGAGGCCACGAGTGCCTCGGATGTCGGCGCTCCGACATTCCCTGACATGAGTAAAAAAGTTACACGTTACGGTCGCCGTCAACGACGACGCCGCCACCGCCGAAAGTCGGATCTGAACTTCGTTCAGATCGACGTCGCTTCAAGCGACTCGGTGTTCAGGGGCCGGGCTCATCCGACAAGGCCTGTGGAAGAGTGTTATCAGATCTTCGATGGTGAGACCGGTTTACCCGTGAAGGCATCTGGTGTCCACTTGGAACCGTTGCCAGAGGTTGCAGAGATACTGAACCTCGAGGAAATGACGGTCGAGTCTTTTCTGGCCAACCTCAAGGCTAAAACGATTGCCGAGATGGTGCTCATAAGACCTGAGACCACTCGGGAGGAGCGGAACTCATCCTCTGTCTTGAACGAGGACGTCCTGAAAGACTTGAACAAGCAGCGTCAGACGCGCTTGGGCTCCGAGATCCTTAAGAACCTCAAGTATCCGGTGTATCCTTTGGTGACGGAGTATGCGGACGTGTTGAGCAAACACCCACCGACCCAACTCCCACCAGATCGAGGCGTACGGCATGAGATCGATCTCGTGCCTGGCACAAAGTACTGTGTCACGAGGCAATGGTCTCTTCCGCACGAACAGTGCGAGGTCATTGATGCCTTCTTCGCTGCAAAAGCGACGGCAGGCATGGTGTGGAAGTCGAAGTCCCCGCACTTGACGCCAACTTTCTGCGCTCGGAAGCCAAATGGAAAGTGACGTCTAGTTCATGCTTATAACAAGCTGAACAACGCGACGGTGCTGGCCCAAACACCAATCCCACGAAAGGATGTGATGCTAAACAACATGGCCAGAAGCGTACTGTACAGTGCGCTGGATTTGGTAGACGGATACTACCAGATCCTGATGCGCGAGAGCGACATCCCGCTCACCGCCGTGAGCACTCCAAGCGGCATGCTTTGGGAGTGGCTCGTCATGCCGCAGGGCTAGTCCAACGCCCTAGCGAGATTCAATCGCCTGGTGACGCAATTGTTTAGACCACTGCGCGCCTTTGTACTGACGTACTTCGACGACATATTCGTCCATAGCCGGGCCGATGGAGGCAAGACGGCCATGGAGGTGCATCTAGGACACCTCCGTCGAGTGTTGGACGTGATACGAGCGAACCAGCCCTACGCCAACATCGACAAGTGCGTCTTCGCGTCACTAGAGATTAAGGTTCTCGGTTGCTTCGTAAGCAACGTGGGCGTTCGGTCTAACCCAGAAAAGGTCAGGGCCATAGCAGCATGGCCAACGCCCCGATCCCAGAAGGATCTTCGAAAGTGGTTGGGCTTGGCTAACTACCTTCACAAGTCCAGCGCAAGGTACGCGGGATTCGCCAAGCCCTCGTCGGGTCTCCTTCAGAAGGACGTCGACTGGCTCTGGGAGCAAGAGCACCAGGATGTCTTTGACAACATCAAGGACAGTCTCCAAGAGGCCCCTGTACTGGCCCTGCCGGAGGAGACGAAGCCGTTTAGCGTCGTCTGCGATGCCTCTGTTTATGCCATCGGGTGTGCGCTGCTGCAGGCCGACACGGCTGGACATGAACGAGTCGTCTCGTTCCAGTCCAGGCAGTTCAAAGCCGCCGAGCGGAACTACCCTGTCCACGACAAGGATCTCCTGGTAATGAAATATGCCCTTGTGAAGTTTCGTGTTCATCTTCTGGGCTCAAGGCCCTTCGTACTCTACACATACCACGCATCCTTGAGGGCGGCGACGAATTCATTTCGCCTCTCCCAACGGATGGTGAGGTGGCTGTCCTTCTTCGCGGAGTACAACTTCCGCGTTGAGTACAAGCCGGGCAAGCTCAACGTGCTTGCGGACGCCCTCTCTCGGCGTCCACACTACGGGTGCACCCACATCACACGGGTGACAACGGATCTTTGTCATCGGATCCGCGGGGACGATGAGGCTGTAGCGCCTATCGTCTCGCTCCTAGCGGCAGGAGCGAACGCAAGGTCCGACTAGCTTTCGTCGCGACAGCGTTCCCGGCTCCACCGATATGAGCTGGAGGATGACCTCCTCTATTACCGGGTGGAGCCAAGTGAACATCCACGGGTGGTCGTACCCAACGACGAGAATCTGAAGCTCGACGTTCTCGCGGAGGCGCACGACGCGCCTTCCAGCGGACACTTGGGTCGGGAGAAGACTTGTCTGTCGGTCTCTCAGGTCTTCTGGTGGACCCACATGTACAAGTAGGTCGCCCGGTACGTGAAGACATGCGAAACGTGTCAGCGGGTTAAACCCACAGGGCATGCTTCGGCTCCGTTACAGAGCCTGCCCGTTCCGGCTGACTGCTGGAAGTCGATGAGACTTGACTTCATCTTTAGGCTTTCCGCCGACGGACACGGCAACACCGGGAATTTGGTGTTCGTGTTTCGGCTGAGCAAGATGGTACGTCTTGCTCCAGTACAGGTCATCGTCACAGGCGAACAGACCGCGAGGTTGCTCGTTGATGGCGTGTTCCGCTATCACGGTCTCCCGGAGTTGATTGTCTCGAACCGAGACCCACGGTTCACGGCTTCATTCTAGAAAACGTTGGTTCCTTTACTGGGAACTCGTCTGCAGATGTCCACTGCGGTCTATCCGCAGACAGACGGCCAGACGGAGCGCGTTAATCGAGTGCTCGAGGACACCCTGCGCAGTGTGTGCGCGTAAGCACCGTGTATGTGGTTGACGCACCTTCCCGTTGTTGAGCTTGCGCTTAGCACCGCAGTGCACGCGTCCACTGGATTCACCCCATCCAACTTGAATGGCTTCCTTCACCCCCGAGTGCCTCTCAATCTTCGAAAAGACGCTGCACCCTCTGTCCTAAGTGAGGGTCGAGAAGCGCTTTCCTCCCAGGTCTCAGATGTGAGACCGGTTGTGCTGCGAAAACAAGTAGAGTTCTTTGTGAATACCAAGCTGAGTGTGATCAGCAGGGTCCGTGACGCCATGGCAGCGGCCCAGGACAGACAGAAGGGGTACTCTGACAAACAAAGAAGAGGAAACTTATTTAAGGTGGATGAATTAGTGTTATTAGACACGAGGGGCCTACCGCTAGACACTATCATCTCTGTCGACAGCAACAAGCTGAAGCACCGCTTCATTGAACCGTTCGCAGTCCTGGTCAGGCATGGTGCGTCGTACGCCATCAGCCTGCCAAAGTCAATGACGACGCACCCGACGTTCTACGTTGGACGTCTTAAGCGGTGCCATGATGCGCAGGGGGCTGTTGAATCGCAGACCCATCTTGACCCAACTCCTCGAAGCGAGGTTCGACCACAGTCGTCAACGAGGGCGCCGGACCAAGCACCCAAGCCTCGGGCTGAGCAACAAGGTTGCTGTCGAGACCATACGCCGGAGGGGCCTCGTACGAACGGGCCCCATACCCATACGTCGGGTACGCACCATACGCGTCTCCGGATGTGGCAGCAGAGCCTCAACACGTCGGATCATGCAGAAGGAATCGTCAAGATCGGAGTGGTTCACCCGCAGATGCAGGCTCGAGACCTCCCGCTCCAACTGGTCCGGCCGGCCCGCAAGAGGAGCGAGCAAGCCTTGATTCCCGGTCTGGGCGGCAGCATCACCGCTTGTCCCAAGGCCAAAAGCAATCGCAAGCACGAGGACGCGTTGACGAAGGCGGTCGACCTCGGGGCCCTGCGTTGAGCCCGCAGGTGAAGCACTCGAACGAGCCCCCCCCCCTTCTTGACCGTAACGGAGAAGTCCACTACCACGCGGAGCAGATTCTCCAGGAGTGACGGTGTCGCGGTAAGCGACAGCTCCTCGTGAAGTGGGGGGGGGTATGCCTACTCCAAAAACTCGTGGGAGCCGATTCAACGATTCTTGATAGACTGCCCGAAGGCTGTCGCGATCGGGGAGCAGAAGCGGCGGCAGCTTCATAAGTAGTCTGGGGCTTCTCGCTTCAACGGGGTACGGACACTAGCGACACTCCGTACCCGCGCTCATCGTGAGCGCTAGAAGCCGCGCGCATCAGTATGTCCATGGGCAGCATGCGTTTGCTGACCAAGTGGGCAAACCGAACACGAAGATCACGCTAGTTCAGGGTTCGGGACAACAGCTGATCTTAATGGAGGTCCCGTAACTCCGAGGGTGAGTACTTGAGAGACTCAACCCACGCCCAGAACATGTCCTCACACGAGTTCTAAAAGGGACAGTTATCGGGAAAGTCATAGGGGTAGCCCCAGCGAGGGTAGAGACCACCCGGTTCTCGAATATCTTACGACAAGTCGTGAATCCTTCAGAGGAATTCGGTGTGGCGCGAGAAGCACGCACCGGGCCGCTTTCAAGTTATCGGCGAGCAACTGCCTATCCAGACCGGGAAACGTTCGTAAACGCCCTTAGAAGTGTGGCCACCCACAAGTCCACGAGGAGCTACGAGAATATCATGAAGAGGTCGGACCCAGAGCTCTCCATGGGAGGCCAATAACCTCTGGAGTTAATTGGTAGCCCCCTAGTTGACGGGTGTCGTCACCGGACCCCCCCCCCCCTACGCATGCACAGGGCAATTTGGTAGTAATCCTGCTTACTGATCAAGATCGTTCGTGATCTCCCGGGTCTCGTAGATGGCATCCTCCTCTTCCTCTTCATCAGAGGATCCGGGGTTCCGATAGGAATACCCAGTCTCCTTCTTCTCGCGGAGTGGAGACTTCGAAGCCATACGCTTCTTAGAGGGATTGGCGTCATTGGTTGTGGCTTTGGCAGCCTTAGCACGCACAATACCCTCGGCAAGTGAGAGATGTTTGAGAGGGTTCTCCTCCTCGTCATCGCCAGCTTTTGGAGAGCCCTTAGCCTTAACGGCGGGACCCTCAGAACGTACAGACGTCCCAAACTGTGATCATCGTGATCACTAGCAAGCGAGTGCATGCTGTTATTGTCGTGATCGCTGGGCACTGAAGTGTACCCTCCCGCGGAGCCCACAGGAGCATCGTGAGTGCTCCCGGCCTCGGCCTCCTCCTCACCACCCGAGCCGAGCTCACGTTCAGCGAGCCACGGGTTAACCCGCGGTCGGTTGTCTGGAGAGACGGAAGGTGGCAGACTGTGGTGCTTGCTTGCACGCTTGGTCGCAGTCGCGTCACTGGATGAATAGATCTCCTCCATGGCCACCTTAGAGGCCTCCTGGAGTGCAGAGCCTTTGCCGCAAGGCTTAGTGCTCTTGGCGTGCGTCTTTCCGGCAGCAGCCTTGGAGCGTGCTTTAGCACCGCTCTTCGTAGTGCCACGCGGCATGCTAAAGGTCGATGTGGAGACCGAGAAGAAGAGCGCTCCAAAGCTGTTCGAGGCTCTAGCTGAAAAGTGAGCCTCAGCCGCGTTCGCGCAGCCAGGTTGATGTATTTCGACTTTGAGAATGAGAGTTTGTGACAGACACCTCCTCATTCTGATTGGTCGGTAAACCGAACCTAAATGGGAGAGGATGTAACGGGTTACGTAGCCCCAATTGTACCCCTAGTTACATGAAGTGTGACACTTCACAATTCGGGATACCTGCATGGTACCAGGGTCGTCAGTGGCCAACCATTGGCTGAAGACATAGCTTTACTAAAGGCGACTTATAGTTTGTTTATTTAGCTCAAGCTTAGCATACCTATAAATACATTCAGCTTACAGCTTACCTCAAGCGGGTCACTTTGCTACCTTAGACAAAAGGGACCTATTCACTTAAAGTTTGTAATCTCTCGGAGGCTATTAATAACTTCCTCTAGCGCAAGGTGCTGTGTGACCCTGTAACGGGGTACGTAGCCCTATGTGTACCCTGGTTACATGAAGTGTGACACTTCACACTTCAGGAGTATGACACGTCATACTCCGAGATATTGGGTACAAGGTACCAAGGTCGTTCAAAGCCAACCATTGGTTAAATGACATTGCATTTCTATAGGTAACTAACAGTTTGTATTAAACCCAAACTTAATCTACCTATAAATATACTCAGTTTACAATCTACCTTATTTGGGTCACTTCGCTCTCTTTAATAAAAGAGGGGACCTGTGAACTGCCGTTCACTGAGAGTTTGTATACTCTCGGAAGATAACTTCCTCTTGCGCAAGGTGCTGTGTGACCCCGTCACACTTGGTAGCACTTGTAGTCAATCCACGCCATCGCGGGTAGACTACCTGAACCTCCGAAGTTCGTTGCCATGGATAGGAACGACTTCTCCCATTTGAGCGACTCTCAGCTCGAGTCGGTTCGGAAGATGGCAGGCATCTTCGGGATGGAGGCCCTGCAGAGCCTGGTGGTGTCAACACCGGCTGAGCAGCTCGAGCGCGTCAATGCATTCGACGCGTACGAGCAGGGCCTCATCGCGCATGTGCGGGAGAACCTGCAGGCTCCGGCGGCGGAAGCAAATCCGCCTCACCCGAAGCCAATACGGCTGAAGGTAAAGCTGTATGAAGGGAAGGAAGGCGAGAACCTTCACTTCTGGGTCCGAGAAGTAGAGCTCGCGATGGACGCGGCTCTGATCTCGACCGAGCAGCTGCGTGTTGCTTTTGCACTCTCCAACCTTAGCGGTCGTGCTAAGAGTTGGGTGTACACTCGGGAAGCAACATCCCCTGGATGTTTCACATCCTGGGCTCAGCTGTGCGAACAGCTCCGAGCCGCGTTCCTCCCGGCGAACTACGAGTACCGCCAGCGCTCGCGCTTCCTCTCATGCAAACAATCTAGGCGTGAGCTGCACGAGTATGTGCAAGAGATACGGGAGCTCACGGCGTCCCTAGTGGGAAACCCACTCAATGAACACATCAAGATGACTGTGTTCATGGACGGCCTTCGAGTGGGCCCCGCACGCACTCAGCTGTTCCGGGTGCAGGCAAGCACTCTTGAAGAGGCGATTCAAGTGGCTCTTCAAGAAGAGTACAGCCATCGCCAGGCGCGTACGCCGGCCTCAGCGTGGCCTGGGAGCTCCTTGTCGGCTCCCGGTCGAACAAGCCCCAACGGACCAGTTCCCATGGAACTCGGGTCCGCCGAACAGCGTGACATCCGCTGCTTCGGCTGTGGGAAGATGGGCCACTTCAAGCGCGACTGTCCCGCGGAAAGACTCCGCAGACGGTCCTTCCCCAAGCCCGTCCTCAAGGGTCGCTGGCAGAAGCCAGGATCCCGGGGACAGGGGAACGCAGGGAACCAGTAGGGGCGGGGCGCCCTACTGGGGAAGAACTAAGTCTTCGTGATGGGTGCGCGGGTGGCGCGTGCCACGGGGACTTAGCTAAGAGTCTTCGCACTCTCGAATCGGCGAAGAGTAGCGGCGGGTTGCTCGTAGTACACGGATGTGTACGGGGATACGATCATCCCTTTAGAATCTTGATTGACTCTGGGGCGTCGAAGAATTTCGCACGCCGCCAGACGGTTGCTCGTAACAGCAACAAGTTGTCCGAAGCTTTGAGAGAAAGCAAGGGCAACGGGACGGTGTCAGTGCGGCTGGCCGACGGGAAGGTCGTCACGTCTCCAACATCCAAGTGGATCTGGCCGTCAAGTTTGAAAACTTTGACAGCCTCGAACAGTTCACCGTTCTTGATATGTATTTGTACAATATGATCCTGGGCATGCCCTGGCTTGAGAAGCACGAGCCCTGGATCGACTGGCGAGGCAAGGCAATCGGTGCCAGCCGCCCTGCGCAGTCCGACAGAGCATTGGTGAGTCATGTTCCCACCTCTGTCAGGACCCGGGGCGCCCGCGAGGGCTGCCAGCGTACCAAAGCATCCGGCAGATGCTTGGGAGTCGTCGACGTATATGACGACTCCAAGGATGTTTTGATGGTGGACGCGCCCAGAAGAGGCGTCGGCCAAGTGGGTAACTTAGGTCCACAGGCGGGTAACTTAGTTCCGCAGACAGCTGCAGCTGTCATGAACACTGAGAACAGCGTGTTCAGAGTGGGTAACAGAGTTCCACTCACGGTCGCCCAGACCTTAACTGAAGAGGAAGACGTCGGATACGCTTCCTGTGTGGGTAACACAGTGCCACACGCGGTCGCCCAGACCTTAACTGAAGAGGAAGGCGTTGAACACGCTTCCTGTGTGGGTACAACAGTATCACACGAGGCCACGAGTGCCTCGGATGTCGTAGCGACGACATCCCTAGACGTGGGCAGCAAAGCTCCCCGTCACAGACGCCGTCGGCAAAGACACCGCCGCCGCCTCAAGTCGGATCCGAACTTCGTTCCGATCGACGTCGCTTCAAGCGACTCGGAGTCCAGGGCCCGGGCTCCTCCGACAAGGCCGGTGGAAGAGTGTTATCACATCTTCGATGGCGAGACAGGTTTACCCGTCAAGGCATCTGGTGTCCACTTGGAACCGTTGCCAGAGGTTGCGGAGATACTGAACCTCGAAGAAATGACGGCTGAGTCTTTCCTGGCCAACCTCAAGGCTGGAGAGATTGCTGAGATGGTACTCATGAGACCTGAGACTACTCAGGAGGAGCTGAACTCCTCCTCTGTCTTGGACGAGAACGTCCTGGAAGACATGAACAAGCAGCGTCAGGCGCGCTTGGGTTCTGAGATTCTCAAGAACCCCAAGGATCCGGTGTATCCTTTGGTGACGGAGTATGCGGACGTGGTGAACAAACACTCACCGACCCAACTCCCACCGGATCGAGGCGTACGGCACGAGATTGATCTCGTGCCCGGCACAAAGTATTGTGTCACGAGGCAATGGCCTCTCCCGCGCGAACAGTGCGAGGTCATTGATGCCTTCTTCGCCGCGAAAGCGAAGGCAGGCATGGTGCGGGAATCGAAATCCCCGCACTCGACGCCGACTTTCTGCGTTCGGAAGATGAACGGAAAGTGGCGTCTGGTTCACGTTTATAACAAGCTGAACAACGCAACGGTGCCGGCCCAAACACCGATCCCACGAAAGGATGTGTTGTTGAACAACATGGCCGGGAGCGTACTGTACAGTGCGCTGGATTTGGTAGACGGATACTACCAAATCCTGATGCGAGAGAGTGACATCCCGCTCACCGCGGTAAGCACTCCAAGCGGCATGCTTTGGGAGTGGCTCGTCATGCCGCAGGGCTTGTCTAACGCCCCGGTGACGTTCAATCGCCTGGTGACGCAATTGTTCCGCCCTTTGCGTACCTTCGTACAGACGTACTTTGACGACATTTTCGTCCATAGCCGTGCCAAGGGAGGCAAGACGGCCATGGAGGTGCATCTAGGACACCTCCGTCGAGTGTTGGACGTGATGCGAGCGAACAAGCTCTACGCCAACATCGACAAGTGCGTTTTCGCGTCACCAGAGATTAAAGTTCTCGGTTGCTTCGTCAGCAACGTGGGCGTTCGGGCTGACCCAGACAAGGTCAAGGCCATAGCAGCATGGCCGACGCCCCGATCCCAGAAGGATCTTCAAAAGTGGTTGGGCTTGGCCAACTACCTTCACAAGTACAGCGCTGGGTACGCGGGCTTCGCTAAGCCCTTGTCGAGCCTCCTTCAGAAGGACGTCGACTGGCGCTGGGAGCAAGAGCACCAGAATGCTTTTGACAGCATCAAGGCCAGTCTCCAAGAGGCCCCTGTCCTGGCCCTGCCGGAGGAGACGAAGCCGTTTAACGTCGTCTGCAATGCCTCCGATTACGCCATCGGGTGTGCATTGCTGCAGGACGACACGGCTGGACAGGAACGAGTCATCTCGTTCCAGTCCCGGCAGCTCAAAGTCGCCGAGCGGAACTACCCTGTCCATGACAAGGAGCTCCTGGCAATAAAATATGCCCTTGTGAAGTTCCGTGTTCACCTTCTGGGCTCTAGGCCCTTTGTGATCTACACAGACCACGCGTCCTTGAGGACGGCGACTAACTCGCCTCACCTCTCCCAAAGGATGGCGAGGTGGCTGTCCTTCTTCGCGGAATACAACTTCCGCGTCGAATACAAGCCGGGCAAGATCAACGTGCTTGCGGACGCCCTCTCTCGGCGTCCCGACTATGAGTTGGCCCACATCACGCGGGTGACAACGGATCTATATGATCGGATACGCATGGCGTATCGGGACGATGAGGCTGTCGCGCCTATCGTCAAGTTCCTTAAGGCCGGAACGAGCGCGAAGTCCGACTGGCTCTCGTCGCGACAGCGCTCACGGCTCCACCGATATGAGTTGAAGGAGGGCCTCCTCTATTATCGGGTGGAGTTCACTGATCCTCCACGGGTGGTCGTACCCAACAACGAGGATCTGAAGTTCGACATCCTCGCGGAGGCGCATGACGCGCCCTCCAGCGGCCACTTGGGCCGCGAGAAGACCTTTCTGTCGGTCTCTCAGTCCTTCTGGTGGACCCACATGTACAAGTGGGTCGCCCGATACGTCAAGACATGCGAAACATGTCAGCGGGTCAAACCCGCAGGGCACTCTTCGGCTCCACTACAGAGCCTGCCCGTACCGGCTGATTGTTGGAAGTCGATGAGTCTTGACTTCATCTTTGGGCTTCCCGCCGACGGACACGGCAACACCGGAATTTTGGTGTTCGTGTGTCGGCTGAGCAAGATGGTACATCTTGCTCCAGTTCCCGTCACTGTAACGGGCGAACAAACCGCAAGGTTGTTCGTCGATGGCGTGTTCCGCTATCACGGTCTCCCGGAGACGATTGTCTCGGACCGAGACCCGCGGTTCACTGCTGCGTTTTGGAAAACGCTGTTCCCTTTACTGGGAACTCGTCTGCAGATGTCCACTGCGGATCATCCGCAGACAGACGGCCAAACAGAGCGCGTCAATCGAGTGCTCGAGGACACTCTGCGCAGTGTGTGCGCGGCAGCGCCACGTACGTGGTCGTCGCAGCTTCCAGTTGATGAGTTTGCGCTCAACAACGCGATGCACGCGTCCACGGGGCTCACGCCGTTCTACTTGAACGGCTTCCGCCACCCCAGAGTGCCTCTCACTTTTCGAGGAGACACTGACTCCTCTATTCTAAGTGGGGGGAGAGGCTCGGAAAGCCCTTTCCTCCCAGGTCTCGGATGTGAGGCCAGTTTCGCTGCGGAAACAGGTGGAATTCTTTATGGATACCAAGCTGAACATTGTCAGCAGGGTCCGCGATGCCATGGCAGCGACCCAAGATAAACAAAAGGAGTACTCAGACAAACAAGGAAGAGGAAACTTAAGTATATTTGAGGTTGGTGACTTAGTGTTGCTAGACACGAGGAACCTACCTCTAGACACTATCATCTCTGTCGGCAGCAACAAACTGAAGCACCGCTTCATCGGACCTTTTGCAGTCCTGGCCAGACATGGTGCGTCGTACACCATCGACCTTACAAAGTCAATGACGACGCACCCGACGTTTTATGTCGGACGTCTTAAGCGGTACTTTGACCCGCAGGGGGTTGCTGACTCGCAGATCCCCCTTGACCGAGCTCCTCGAAGCGAGGGCCGGTCACAGTCGTCGACGAGGGCGTCGGAGCAGGCACCCAAGTCTCGGTCGGGACGGCAAGGCTGCGGTCAAGACCGTACGCCGGAGGGGCTCCATACGAACGGACCCCGGTGCCATACGCCGAGTACGCTGAGTACGCCGGGTACGCACCATACGCGTACGTCTGGGAGTGTGCCGCAGGCGGCTCCGGACGTGGCAACAAAGCCTCGATCCGTCGGATCATGCGAAAGGCCTCGTCCAGATCGGACGAAGAGGCCCGGCGATCCACCCGCAGGTGCAGGCTCGCGACCTCTCGCTCCACCAGGTCCAGGCGGCCCGCAAGACGAGCGAGCTCGCCCTGATTCCCGGCCTGGGCGGCAGCATTACCGCCAGTCCCAAGGCCAAGTGCAATCTCAAGCACGAGGACACGTTGACGGAGGCGGTCAACCTCAGGGTCCTGTGTCGGACCCGCAGCCGGAGCACTCGGACGAGAGTGGCTCTCGGGAGGCGCCGAGTACTCGTATTCGTACGAGGGCACCTCCGCCCCTGCTTGACCGGAATGGAGAAGCCCACTTCCACGTGGAGCGAATCCTCCAGGAGCAACGGTGTCGCGGCAAGCGACAGCTCCTCGTGAAGTGGAGGGGTTATGCCCACTCCGAGAACTCGTGGGAGCCGATTGAACGGCTTCTGATTGACTGCCCGAAGGCTGTCGCAATCGGGGAACAGAAGCGGCGGCAGCTTCATAAGTAGTCCGGGGCTTCTTGCCCGAACGGGGTACGGTCGATGAATACATACCGTACCCGCGCTCATCGTGAGCGCTAGAAGCCGCGCGCTTCAGGATGTCCCTTGGCAGCATACGCTTGCTGATCAAGTGGGCAAACCTCACACGAAGATCACGCTGGTCTAGGATGTGGAGCAGCTGCTGATCTTCATGGCGTTCCCATAACTCCGTGGGCGAGTACTTGAGAGTCTCCACCCACGCCCAGAACATGTCCTCACAAGAACTCCACGTGGGACAGTTCTCAAGCATAACCCAGGGGTATCCCCAAACAGGATAGAGACCACCCCGGGTCTCGGGCTTCTTACGACAAGTCGTGAAGTCCTTAAGGGGAATGCGGTGTTGCGCGAGAAGCACACACCGAGCAGCCTCCAAGTTGTCGACGAACAACTGTTCTTTTTGAACAAGGGCTCGTTCATAGATGCCCCTAGAAGTGTGGCTGCCCACAAGGCCACGAGGAGCGACGAGAAGCTCTAAGAAGAGGTCAGCCCCAGAGCTCTCCTCGGGAGGCCAATACCCTCTTGAGCTGATGGCAGCTCCCTAACTGACGGGTGCCGCCACCAAACCCCCACGCACACGCTGGGCAGCTTGGAATTTATCCTGCTGCTGGTCGAGGTCATTCGAGACCTCCCGGGGCTCAACGATAGCACCCTTATCCTCCTCTTCTTCCTCCTTCTTCTCCTCTTCATCCGAGGAGCCGAAGAGACTCTGATAGGAGCGTCGAGTCTCCTTCTCCTCGCGGAGTGGAGACTTAGAGGCGGTACGCTTCTTTGAGGGCTTGGCGCCTCCGGCTTTAGAGGCCTTAGCGCGCGCAAGACCCTTGGCAAGCGAGAGACGTTTGCGAGGATTATCTTACTTATCGCCACCGGCTTTGGGAGCGCCCTTAGCCTTAACGGCCGGACTCTCAGAGCGCACAGAGGTCCTGGGACTGTGATCACCGTGATTACTAGCGGGCGACTGCACGCTGCCTTCTTTGTGCTCACTGGGCACTGGGCTGTGCTCTCCCACAGAGCCCGCAGGAGCATCCTGAGTGCTCTCGGACTCGGCATCGTCTTTACTGCCCGAGTTGAACTCGCGTTCTACGAACCGAGGGTTCGGACGGTTGTCTGAAGACGAGGGCGACGGACTGCGGCGACTGCATGCGCGCTTGTCCGCAGCCGCGTCACCCGAGGAACCGATCGCCTCGGAGGCCACCTGAGTAGCCTCCTTGAGTGCAGAGCCTTTGCCGTGAGGCTTAGTGCTCTTGGCCTGCGCCTTACCGGCTGCAGCCTTGGAGCGTGTCTTAGCACCGCTCTTAGTAGTGCCACGAGGCATGTTAACGGTCGAAGTGGAGACCTAGACGAAGAGCGCACAGGTTGCTGCTCGGGGCTCTAACTGTGAAGTGAGCCTCCGCCGCGCTCGCGCGGCCAAGTCGATGGTTTTCGACTTTGAGAATGAGAGTTTGTGATGAACACCTCTTCATTCTGATTGGTCGGTAATAAGTGGGGGAGGATGTAACGGGGTACGTAGCCCCGAGTGTACCCTGGTTACATGAAGTGTGACACTTCACACTTCAGGAGTATGACACGTCATACTCCGAGATATTGGGTACAAGGTACCAAGGTCGTTCAAAGCCAACCATTGGTTAAATGACATTGCATTTCTATAGGTAACTAACAGTTTGTATTAAACCCAAACTTAATCTACCTATAAATATACTCAGTTTACAATCTACCTTATTTGGGTCACTTCGCTCTCTTTAATAAAAGAGGGGACCTGTGAACTGCCGTTCACTGAGAGTTTGTATACTCTCGGAAGATAACTTCCTCTTGCGCAAGGTGCTGTGTGACCCCGTCACAGACCCCGTCACAGTAAGTTATTGTAGGTATTAACAAACAAGCACAAAATATGAGCGATTTGCCTAAACGGTTACATGCGGATCCTGAGCAAAATTCTCCTGAAATCTGGCAAAGCGCCTCTATTTTTAATCAGATTTCAGGCTCCCGCTGTTATCTGAACGGCTTGAGAATTGGACCGAAACGGCAAATTTCGACGAAATTGTAAGTTTCGACAAAGCTCACAATTCCACTCAATTGGAAGTCGTTCTTCACGAAAACGCAGAGGCGTTCCAAGAACCCTCCAGCTATTGCTCCATCGCATTTTATCGGATTGAAATCTGCAAGCATTTCGACCGCACAAGCACTGTAGTAACGTGCCTCGGCAACCAGCACAGTTCATGTATCTCAGCTGCGGAGAAAACTGAAGCTCTCGGCGTTTTCATGGCGGCTATTCAGTCCGTAGATTGAAGCAGTCAGCATGACCACAAGCCCCTCAAAACCATGGCGTGCGTCCTGCATCTCTTTACATGAAGCCATTTTTCATCTTCTATAATTCTGCAGATTTTTTTACCAGAATTTTGTTTGCAATCATTTCTGTATTCCAAACGCGGCAGAGACTCTGAACCCCTGTGTCCTAATCAGCGCTAAAGAGTGTCGATGTAGGGCTGCGTGCGAGTCATCTGGGCACAATCCCGGCCTCTCTGCCTCAATGTCGCTGCCAGGTGGAGACACACACTTCTTAACAGCGCTCTTCAGACGCAGAAAGCGCTGACAAGGCACCTTGCCGTTTCCACCGCTAGGAAACCAACGCGATGGACGATGATGCCATGACGCCGCTACTCTTCGAGGGCCAAGGTCGCGCTATTTCGGCCGCCACAGCCACTCGATCCGAGGCCTCTACTGCGCCATCCTCGCCCACCTCGATGGACCAGGCGGCTATGCGGACGCTGCCCAACGCTAACAAGGTGTTGGCCTTCCTGCACTCAATCTTCGGACTGTGTCAACAGGTTCGAGACCGTCCTCGGGCCTGTCTGCAAGCGCATGCAAGACTACACCAAGCTTTCCTACGAATTGCGAGTGCTGCTAAGCATGGGTCTTTGCCTGTGGGCTTCCGGTTGTCACACTTTATCGTGCTCCTCAACCAGCTCAAAGCTGTGTTGGATCAACACTTAAAACTCCCCAACCTTGTGGCAAAAGTGGCCGCTAGTCGTCGACTCCTGTCTGGACTGGCAAGAGTCCACCATGAGCTGAACGTGGTGCTAGTAGACAACTCGCTGGCTAGTGCCACAAGCTCATTACTCGAGTGGAAACAGCAATTTGCCTCCAACCGATTGCAAGACGAGAAGACTCTGCACGACACACTCATGGCGCTACTGTCGACTCCAACTTTTGTCAATAAAGAGTTCCCAAGTGAGCGTCGTCAAGCGTTGATGCTACTGGGATTGGTCGCGGAGTTCGCATCCAATGACCCACCCAGAGGTCATTCAACCCAACTCGTGGAGACGCTTAAAATGACCCATCGACGCATCTCTAATTTGTGTGATTTACATCTTCGTCGAGTCCCGCGGTGGTTTTTACCCGGATGTGAAGTGGATTTTTCTCTAACTGAACACACGATCGGCCACTCAAGAGGGTCTTTTGGATCCACACTTCATCGTGGTGAAGCATACAGATACAACTACAATAGTGAAGGAGCTCTCAGTAGCTCAACATCCACCGTAGCAGTCAAGTGTCTGTGGGCTCTCCCTGATGTGCAATATCAATTCGTAGAGCAATTATTCGCTCGTAGTGGAGTGGCCAAGTGGACTCGTGTTCGACACCCAAATGTCGTGACTGTACGTGGAGCTTCACACGCTGCAACACCGCCCTATCTCGTACGAGACTTTACCACATACGGCGGTCTGACGTCGTATCTCGCAGCACTAGAAACACGAGCAAAGCAATGTGCCGGACCGGAGAGTACCGGCAAGATGGAGGCCTTGACGTGGCAACTACTCTACGGTGCCAGTCGAGGCTTGTTGTATCTCCACGAACAGCACAGTATCGTACACGGAGGTCTACGTTGCAACAACATCCTAGTTGACAAGAAAGGTCGAGCTGTGATCGCTGACTTTGGGCTGTACACATTGGCTTGTGACGCTAGGGACTCGGGACTCACGGAATATTTCCAATTGGACGTGTTCGACGCAGACGCTGAAGAACTGATCCGGTGGCAAGCTCCGGAGTGTTTACGAGAGCATGTGGCGTATCGAGAGTCACTTCGATCTCTCTCTGAGACTGGCTCAGCGCTTCTGTCCAGTGGTTCAAGTGCGTCTGCCACGTCGTTCGCTACAGATGTCTATGCCTTTGGTATGTGCATCCTAGAGGCACTAACACGTACAGTACCGTGGGCAGGCTTGGATATCGCCAAGATCCGGACACTTAAGGGCAACTTAAGTCTCCTCCCACCTCGTCCAAAGTACATCTCTGTGCAGGCCTGGTCACTCATTGAGAAGATGTGTGCAGCTGATCCGAAGCAGCGTATTACACTGAGTGAAGCGTCCCAAGAGCTCAAGCGACTGGGATACGGCAACCGAGTGTTTAATCGATCACAGAATAGT
Source organism: Phytophthora infestans T30-4 (assembly GCF_000142945.1). Classification (NCBI taxonomy): domain Eukaryota; phylum Oomycota; class Peronosporomycetes; order Peronosporales; family Peronosporaceae; genus Phytophthora; species Phytophthora infestans. The sequence continues at coordinate 564,388 of NW_003303716.1, read as the reverse complement.
AGCTCCAAGGATCTAGAAGGTCTCGAAACGGACGCAGTGTCCAAAGTGGATCGTGTATCAAGTGTGCTCGAGGAAGTATCACAAAAGCTTCAACATCTCAGCAACGAGAGCCGATCAAGAGGTAGTAGTACTACGGACTTGAAGACGATGGAAGCCGATGCAGCTGCCACAGTGGAGCACGTGTCCACGTCGTTAAGCGAAGCTTTTCAAGATCTGAAAGAGATATCGGAGCGATCTGGCAACGGGAGTGCAGCAGATTTGGGAGAGATCGAGGAACAGGCTTCGCAGAAGCTCGTGTGTGTGTCCAGTCTGTTGAATATTGCCTCTCAAGAGCTGAAACGACTGGGAATGGGAGATAAAGCGAGTGATTCACGCAGCAGTAGTACGCAAGACTTGGTGGTTATGGCGCAAGAAGCTCTGGCCAAGCTGACGCGTTTGTCTAGTGAGGAACCGAACGCTGTCTCAGCTGAAGAATCGGGCTCAGACCTGAACTCTAGTGTTGATAAGGAGCCAACGGGGTCGTCTACTGCTGAACCATTTATTAGTGCACCGTCAGATCGAGTGGAAGCGGTTGAAGAAGTGACTGCGACGGACTTGTCAGCTCCCAGTGAGGCGTCCACGGTAGAGCAGACTGGTCGACGAGTCAAGGACTCTATGTCAGCTCGAAGACAGCGATACTCGGGTGCTGTCGCGTGGGACGCTGCTCCGGTGAATGAAGAGAAAGTTGCGAGTATTTGGATGAATGAAGAAGAGAGTAAGGCAACGGTACCTCGCTCTCGTGAAGTGGTACGCTCCCTCTATGTCGCTCTAGGTGAAGACGGCAGCTCAACCAGCACGGACGATAGTGCTGAGGCATCTCCGGCTCCTGAAGCTAACAGCAACCACTCAGCTTATGACCAACCGGAGCAAGAAATGGACAGCGACACTGGAAGCTTCAAAGATGCCATCTCCGATGACGACAGCGCAGTTCTATTAAGTGACGACGACGTAGAAGGAGTGACAACGGGCGAGAGCTGTGTAGAAGACGATGCATTGATGATCGTGCCTGCTGAGTTCCAGACAGCACGTAGCTATGACGAAGCCACTGACCCTATGTTACACCCAGTTATTGGTCTTCTGGAAAGTCTCCGAACAGAACCTGATGAAGCTCTTTTTGTAGAGTCGTTGGCAGCTATGAAGGAGGATCTCGAGCTCTCAACTGCGTGGACTCTTGTGGAACGAGAAGGACTACTGACTCTGATGGAGCTGGTGTGGAGAAACTACTCGGACGCTTGTACTCTTTGTGCTTTGGAGTTGCTACAGCTGATCTCTACTCTCAACTCCGACTTCGTGACAATCCTCGTCGAGTCGAAAGTCGTGAAAATTCTCCTTGCTGTCGTCAAGCATCGATCTTCTCCTCAACAAGTGGACTTTGCAGCGTCGTTCCTCCTTGAAATTATCGCTGAGAACGACGACGCTAAGCGACAATTGTGGAAATGTCGAGGTGTTGCGGTGATGGAAGACAGTCTCGTCATTGACCGTCGACTTGTCCAAGAAGTCAAGAGTACTATGGCGAAATTCAAGCGGAGCGAAGGCTACAAGAGTCTCGAAGACGGCGAATATCACTTGGCAATTGACAAATTCACCGAAGCGATTGCGCTGGATCGTAAACGTGCTGGTTACTATGGAGACCGAAGGTATGTGAATGATGGTTTTTTTTACCGAAATTTATTATTTCTTACATATTTTTTTAATGATGTGACAGTCTAGCATACATGGAAGCGTCGATGTTTAAGAAGGCAACAGATGACGCGTATCGCTGTATGCGCTACAACCCATACGATGTGACGGGATATCTCCGTCACGGATTGGCTCTTAAGGCCATGGGCAAGTTTAAGGAAGCGATGGCATCACTACGCAAGGGAACGAAAGTCGATCCCAAGTTTACGAAGATCCAAGACGCTCTAGCGGACACTGAGAAGCTATACAAAGCCCGACTTAAAGGTGGAGATGGCACGGTATTGCGTCGTATGACAGCGGCAGAGTCGGCGAAACTCAAGAAGAAAGACGGCGACGATGCATTAAGGAAGAAAGACTTTACTCTTGCGATCGAGTGCTACTCGGAAGCTCTGGAACTGGATCCGAAGAACGACTGGGTGCATCTACATCGTAGTATCGCCCATGCTGCTCGTGGAGATCACACGAAGGCGATTGAAGATGCGTCGAGATGTATTCGAATCAACTACCGACAGGTAGAAGGATACTACCGTCTCGCCTTGGCATTACATGCTGCTGGTCAACATGACCAGGCCTTGAGTACGCTGTATCGCGGACAAGAAGTGGACCCTCGACACGCAGGTATTACGCGCTTTATAAGCCAACTTGAAGCTGAAGAAGCCAAAGAAGCGGGACTGCCACTCACTAATTGGTTTAAGGAGAAAGGGTACAGGGCGTTCCAGCTGCGTTCGTACGAAGATGCGATCAAGTTCTACACTAAGGCCATCGATGCGTCCCAGTCTGACGACGACGACGTGGTCATGCACTGCTACTTGTACCGCTCTCGCGCTAACCAGACACGAGGCGAGTTCTCAGCTGTGATTACTGACTGTACGTATGTATTGGAACGTCGTCCGAAGAATGTATTTGCGAGGCTTCGACGAGCTGATGCGTACGAACAGCAACGTGACTTTCATATGGCGCTGAAGGATATTCGGGAGTTGGTGGCGCTGAATCCGGATTACGAAGATGCCCATGCACGACTTCGATCGCTCGAGCATCGATGCAGACTCTTGCCTGGTGCTTCGGAACATAAGGCTGTAGAGGTAGATCTATGAGCTCATTTTGACACGATCGTGTAATTGTCAATTGCGATATGCTTATTTTGACAGTTTACAGTAATTGTTCTGGCTATTGAGGTAATTTCTAATCTCTTGCACTTCAACAACATTCACTCTGATTCCGCACTGGAGACGCGCAGGTGAAAGGCAAGTCCTGAAGGTAGGACTGAAGGTAGGGAGGGGAGGGAGCCATGAGATGGGGAGCTGAGGCTAATTTGTCTTTATGATGAAGCTATCATGGCAGGAGGAGGACAACGATATGCTGTGTGGGAGTACTTTGACCGAATTGCTGGAACGAAGGACGTCAAGTGCAAAAAATGCTTCGAGTTGATCCCCAACGCAAAGGTTGCGAAGCTGGATCGTCATATCCTGAGAGCCTGTGATCTCTGGACAGAGGTGGGGAGAAACGCGTTCAGAAGGGCTGCTGTCCAGGGGCGACAACCCACGAGGAACCGCGTCAGGAGGGATATTGGAAGCAGCTCCATCATGACCCAAGAGAAGCTGAACGATCTCGTCGTCGACTTCATCTACAGTGCTGGTCTACCATCACACACTGTGATGCAGCCAAGCTTTGCTGCGCTAGTTTTAGCGGGTAGGCCTTGGCTGAGCGTGCCGTCCGTGGAGTATGTCCGATGCCGTCGAAGCGAATGGATCCAGAACAACTGTCGTCTGACTTTCATGGCATTCCATTCGATCAATCGACGTTAGCAAGCTGATGCTGAAGAAACTCGATTGTGATGTCAAGCTTGGACCCCAGATCAACATCTTCAACGATTTTGTCAGCTCGTCAGCAAACAGTTTACTTTATCTACTGCAACACCCGCGCTTCTAGTGCTTTTCCTTGTGGATGACGAGCTGCAGTTGAACATTTTTGACATGCTGGCCTTTTCATTCACTTGCTTTCGTAAATTATCTGCTTGTCCTGATCTTCGGCAGTACAGTCAGCGTACTTGCCGCAAGGTAAACTCAGGTGAGAGTGCGAGATAGCTCTGTAAGAAGGAAGGATCCGCTCGGTATTATTATAGCATCGCCGGTGGGAGGTATTTTTCGTGGTAATGTTGTATCAGCTTCAAGTACTAAGTATTTATCAAGCCACAATAATCCCGTGGCAAGATTAAACAAGCCAAGCTTCACAGCTCCATCGCACACGCTGCATGGCAAGCGAATGCAAGCCAATGGGCACCTACCGCAACTATTCAATTCGATATTATTAGTATCAGTCATAAGTATTTGAGCTCGAAAGTTGTCAACAACAGCGCAGATAGATTATGGTATTACTGATACTTCAAATTATGTATTCCGCCCGCCTTCCCTGCTATTAATAGCGTATACACTTGTTATAAAAAATGTTACTTCGAGGTAGTTCTATAGGACTTACAAACCGAGATCGAGCTTAGCAACTTCTTCCTCTGTCATGCGCATTGCTCATAAGATTACATTTTGCAACTTGCAAATGTATGCGTTGGCTGCTTCGCGCCAGTCAACGCGACGACGGTAGACGAGCGTTGCAGTTTTGACTTCAACACTGGCCGAGACTGAGAGTACACCATCCTGAGGCGATCGCCTGTGACAAGAACTCCGCCGCTATTATAGCGGCAGAAAATGATGGGGCTAGCTAATCCGAAATAAATTATTATCTTTGGATAATCGGCGATAACTTCACCAAAATAGCCTTAAATTAAGTGCAAAGGGCGCGGATAGAAAGCTGAGGTTTCGTAGTTCCTTCTTCCATAAATTAAGACTCTTCATCTCTTTCATTTCAGGAAGCGCAGTGCAACGCAGACACCAGCTCAGTCCGGGCGAGAAAACCCTAGTTTGCAATGTATATGGTTATTTCGTCGCCGAGGCCAAAGCAGGCAGAAGTGGAGGGTGGGACTCGCGCGATCGAACTAAAGAGGCGACGCGCCTTGGGAAAAGCACAGTTTTTCGGGTGCTCTGGGCATGGAACCTCGACCCAGACACCAATTTCGCCGAGGTGCGCTTGTCGTTTTGGCCCATGTAGGGTTAAAACTGCTCTGTTATGAAAATCTTACAATTTTATGCTTTCGCTAGTAGAATGTACCATCCACATTTAAAAAGAAGGATTTGTATATATTTAAAGAGTGATTACCCACCATCTTCCTCATGAGCTTCATTTGAACGTTTTATTTTTAACGCCTGTTTGTACAACTGTTTTGCCCTTTCCACACTCTTGACCAATAGAATATCAGCATTATAGCAACTGTTTCCCCGTTTAAAGTTCCTTGGAGACACCTTTTTGGGGAGCCTGTAGCGACAAAACTACTGCGAATTAGCCGGTTTTAACACCAAAATCATACTCAAAATGGGCGGTTTTATCACATATCTAAATGTCATATCTGGTTTTATCAAAATTGAGCCCCCCATGGGGATTTGATTACTAGCCCCTTCATTTTCTGCCGCTATAATACCAGTTCACTCGAGCCTCGACGGCCTCGAGTCGAGGCCGTCACTCGCTGCATCTTCAACCACCTCGCGCAAGGCAATCCAGTGCCGCCATACCTTCAAAAGAAAATTCTTCGAGCACCGCCTTACTGAGTAAGGCTTACACAGCCTGAATGCATGCTGCGAAAATGAGCGGTGAATGCGAATTTCGGGCCGTTTCATGTGTTCCCGCATGTTCAACGATGACGCGGCAAACGTGGACCAAACGCGAAGTTGCCGCTGCTAGTCGCAGAATGCTCTCAGTTCTCAATCCGCCGCCTGTCAGCAACATTCAGTGCCGAATCAAGTGCAAATTATCAACAGCCCTTCAAAACCATGCTGAACGATTTCGAGTCGCCCACCGCTAGCCCCGTGCTCAAAGCTGCGGCGCCTGACCCGCCGTCCCCTCAGCCCGCACCGACATGCGCGACCCGCCAGCGCCACAGCCACAGCGTGGACGGGAGTCCGCGCAGCAACACGAACGTGAGCTCGGTGGCCACACTTGCCAACAAGGAAATTAACCCGACGCAACACGTGCGTCGTCTCTCCACGGGCCAAATGGCCGACGAGACGCTGCCCAAAGAGCGTATCGACACCATCAACGACTTTCTCCAGGAACGCATCACTGCTCGCCCGCTCATTGGCGTCGTGTGTGGCTCTGGTCTTGGTGGACTCAGCAAATGTCTGGAGAATCAGGAGGTTATCAAATACGAAGACATTCCTCAATTCCCTCGCTCCACTGTCGAAGGCCACGCCGGCGAGTTGGTCTTTGGAGACCTGGACGGTATCCGTGTCGTGTGCATGCGCGGCCGTTTCCATTGCTACGAGGGCTACGCCATGCGCGAGACAGCACTGCCTATTCGCGTTATGTACTTGCTAGGCATCAAATACCTACTGGTAACCAACGCCGCAGGTGGCCTAAACCCGGACTTTAATGTGGGAGATCTAATGATCATGAATGACCACCTCAATATGCCAGGGCTATCAGGTCAGCACCCGCTTATCGGCCCAAACGACTCTCGCTTCGGTGCTCGCTTCACCCCGCTATCGAACTGCTACGACAAAAAGTTGCAGGATCTGGCCGTCAAAGTTGCCGAAGATCTCGGTCTAACTCACAAGGTCCGAAAAGGAGTCTACTGCTTCGTGTCTGGACCTACATACGAGACGCCGACCGAGTGTCGCTTCCTCCGATTGGTCGGGAGCGACGCTGTCGGCATGAGTACAGTGCCCGAGGTCATTGTGGCAGCCCACTGCGGACTGAAAGTCATCGGTTTGTCGCTTATCACTAACAAGGCGCTGTTCCCAGGCGAAGAGCGTGAGGCGGCTTCTCATGATGAAGTCCTGGAGACTGTCCAGGCCACACAAAACGACATTAAGAGGTACGTGCGAGACCTGATCGCAGAAATCGGCAAGCAGCACCACGTGTAGACAAGCGCGAGGTACATGTAAATTATACGTTGGCAAGCAAAGTTAGCTGTCGCAAGCAAACAAACTAGAATCGAGCGATTTAAATTTTGTGACGCCTGATAGATTGCAATTGAATTCTTCCCGGCAGCAATAATTTAGCCCAAATTGGTACAGTACCGGTACGCGGATCCATATTTGCGGTACACTTCACTCAACAACAAATTGACACAGGAAGGATGAGAGAACTCCTGCTCCAAACTGCTCGCGTGGTAATTCGTTCCTGTCTACCTGAAGACTGCGGCGAGCTTTCCCATGTAACACGCACGCTTGACGCATTCCTCGACACATTCTCTGCCGACTGGACGATTATCATGGCCTACAAACGGACGAAAAGTCTCCGTTGCGTGCAATTCGTAGATGCTCGTGAGGAATCGGAGACCCAGGACCCATTCTTTAAGCGTTGCTGCTCAACCAAACGTCGGAACTCGCTGCCAGTCGCGGAGATCTACTAACACTCCGCTGGCTCATGGAGAGATACCTGCCAGTTGAGCCTGTAGACAACGTGACTACTGTAGCTGCTGCCAATGGCCACCTTGAGATATTGCAATGGCTTTATGATATTCAACAAGAACGAGTTCACTTTAGAGACATCGAGATATGTGGCGCACTGGAAAACAAACATCACAATGTTGTTGCTTGTCTGCGAGAGCGCGCAATGCCTCGAACAGAATGCATGGACAAGGTACTACGTTCTGCTGTCAAGGCGGGGAACTTGAGTATCGCCAAGTGGCTTTGCGATGAATTTGCATCGGATGCAAGTGACATGTTGCAATTTGCCATTAATAGTTGCCATGAGGAAACTGCTCGCTGGATTATCGAACGATTTGACGTATCTGGGGGAAATCTCAAGTTGTATTTCCTCGCGAAACTTGGCAACCTGCAACTTTTAAAATATCTGGCCTCACGGCAAATGGCAACTGTTCACGAGGGGATGCTTCTTGTTGCCGCCGCAAATGGACATCTCGATGTCATCAAGTGGCTACACTGTGAACAGGGCTTGGTACTGACCAGTGATGCGATGAGAGAGGCAGCCCAGAACGGGAATGTGCATGTAGTACAGTGGCTCTTTGACACAGATGATAGCACATGTGACTCCTCTGTGTTCGTTGGCGCCGCGGAATACGGTCATCTAGACGTGCTCCAGTGGCTTCAGACGCGATGGTCTGGTAGTTGCGGCACTGTAGCGATGGACTGGGCAGCTCGAAGTGGTCACCTGGATGTAGTCCAGTGGCTGCACGAGCATTGCGACAAAGGATGCTCTGTAAACGCCGTGGACGAGGCTGCAACGAATGGACATCTAGACGTTGTAAAATGGCTACACAAGTACCGAAGCGAAGGTTGCACTACCCTGGCTATGGATGGTGCTGCTGGTGCGGGTCATTTAGAAATTGTAAAATGGCCGCAGCGAAGGTTGCTCGACGGTAGCAATGAACGATGCAGCCTGCAACGGACATGTTGCCGTAGTGCAATGGCTACATGCTAATCGCAGTGAAGGTTGCACTCCACTTGCGATGGATTGGGCGGCTCGAAATGGCCATTTCGATGTCGTGAAATGGCTTGGAGACAATCGTTCGGAGGGTTGCACTTCAGCAGCTATGGACAAAGCTGCACGGTATGGGCATTTGAAAGTTGTCAAATGGCTACACGCCCACCGCACCGAGGGGTGCACCATCAACGCGATGAACAAGGCTGCTGAAGCTGGACATTTGGATGTTGTGAAATGGCTTCATACTCATCGCTCTGAAGGCTGCTCGAGATCTGCGATGACACGTGCGATTGCCAACAAACATTTTGATGTAATTATGTTTCTACACTTGCACCGCAACGAGGGGTTCGATCTACCGATTAACATGACCATCCGTCTCCCATTAGAGCTGCAACAGTGGCTAGTCGCGAGCTACACTGACGAGGTCAGTGGGTGCCACTTTGAGACGACCAAGCTCGACTGGCACTCATCAAGCGATTCCCTCCGACGCCTTGAGCACGCACCTGCAGCAGTACATGTATCGTATTTTAACTTTACGTGGTAAGAATATCTAGCCCATTTGTCACTTTTTATTATTCTTAATCAACAATTTTAAGGATCTCCATCGATCGCTTAGTTGAAACGTCTTTTGATGAGAGGTTCTTGCTTCGGCACATCCTTTGTGCCAATCAAGTTTCTGGTGCTCACGAATTGTCAGCACGTGTTGCGTGGTTAACTCCAGAATTGGCGAAGTTAATCTTATGAAAATATCACCTGAAGACCAGCTAATATGAAAAATATCACCGAATATTTTCTTCTGAGACAAAATAATATTACTAAATATCAACTTAGTACTTGTTAATACGACACTAGTAAAAGTATACGTTTCCATTATGTATGTTTTGATGTTCTTACATGTATGCGCGAGGTTATTATGCTTGTGCTTCATTATTTATTGTTGGGCATTGCCATAATCGGCAGTCCTGCACATGTGGTCAATACTAGCGTAAACAATTTTCTCGACGGCTTCTCGTTCGACTGGACCATTGTAGATACCTACAAGAGAACAGGTAGTGCGTGGTGGATGCAGCTCGTCGCATCTCATGAAGATCCTGACGACATGATTACGCTCTACCGTCACTGGCTGTTCAGTAAGGCAACGGGGGTGGCAGCGAGTGATGGGGATCAATAATCGCTACAATAGCTGATGGAAATCTACTTACCTGGCGGATTATCGTCAAGGCTGTGGCAGCAGCGGCTGTAAATGGACACGTAAGTGTATTGCAGTGGATATATGGGAAGCATCACGACCGAGGCTACTGATGCAGAACGGAGATGTCTGGGGCACTGACGAACGGCCATGTCGAAGTAATCGAGAATCTTCGGATAAATTTACTATTGACAGCAGAGTGCAAGGTAGAAGTAATTAATACGGCTGCCCAAATTGGATACCTCGATGTCATCAAATATCTCCACGAAGAGCACAAGGTTTACCAGCACAGAATGCACAATGTCTTGTTTCAAGCGACTGTGAACTGGATCGGTCTAGCTCGTCCTTTAAGCCCTCATAATCCACTTCTCGTTACTTGAGTGTGTCTTCCCTAGCACTGGTTTGTCCGATTGACTCCATGTCAGATCCTTGACGTACACCTGGATCTGAGCCGGATCCACCCTGGGATTTATCTCCAATCCGTGCTCGGATCTGAGCCGGATCCACCTCATATGGTTGGGCCACAGTCAGAAGGGTGCGTGGGTTTATTGTGCTAGGAATTGGCGCAATGGCAGCTAACCCACTAAGCCGATAACATCGATGGCGTCAAATTCTGGGTGCCGATCTCGAACGGACGCTAAACGAGTTGTGTGCCAAAATCAAGCTGCAGCGCATGCATGCAGTCAGCGCAAACACTTTGTGGTTATGCAAGTCTGCCGTGCTCCGCCTCGACCACTAAACGGTAACAGTGCATAGTCCACGCCAGGCTACATGTATTGCTTTTTTACATTGAAGTGGCGAGGCAAAAGAGCAAGTTCGTTTTTAAGTTACAGTCTCTGTTCTGTTATTTAGCATTCATTCCGTGGGCAAAATTCAAAGGTGGGTACCGAATTTGAGATGTCCTACAGCGCGCCCCAAGTTTATTTAAGTTGTTGTATCGAAAGTGAATACAGGAACTACCCTTTTATGTTCTTGTTGGACACTGACAGCCTTGTACACCAAAGAAAAAGAGAATAAAAAGACGAATAGATTAGACCGTTAAGCTCTTTCCAGCTTCTGCAAACACTCACCGAGCTGTGCCCGGTTCCCATACAAAGCCACGCGTCCTTTTACTTGTCTCTCTCCCTCTCTCTTACTTAGTCTTACCATTGACGCGGGTCCCAATATCAACCTTCAACTGCATCATCGTTTTATCGCCAAGGTGCATTTCAACTAAATCAAATGCTTCGGGCCCTAGGAAGCACTGCTGATACGGACGACCTCTTAGTCAGCATTTTCAATGCCCATTATCCCCAGCAGCGCCTTGAGTGTTTCTTGTCCAGCGGTTTCGTGAGCGCATCCGCCGGATTAACGTCCCTCTTTATCTTGCACAGCTGGGCTGCTTCTTTATGTATGTGCTCACGTACGAAATGCCATCGCAGTTCGATGTGTCTGGTTCGTCGGCTATATGTTGGATAAGCTGCCAGCACGTTCGCAGCTTTATTTTCGATGCTAAGCTTCAGATTTACACGCAGCTGAGAAAGAATTTTACTCAGTATGTGCTCTCTGCGACAGCTTCCATTGTGTCCTCGTACGCTGCGCCGTCTCCAGCTTCAACAGTAGATAGGGCCACAATTGATTGGCGTTGTGACATCCGCAAGACAGCACCCCCGGCCAGGGTAAAAACGAATCCGATAGAACTCTTTTGTTGTTTCTGGATCGTTGGTCCAGTCACTATCGCAGTATCCATCGAGTACAATGCTTGTCGGAGTTTGTTTGGCTCTGTCGTACAAGATTCCATAGGCTATAGATCCTGCCAGATAGCGTAGAGCACGTTTCAGAGCTCCCACGTGCTTAACAAAAGGCTTCGATACAAATCGACTGGCCTGACATACTGCATAAGCCAAATCTGGTCTTGAGCCAATACCCAAATACATTAGCATTCCAGTTGCTTGCCGATGCGCGAAACTCGTGTCTGGCTATTTCTCTGTGTCCACTGGACACATGCGAGCATTGGTCTCCATCCGATATCCGACAGCGTGAGCACGATCGTAACCAAACGTCTCGAGAATCCTACGTGCATATTTGTTCTGTCGAATTGTGATACTCTCATCAGTTTACACAATCCCAATGCCCAAATATTCTGTCAAAAGGCCTTGATCTTTAATGTCATAGTTCTGATACAACTCGTCGAATAACTCGCACTTTTGCATTCTCATCGTTCGCTGTAGCCAATATGTCGTCCACGTAAATCAGCAATAGCATGACACTGTCATCATCAAACTTGTAGTAGAGGTATGGCTCCATAAGAGAGCGCTGATATTATGCTTGCGCAACCAGTCGTTCAACCACTCTCTGCCTGACTGCCTTAGTCCGAAGAGTGCCTTGAAAACCCCATACTTGTGTCTATCCATTTCACGTGGAAAGCCTTCGATTGAGCGCAAATACTGCTGTATCCCCAACAGTGCGTTGAGGTGTGCTGTATTGATGTCAGCACCGTAAAGCTATAAGCTCAGTGCTGCAGCAAGGGCCATCATTAAGTGGAAGGACGACATCCGAGCGACCGGAGAAAACGTCTCCACAAAGTCAGCGCCTGGTCGCCGATACTTTCCGAGGGCGGCAAGCCTGACCATGAAGCGAATAACACAACCCTGATGATCCGACTTGACTGCGTACACCCATCGGGTGCTGATAGGTTTTTCGTCTTGTGGGACTTCATTACGAGGTATCTCTATAATGGCGCCCTTTTGTCTCAGTGCAGCCATTTCTTCAAGCTCGGCCTTTCGCCAAAAGTCTGCGAAGCTTGATCGCCTCGCCTCGCGGTGATTGTTTGAAATTCTCACATTCCTCGCTCTGATGGGTATTCCCATGTTATCGAGGATACGCGATGTAGGCAGCGTCACAATCGCAGTACAATCTTTCAAATAGTTTGGGCGTCGACGCTCGTATACTTCACGCAAGCCTGCTCAAGTCCTCCTCGGTGTTTATCGAGATTACGCCTGCTGGGGCAGTACACGTCGGTTGCAAGACTAGCGTGAGTCTGGTTGGATTCTAGCTGCTCGCTGCTTTCCAGGGCTTATCGCTAATATGTCCTCGGCGTTCTATGACTGACAGTGAGTGCACTCTGGGCAGTTGATTCTGTGCCACTGCTGTCAGGATCATGGAAGATAGGTACATGTAGCTTTGTGTGTGTGTGTGTGTGCTTGTGATTTTCGTGCTGTGCTTTCTCGTTGCGGTTATGCCTATTTATAAAGTGCTGTGCCTCATTCGGTACTCGGCCTCAAACTATTTTTATTCAGCATAACGCTCCACTCGAATCTCTTCTGAAGGCATTTCCTCACGGTGTGTACGCTTCCTGGTTTGCTTTGGCAGCGGTAAGTTACTGGCACTGATCAGTTTACTAATAGCCCCTTGTCCTCACATAATACTTGCTCACTATCCATAGATCCATACACGCCGGCCACCATGGCATCCTCCTCGCTCTTTCTGTCATCATCCGTAGGATCCTCAGCATCTGATACTACGGACGCTGCGGTGGATCCACCAGCTGCCACCACTGACATAGTTCCAAAATTTAATTGAATGCCATTTTTCTGATCCCTACTGTCGCTCATGGTCGTCTTTTGAGAGAGAGTGTGGTCACTTTGTTGTTCCGAGGCTTTCTTTGAGTACTGTGTTTCCGTCTCACATTTGGTGCTACACTGCAATCTCATCTCTTGCGATGCACTCTCACTGACAATTTCCTGGCCGCTCAACAACGCAATTGAATCATCTGCAGTCGGAACGGCAATGCTCGGCACCACTACGGTGTGATCTTTGGTAGGAGCGCCAGTGAAAACTTCATTAACGTCTGTGAGATCGTAAACACTGAGCTTTTCCTGGGTTCCGGCTGCGTTGCCTCCCTGTAACCCGAAAGGTCACAATGATCATCAGTATTCGCTTGATCAGCAGCAGCGAAGTGCTCACCACATGTAACGGAATGATCACCAGCGCACTTGGCCGCCTTGAGATCACCGGATTGATAGCTTATAGTCTCCTTGATTGTCGTGTCCTCGTGTAGACTCGACAAATTTGCTTCCCCCGGAACCTCAGTACCGGTATTGATCATGGATCCCATGAAGTCCAGTGACTGCAGATCGCAGTCTCCCAGAGCGACGTCGTGACGGTCGCGATGCATCACGTCTTAAGCAACACGTAGATCAGCCACAAAAAATGGAGTCCGATCGTCTAATTCCGACCGAATATGGGTTCAAGTGCTCGGACCATACGCGTCTGATGCTGCGCCAACATCACACCTGCCACCATTTTATTGTCTGCCGTGGTATTCCAGTATAGTGGGCATGTACAAGCACCTCAAAGTCGAAAGCAAAACACCAGCACCACAAGCTATACCGATTTTATTCGGAAGCAAACGGCTTGCCGTGGAGTCTTCGGTGGATGACCACCCTCGAATCGTTGTTCCCAACAATGTGAAGTTGAGGCAATAGATAATCAAGGAGAGTCATGACACCAACTACAGAGGACATCCTGGTACTGTGAGAGCGTACTTGACGTTAGCACGACGCTAGTATTGGTCCAAGATGCTCAAGTCGATCTAAAAGTTTATTGCTGACTGTGAATTATGTGGATGAAACAAGCCAAGGCTGACAAAGCCTCCTGGTTTCCTCGAGCCATTAAGTATTCCCGATGAACGCTGGAGATCAATCTCCATGGACTTCATCACGGATTTATCGAGAACGAAGCGTGAAGATGACTCGATTTGGGTCGTTGTCGACCGTCTGACCAAGAGATGCCACTTTGTACCGGACACGAAGAAGGTAACAGCCGAAGGCGTTGTCCGTCTCTTCATCGACAGCATTTGGAAACTTCAAGGTATGCCGACGAATATTGAATCCGATCGAGATAGAAAATCCGTGGCTGCGTTTTGGCAACACGTCTTCAAGTCTATCGACACGACACTCAGCATGACGGTAGAACACCGGGCTCAAGGCGACGGCCAAACTGGGCGAAATAATCGGACGCTAGAAGAGTATCTTCGATGCCTCGTCAGTCCACGTCAAGACGGCTGGGACATTCACTTAGCGAACGCTGAGTTTGCCGTCAACGCAACGGTGAACTCCAGTACCAAGCTCGCACCATTCGAAGCGGATCTGGGGTATATCCCGCTGAATCCGCTACAGCTTGCAGCGGAGCAACTCGATACGGTTGCAAAGAGTCGTCGAGGCGCTGGGTTCCACGAGCGCCAAGCGGCTATTCTTTTTCGCTGCCGTAAAACACTTGCTCAAACGCAAGAGCGAATGCGTGATGGCTACGACAAGAACCGACAAGAACAAGTCTTTGAGCTTGGCGACCGTGTGTACTTGAGCACCAAACACTTGGATCCCAAGCACACTGGTCTGCCAGCATCCACTAAGTTTGGTCTGAAGTGGATTGAGCCATACTCTGTAGTGCGGAAGATACACAACCATGCTTACGAACTCAACATTCAAGCTGGCAACAAGCTTCACCCAGTATTCAATACGGGTTCGCTGAAGCCGTACAACGAGCCGACACGCTTGTCGCGGCCCATCGAGGTTGTACTGACTGATGGAAGTATCAGTCAGATCGTCAAGCGCTTGGTGAAGAAGAGGGCACACAAGCGACGGACCTAATTCCTTGTGGAGTGGGTGGGAGAAGAGAAGCAGACCTGGGAACCGGTTCAAAACTTGTCACAAGTCCCAGACCTCATCGCAGTGTTCAAAACTGCAAGGCGCAAGAAACGAAAGAGAAGATGAAGCTAAACCAACTTAAGGGGGGGGGCAAAGGCCTACATGTATTATACTAAATCCCCGACAAGTTGAAGGTATTGCTGCATCAGGCGGATCTTCCGGTTACGCGCCGTCTTCGAAGTGCGTTTGCCGTGGCGGCACACGTACCCAAGTTGAAGCTAAACGCGACTAATCCACTTCACACTCTCAATCCACTGGTAGTTCGAGAGAGGAACCACTTCCATCGGTGAATTGTTGTAGCCGAGTACCCATCAAGCACGACAAGTCGAGCATTGGGACCAGTCTTCACCACGACGAAACAGTGACCGATGTCATCCTGGCCCGCGCTCACCAAGTTTGTACCCGGAGCCAAGGCTTCAAAGAAGCGTTCCAGAGTCGCAACACACCCGATGGATCCATGAACGATACTGGGAAGCATGATGCCGTACTCCAACGGAACACTTTGGCGCTGAAGCGTCTTCCAGAACTCCGTGACGTCTTTGCGATACACGCCAAACGCAATTTCCTCGGGACGAGTTTTCTCATACTCATCCCACATCTCCATGGTAACCAGATTGGGCCGTACAGCGCGCAGCGGAACTCATCCATGAAACACGTGCCAGCTTCGGAAGCACTATCACGAACGTCGTACCACCCCATGAAGGCTTCCTCAGAACCAAAAGCCTTCCACTCGTCGACCTTTTGCATCATGTACCGCGTCATTTCCTTGTCCAGCAACGCCATCCAGACCCAGCTCATCTGCAGCGGACGACCCTTCCACTGAACAAGATAGCAGCGGTGCGGAGATTCTCCTTCGACATCAAGCAAGCGTGTAATTCCAGCCGAGTTCGCAAGGAGCTTCCGGATTGTAGTGGTTGCGATGGTTCGTGGTTGGATGTCTCTCCGGAGCTTTTGGAAGCGGAAAGGGATCCCAGTTCGACGTCTCATCGCCACGACGAAGCCGAGTGCGCTTCGATCCTCCTCATCTTCGTCGTTAAACATTCCCACCTCTAGAAAAGGAACATCCTCAGCTGCAACGCTATCATCGCCAGTATCATCGTCCGCGACACCACTACCAACGTCATCTCCACACAACCCTCCGATCGTGACCTCGTAGATGAGTTGCTGGAGCACGGTGGGCGGCGACGACGCAGAGGCATCGGGAGGCGTAGCCGAGGCGGTCTCGGAGGGACCAACAGGAGGTGTAACCGAACGGGGAGGCACAAGACTTAATCCAGGAGCTTCAGCAGCCGCTTCGCTTGAGGATGGAGCCACAGGAGCCCGTATAGGGGACGATGGAGCCACAGGAGCCCGTACAGGTGACGGCGGAGTCACAGCACTAGCAGGAGCATCGACGGCAGCCGGAAAAGCAGGGACTGCAGCAGGAGCAGGCGGCGTCGACGAACGAGCGCGAGAACGAGCACGAGCATGATAACCAAAGTCGCTGTCGGGGCCCCAGTCGAGGAAGCTCGCAAGGAGCTTTTCGTTCAACGTGTGGGGGTCGGACGAAGCGGGCGAAGCCATGCCGGCCGGTGGTACCACCAAAGAGTCGCTTGGAAGCATCACAGGCCGTATGGTCGGCAAACGAGGCGAGGGAGCGGCGGAAGACGGGCTAGCAGCAGCAGCAGCAGACGCAGGAGGCACGGTTATCTACCGGACGGACCTATCCAAGCCCCAAGTAAGCAGGCCCCCACAAGGCAGGCGTGGGTAACTCGGTGTCAGACCAATCCGACGGGGAACGGTACCTCTGGCCTACAGTGCAATTTCGGGGGTGGCAAGACTGAGGGGACGCGCACGCCAGAGGGAGGGTGAGTGTTTCATATATGATAAGTGTTTAGTTGTAGCCAATCAGAGGCAGGCTCAGTTTAAATCGGATTTAGTATGAAATACAGAAAGGCAGATGTAGGGCGGCCGTAGAGCCTTCTAGAAGGTTCCATCCGCCTAAACTGCGGGGCGGCACTTCTCGTTTCGCGCGCCCTCCCACAAGCTAGCGTTTTCTGAAATATACGCCATTGCTGACACCAGATTTTGTCTCGGTACTTTTCGTGGAGCCTCTTCTCTGTTATCTACGAAGCAAAACTAGCCACTTAGGAATTTGCCTCCCTAAGTCAAAATTACCGCATCACACTATTGCATTTGCTGATGATTGTACGGGAATACTGAAGAATTTACGGCACACCCGGGAATTTGTAACTGTGGTCGGCGACTATGCTGAGAGTGCAGGACTGACGCTCAATGCAGATAAAACAATTGTACTCCCTTTTCAGGAGCTGGATCATGACGTCAGGATCCAGCTGGAGGACAACTCTTTCTATGTCGTCCCGGATGATGGTCACACAACTCTACTTGGTATACCTCAAAGTCCAATTTTACCAATGAGTTCTCGTCTTGAAACCATCATTCCCAAGATGGTTAGTAGATTTTTACTATGGAAATATCGTGATCGAGCACTGAGAGGTCGAGCTATTATTCTATGCACCATAGTCCTGCCACTTTTTGATATACTGCAGCGGTGACACCAATCAATATCAGGCTTATATCTCAAATCGGAATTTGTGTAGAGCTTTTCTTTTTAAGAAAGAGATTTCAGTAAATATGCTCATTACTGGAGATTTCGCTGAAGAATGGCTGTATTGGCCGATGACCAAGGGCGGAACTGAACTCCCTGAGACGAAGGAGCTTTGTGCGGCAATGAGATTATGTATCCTTAAAGATGCAATATCCTCAGCTAGCAACAACTTCGTTCCACCACGATGGTTTGAACCAGCCGCTGCACTCTGCACTTACGCTTTAGAAAATAGCGGTGTTGGATTTGATATCCTGTACGCCAATATCCCTAAAACGAAACCAGTATCTGAACGATGGA
Source organism: Phytophthora infestans T30-4 (assembly GCF_000142945.1). Lineage (NCBI taxonomy): Eukaryota > Oomycota > Peronosporomycetes > Peronosporales > Peronosporaceae > Phytophthora > Phytophthora infestans. The sequence goes on along the minus strand of NW_003303716.1, from coordinate 546,396 downwards.
AGGTACTCGGTGACGTTTGGTTTACAACACTACAGAACTGGAACAGACTTCGGTCCAACCACTTAGATGACCGATTATTATGGAAAACGGCCCTAAAAGCGCCACTCTGGAATAATTCCATGTTTCTAGTGGGAGCGCTTCAGAGACCGCTTGAAAGAACCTCTGAGTCCGTAGAGCTTTTCCGAGATAAAGGCTATATTCGTATTTTCGATTTCGTAGATACTAATGGGAAACAAGTAAACCTGGAACTGCTTCGTGATGTACTAGACGGCTTTTCATTCGGCTACCCCCGGTTACAACTCTATCAACATCAGTATTCTACAAACTCTTACTGAAGTGGGACCTACTCGGACATGATATTGCACTAGGCCCCAGACTGAGACCTGCAGTTATAGCGACGACTCACAACTGGGTATTCCGTGGTAGGACGATCCAGACAATGAGAAACGACGATTTCTATAGACAACTTCACAGTCTTCCGGAAATAACAACTTGGCCTTACGTTGCTCTTGAGATCACTGATTTGCCTGACTGGAATACAATGTGGAAAAAGGATTTATATCTTGATAAATACGCTCTGCCAATTCTAAGTGACTTAAGGTTCCGCGTGCAATACAATGGCCTAAATGTCCGAAGGAAGTATCGGTACACGAATAACGATGCAAATTGTCCCCATGGATGTCCACATACAGAAACGGTGAAACACCTATTTCGGTCATGTACGATAGCACTCGAGGTGTGGCCCGAATTCTTGGATCCTCTTTCATTATTAGCTGAAATGTCTATCATATGGGAAAATGTGGTGTACATGACCAATGTATGTTTCACACCGCGATGTATTCAGAGCTACGGTAAAGTCAATCTTCTCTTGGTGTTTCACATCATCAGATCCGCAGTACTATACCCCTTCTGGATAATCGAAATTACAAGATTTTTCAAAGCATACAGTCTTCCCACCGGTATGTTTCTTGCCGTGCCAAGGCCTATGCCCGATTACATTTAAAGCGAATGGCCAATCGATTCCACGATCGCAAACTGAATAAGCTCCTTCGTAGAATTGGTCCCCATTTTCAAGTTCTGCTTCCACCTGAGCACCAGACCCAAGATTATCAGCCTGTCCCCACTTAGTCGGCATGCTATTGTAGCGTGCTGACGCAGTGTGTACAGCCTCACTACATGTTAGTGAGCGCCTTGCACAGCCGCGGTTGGGGTTAACGTGCGTGTGCTATGTACGATGGGACTTTGTACCGACCAAATTCTACTATGGCTACTATGGACAGTAGTTCGATGTGGAGAAATTTCTATTCGCAACCGCCTCACTTAGTCCGCATGCAATTGTAACGTGCTGACGCAGTGCGTACAGCTTCAATACACATTAGGGAGCGCCCTGCACAGCCGCGGTTGGGGTTAACGTGCGTGTGCTATGTACGGCGGGACTTTGTACCGACCCCAAAATTCTGATCTCAAATGACGATGATTCAATTAATAATGGATTTTTCGAAAATGATGATTGTATTGGAGTTAATGACGACGAGTGCTGCTATACCCTAATTTTACGAACTACCTACGACCTACCTAAACGCACTCTATCATGAAAATACCTACGCTATTGCTACTCTTGATATCGTCCTGCTGTTTCTGCTCACTTACCGCTACGAAGTCTTGAATGCACCTCTTCCTTCACCAATGGGTCATGACGATCCTTGTCAACGCATTGAGAGAATCCAAACGTGTGGTAGAAGTTCTGGTTCGGCCCGTAATTTGCTTTTATCTCTTCACCTGGATCAATGGTATGAGACGCGACAATCGCGATTTCTGGCCCATCACCCCCATTGAGTTCTTCATTTCGGCAGTTCGCTATATAACTGTGAATAATAAAGCGGCCCATGTTTCCGACAGCTTTGGCAGCCAGGAACACGTTCCGATTCCGCTTATCCTTCGTCTTCAACTTCACGGTATACCGCTCTAAAGGATCCGTCACGCGCAGTTTCCCAATATAAGGGCAGACTACGCAGTTCTCACGAATTCTACGAGCCATACACAGGCAAATACCCTCATCCTTCACTCGCAGTCCCAGTTCTCGAGCAATCTTCATTTGTCGTCCGCAGCTGGTTGAATTCTGGCTACACGTTCTTGTGACACAAACGACACCCTCTTTTCAATTTCGACAAATACCTGGAGAGCAAGGTTTCGAGCACCAACAAGAAGTGTCCACACAGTCGACCTCGAACTGGATCTGAGATGACTTTGGGCATTTATCATCGCGCTTAATGTCACTTGGCCACTCGACAACGGTGCCATAAAAAAGGGCACCGTGCTCAGCAGAAGTCGGCGCTTGGGGAGCCTGTTCAAGACTCTTCAAAAAAGTGGATGGTAACTTTCCGTTGATATTATCGACACGGGTCTCAAATTTCCGCACCGATCGCATTTTCACGTACGTGATTTCGGACGTCTCGGCTCACGAAAATGTGTCTTACAGTACGAGCGTGTGATTTCGTCAGAATCTCGTGCTGGGTAGGCAGCCGGGCCACGTTATTGGGATCCTCAACCCATGATATCTTGGTCTCTTGGTCTCTTGATGTTTCGCCCATCGGGAGCTCTCGGGTTTCGCTGGAAGCTTGCGACATAGTCGCAAGGGCATCGATATCAATTTGGCAACCCGCCTCCAAGTTCAATCGGTGTATTTATTGTTTAAAATGATATTTTCAAGATATAGTCTAGCTTTAGACTAATTAAGTTTAATGAAAAGTATTAAACCAGATTTTGTTTTGGCTTATTGCACCCCAATCCACAAAATAACACTTTCTGAAACTGAAATAATTGTCAGAAACCATAAATATCGGCTGAATTGTCAAATATGGGTGTATAATTCCATAATAAGCAGCCAAATTAACACGACGAAGAAAATAGCCGAATATATCACACACAAAAACGCTCCCGAAACGAGTTCTATACCGGACTCACGCTTAAATGAGTGGTTCACCAAAATCAGCTTGCAGCGCCTGTTCGACGGCGATGATGCAAGTCTGCCGTGTTGCGCCTCAACCACAAAGTTAAAACTGTATGGAGTCCACGCCAGGATATGCATTTGACAAACTGTGCGCAACAGTACACTGAAGTGGTTATTAATAGCTTGATTTTTTTCGATCAACAAAGAGCAAATCCAAATGTCGAGTGGCTGTTTCCTGGCAACATTCACTGTTTCATCATACGGTACCGCAGCGCGGGATCATCAAGCCGCAAAATACGGGGATGAGGTGCACGCTCACACATCGCAAAAAAGCACAGTGATGCTTTTTTTCAGTGTATTTTTTTTGCGGCCGTTCTATTTCGAACGTTAAAGTACCGTAAGGCGCAAAACGACCACCAAGTTGTTTCCACTAGTACCTTGGACACTGAAGCGAACAAAGAGTTATGGTGAAGACTCTGAGCCCAACGCTGTCGACGCAGGCAAACATTTACCATTCGCCAACTCGTCAGACAGGACGCCGACAACTCGCCCGGCTCCGCTCCGTCGAACTATCAAAAGACACTCAACTGACTTCGACACCAGCATGGCAATGGTGTCTTCGCTCACATCGGCCACTGTAGTGTGTCGCGCACAGCCACGTCTCGCTCCGCTCAAGCACGTGACAGCCGCCGTGAGCAGCTTCCTGGACTACTCAGCGCGCTGGAGCATCGCGTCGGCCTGTGCACACGGCACCGCATCGCCTGACGGTGACGGAGTATCACTGCGTCTGCTAGAGCGCATTGCGGCGCACCGTGCCACTGCGGCTGCCTGCAATTTGCTCGTATGTAAGCGACAGCATGACAGCTTTTATCAACAATGGGAATTCACACGCGCCGCGGCAGCCGCCGCTGCTAGAGGCGACGTACAGGCATTCAAGTGGCTTGTTGACATGTTCCCAAACTGTCGAGTCACTGTTGCAGTTGAAGAAGCAGCTAAGCACGGAAAACTGCAAATACTCGAGTGGCTATTGCACAAAAGCCGTAGACGAGAGCTCACTGTGTTCTGGGGGGCGAGAGAGCTCTTTTTCGCGGGCAAACACGGCCATCTACATGTAGCTCAATGGCTACATGAACGCACTGCTCCGCCTCCTACACACATGTTCTTTGTGACTCTGGAAGAGGCAGCAAGGAACGGAGACTTGGAAATGGTCCAATGGTTGTGTGAGGTGAGAGGAGAATGGTCTCCCTATGCAGCTGTACTTGCAGCTAGCGGCGGCCACTTGGAGGTGCTAAGATGGCTACGCTCAAACTTGTTTAGCTCCAGCTCGTCCTCCATTTCGATGGATGACGCGGCAGCAGGAGGACATTTGAACGTGTTGCAATGGCTACAGAACCACTCGGGTTATGCAACTCAAGGCGCAATGAATAAAGCCGCAGCAAATGGCCATCTCGACGTCGTACAGTGGCTACATGAGTATCGACGAGAAGGATGCACTAGCGACGCTATGAACCTCGCAGCAACAGCAGGACACTTGGATGTAGTGAAATGGCTACACTCTTATCGAGAAGAAGGGTGCACAATTGACGCTATGGATGGAGCGGCCAAACACGGCCACTTGGCAATTGTGCACTGGCTTCATGCAAATAGGACAGAGGGGTGTACTGAACGTGCGATGGACGGAGCGGCAGCAAAAGGCCAGCTTGAAATGGTACAATGGCTGCATAGCAACAGAAACGAAGGCTGCACAACAGCAGCAATGGACGCAGCAGCAAGATCCAATCACTTGGAAACTTTACTGTGGCTGAGTGAAAATCGCAACGAGGGTTGCACGATTGCGGCAATGAACTTGGCAGCGAAAAATGGACACTTGCCAGTTGTAGAGTGGCTACATGAACATCGAACTGAGGGTTGCTCTACCGACGCTATGGACCTTGCTGCGGCTGATGGGCATTTGGACATTGTCCAATGGCTCCACACAAACAGAGGTGAAGGATGTACCGCTAGTGCAATAGATAACGCAGCCGCTGGTGGCCATCTCGACGTTATACGATGGCTACATGGAAATTGCAAAGAAGGTTGCACAGCTGCAGCTATGGATAATGCGGCTGCCAATGGCCATCTTGACTTGGTGAAATGGCTACATGAAAATCGCAAAGAAGGTTGCACTGTTGCAGCAATCGATCGTGCCGCAAGTGGTGGCCATTTCGATGTTATATACTTCCTTCATCACGAACGTGTAGAGGGCTGTTCAGCAAAGGCTTTCGTCAATGCCACAGCAGCAGGAGAACTGGAGATTCTCATGTGGCTCTTTGCCCACCACCGCCACCAGCTCGGTCGTGATCGGCTTCGAATTTACGCACTTGGCAAATTCTACATCCTTCATTGGCTCAAAATGGAAGCGGGAACGAGTGAACGCGAAGCTTTCATAGGCGAGGTAAACCCACTTGCGCAAGCCTAGACAACTTGTGTTTAAGTATGATACACCATCCGTAGTTGCGGATACACTACATGTAAAAAATGAAGAAAAAAAATGTAAGCAACAAAATTGATGCAACAGAGCCACGCAGTTGAAGTAGATAGCCAATAATCATTCGAGGATCTTACTCTGAAGAACGCAACATGAGAACTGACTTGCCTATGCTTACGAGTGCTCGCGTCGTGGCGAGATCCTGTCTGGCCGACGGGGAGCTACCACACGTTGTGTATCGCCTCAATGAGCTCCTCGACGACTTCTCTGCCGACTGCACCATTGCTGAGGCCTACAAGCGGACGGGTAGTGTGCGATTGATGAAATACCTCGCCGCTCGTGAAGATCCCGACGAGATAAACACCTTCTACCGTCGCTGGCTGTTCAATACGGTAACGGAGATGGCAGCACTAAGAGGAGACTTGGAATCGCTTCAATGGTTGATGGAAATCTACCTCCCCGACGAATTCTCGCCCAAGGTTGTGGCAACAGCAGCTGCAAATGGACACTTGAATCTCTTGCGGTGGTTGTACGAGAAGTACCGTGACAGAGGTTACTGGAACCACACGGAGATGTGTGGGGCGCTGACGAATGGCCATGTCGAAGTGATAAAATGGCTTCAGACACATGCAGTACCGAGACCTGAATGCATGTCGAAGGTGATGGATGCTGCTGCGGTAGTTGGCAACCTTGATACTGTCAAATGGCTCCATGAAGAACACAATGTTTCCATTTGTAGCGCCTTGTCGAACGCTATGAGCAATTGCCAGTGGGAAACGAGTCGGTGGATCTTGGAACAACGTCACCTGGTCTTACCATGGATCAGTTGGGACCAACCGGCAAAGGACGGTGCACTTGAGTTTCTTAAGCTCCTTCATTCTCACTCCATCGGCCATCTTGGCTACTTTACGCTTCAAGCAGCCGCAAGCAATGGCCACTTAGACATTGTGAAATGGCTACATTTTGATCTTGGTGCAATGTTGACATGTGATGCCATGAAGAAGGCAGCCGAAAATGGCCATCTGGATACCATGAAATGGTTTCATGAGCAAGGATGCACTGGTTGTGACGTTAACACGTTGATCACCGCTGCTAGTAGTGGACATCTTGACGTTGTGAAGTGGCTACATAAGCACAACATTCATCCGACGTGTTCAGCAGCGATAAGCAGCGCAGCTTGAAGTGGTCATCTGGATGTCGTTAAGTGGCTACATAAACACCAAAGCGACCGCTGCTTTGACGTTCTACTCGACGACGCAGCAACTAACGGTAGACTCGATATAGTGCAGTACCTGCATGAACAATTAAACGCTAACAGCACAACGTCTGCAATGGATGGAGCTGCTCGTGAAGGACACCTTGAAGTGGTCAAATGGCTCCACGAACACCGAAATGTCGGCTGTTCGACGTCCGCGATGGATTGGGCTGCTCATAATGGCAATCTAGAAATTGTGAAATGGCTACATGCCAACAGAACAGAAGGCTGCACTACATGGGCCATGGATTGGGCTGCGTTTGGTGGCCATCTTGATGTCATCAAGTGGCTACATGAGAATCGAAGCGAGGGTTGTCTCGACACCGCTATGGATAACGCCGCCAAGAACGGCCATCTTCATGTCGTCAAATGGCTACATGTCAACCGCACCGAGGGTTGCACCTCCAATGCAATGCGCGACGCCGCAAGTAACGGTCATTTGCACGTTATACGGTGGCTTGTAAGCCATCGCTGTGAAGGCTCAACGTCTGTTGCATTGGCAAGAGCTCTGATGCGAAATCACGTGGACGTAGTACTGTTCCTGCATGCTCTTCGGTCTGAAGATTTCTCCTTCTTAGCAACACATTTCATGTGTCATTTGTGTATGGAACTCACTGAATGGATTCTGCTTAACTACGCGGATGAAGTGGATGGCTGGGAATTCGAGGTGCCAAACTCCGACTGGCGCTTCAACGAGTGGTGCGCGAGAGTTAAATTGCAGCGCATGCAAGACAACGATGCATCTACGTGGTGGGTCCTCACTTCGCATCGGGAACGTTGCAGAATAAGTAAAATTTGGTAGTTTTCCACAGTGAAATACTGGGTGCTGAGACTCGGCGACAAGTCGTTTTTGTCACAATCACAAAAACTTTAAAGTTTAAAAAAATTGCTTTTAGAGGATAATCGCTCGTCTTAATCAGCATCATCGTGGATATGATGTTAAACTGCATCATCTCGAAGTTGATAAAGACTCTTTTTTAAAGAGACATAGATACACGTTGAAGTGAATTGACCAATCATCTTTCATGAATGATAGCGTCCCATCACGGCGTAACGTCCCGCTGAACTTTAAGGTGGGTGCTTATCCTGGACGGACAATGCCTCCGTCATAACGCAATTCTCCAGCTTCTAGACACTCAACAAGATCGACACGATGGTCTCCTATACAAACGCCGCGTGCCAATCGCCTCTACTCACGAAAGTTCGAGTGCTGGGTCACCACTGTCTCCATGGCGAGCTGCCCCACGTTCTGCTGACTATCAACGCGCTGCTCGACGATTTCTCGACTGGTACGACAGCACATGACGTCTATGAACGAACGGGTAGCTTGCGCTTGATGCAGTACGTCGCTGCACGAGAGCTGAAGGAAGAATTAGACCCGTTCTACAACCGATATCTGTTCAATCGAACGGTAGAGATTGCCGCTGTTAACGGGGATTTAAAGACCATTAAGTGGCTGATAGAGAGCTACAAACCCAAATACCTCACGACGGCGGTAGCTGCAGCAGCAGCTAATGGACATCTTGACATCCTGCAATGGCTATACGATAACCATCGCGAAATCGGCTACTGGGGCGCTACTGAGATGTGTGGAGCACTTCACAACAACCAATCAAAGGTGATCGAGTGGCTTCGTGAGAACGCAGTACCTCGTAAAGATAGTCTGAAGAAAGTGATGGAAGCCGCAGCAGCAGCTGGTAACGTAGAAATCGTGGAATGGCTGTTTAAAAGCTGCCGTGCAAGTGCTGAGGACGCCCTATGGAGTGCACAATCTAACAAGCAGTGGGAGATGGCAAGGTGGATTCTTGACAACTGCGGTATCATCGGACCCTGGATCGACTGGGATCTACCAGCTAAAGACGGAGCCATATCATTTTTGCACTACTTGCGCTCACGATCAATCGGTGGGCCAGGATTCTACACGCTGCAAGTCGCAGCATTGAATGGACACCTCGAGGTAGTCGAATGGCTCCATGATGAACTACGCGTCCCCTTTTCACCCACAGTGTGGCATGCTGCAGACAACGGTCATCTAAACGTGATCAAATGGATGCACGACAATGGATACAAACACGGTGGCGCTGCGATAATGGACCGTGCCGCGACGTTCGGTCAACTTGACGTCGTCAAGTGGCTACATGATAATCGGGAGGAAGGATGCACGGAGCAAGCGATGGACGGTGCAGCGACAGAAGGTCATCTCGAGGTCGTGAAATGGCTACATGAAAACCGAAGTGAAGGTTGCTCCAACGCAGCAATGAATGGCGCTGCTAGTAAAGGGCACTTAGACGTCGTAAAGTGGCTACATAGCCATCGACGTGAGGGATGCACCCATGTGGCAATGGATGCAGCGGCGGAGAATGGCCATCTACACATCGTGCAATGGCTTCAGAAAAACAGAAAAGAAGGGTGTACACCGGCAGCAATGGACGCGGCGGCAAGCAAAGGACATCTTGATGTGGTGAAGTGGCTACACGAGAATCGGAGTGAGGGTTGCACGACAAAAGCTATGGACATGGCAGCTGAGAACGGACACTTCGAGGTCGTCAAATGGCTACATGCGAACCGAGATGAGGGTTGCACCGCCGACGCCATGAACACATCAGCCGCCAATGGCTACTTGGCTATTGTGAAATTCCTACATGAAAATCGTGAAGAAGGTTGCACAGTTGCTGCAATGACCCGAGCGATTCTTGGCGCTCATTTTGAAGTGGCCATGTTTCTGAAGACTCATCGCTCAGAGGGCTTTGTGCTGCATCGGAATTCTATTATTCGACTTCCGTTGGAACTAATGCAGTGGCTGATCGCGAGCTACATCGACAATCTTCATGGATACGAATTCGAGGTTGAACGGAGTGATTGGCGTTTCAACGAATGGTGTCGTGAGATCAGACTGCGGGTGGCCCATCAGAACGAACAGTCCGTGTGGTGGGAGTGCAGCGCGAAGACTGTTCGCCCTGTAGTCAATTGAGAAGAGTTATTCAATATTCAACAAAACTATTATATTCTATCAATTTGTACTTCTTTACTTCTTTGCGACCTTTCACTATCGCCTCTCGCAGGAACAAAATTTCATTCAATCAGAAGCTATTAAAGTGCGGGTTTGGGCCTCGTGACCCGGGCTGTGGGCACTATTCGATATTTATTGGCTAAAACTATCGGGCTGTCCTCCGCCAGTAAAATCGTTTGCCTTTTCATCGCCGCTTTCTCGCTCATTCCCCGGAAGACTCCCTTAAGCAGAACCATGCCGGTATGTCAAAGTGGCTAAAAGTGGCAAACTCATGGCAACATGCGAAATGTTACTCGTAACTCACCGATTCTTTTGCCACTTTCTTGTTGCCAAAACGAACAGATCCGTCAGTTCCAAGTCGTTGGCCGCAAGGCCCCCACTGAGAAGGAGCCGAACCCGCCGGCTTACCGCATGAAGCTGTTCGCCCCCAACCCGGTGCTGGCTCAGTCGCGCTTCTGGTACTTCCTGCATCAGATGAAGAAGATGAAGAAGACCACGGGCGAGATCCTGGACATCAACGAGGTGCGTCTGCAGCCAGTCAAGTGAAAATCCTCGCAGTAGTTATTACCAATGACTATTGAGAGGTGGAGGTGCCAACCTCGTCCCACGTACGCACAGCCGTGACTGGTGTGTTGTACATTCCTCCTAGCGACCTAGTTATAAGCGCTTGCCTGCCACGAGAGTGGAGAGAACGTCGGCTTTCCCTCATGCCACTCTCCACTCCAGCTTGCAAACCGCTTTGTCGCTAGAGAGATCGCGGTGTGATCCGTTGTTTAGCTCTCTTGGATTGGACCAAAATGAGGGGTACTTGACTGTAAGCCCGGACTCTGAACAACCCACTACTGCAGGACGAGGAAGCTCCTCGCTTCATGACAATCCTTTCGAAAATTATAAAACTGACCTCTATGTTGTAATATGTTGCCACTTCCAGCTGACGGAGAAGAACCGCCGCGTCGTCAACAACTACGGCATCTGGATCCGCTACAACTCGCGCAGCGGCACCCACAACATGTACAAGGAGTACCGTGACTTGACTCTCTGCAGCGCTGTGGAGCAGATGTACGCTGAGCTGGCTGGCCGTCACCGTGCTCGCCCGCGCTCAATCCAGATCATGCGCACTGCCATTGTGGCCGCCAAGGACACGCAGAAGACGAACGTGCAGCAGTTCCACGACTCGAAGATCGCCTTCCCGCTGTCGCACCGCCTGCCGCGTGCCGCCGAGAAGCACCACAACTCGGTCTTCAAGGCCTCGCGCCCCTGCACCTTCCGTGGTTAAGCAGCTTGAGCTCTTGCCACAGCTTCAGGGCTTGGTAATTTACTGTTGCGGCTTTTGCCAAAGTAGCGAATTTACAACTCGAAGGTTAATTGCAGTCGAAAGATGGGAGTTTTTCGAATTTGAAAATTCTTTTGCAACTTTTTATTTTCATTTGATTTTTTTTGGCAACAATTTGTTGCGAAGAGTTGCCAACTGGTGCAACTGTTGCAGGCGAAATTTTAGAATCGATTGCGTTCTAAAATCTGTTGTCGACATGTCAGCAGTTGTGGACTCTAAGCGGGTCAAGCGATCTTCCACAAGCTTCAACGCTGCCGCAGTAGCTTGCGATGGCGCAGTTGCTGCATTTCCAGCAAGTCGCAACGCTTTCTCGGGATCTGATACGAACAGGGCAATTTTCGAGAACCTCATGATACTTTCGCTATCCGAGGGAAACACGCACAAATCGGGAGTCCAGGAGAAAATCTCGAGACTTCGAAGCAGGACGGAAAATCTACGGTGACGTGCTGCAACTGGCATCTCGAGATGGAAATGAGCACAGTCGTGGCTGTTGGAGTCCAAGACGAAGCCGTGGTAGAGTAAGTAAATGTAGTTTGTCTGAGCGTAGTTCTCGACAACTTCTTGACCAGCTTGGAACTCCCAGGACGATTTCGTGACCGCGTGACGACCAGATGAGTCGAGAATCGTGTGATGCGGTTTGTGATTTACGTTGAGTTCTTGGCAGTTAACCATGTCAAGTAGCGGCACGAGGTGGCGCTGGCCGCTCCACCAAATACTACGAGAGTCAAGCACAGCGTTGGCCCATCGGAAGCGTCTTTCAGTGAGCCATTGTAGTGTTTCATCATGACCCGATTGCTTCAAGTAGCTCGCGATAGTAACATAGGATCGAGCCACTCGCTTGCGATAGTTAACCACAAGAGTTAACAGATCGGTGCCTTCAAGTGTCTTTAGCTCTACTTCTTCATAGAACAGAGGTGAGTTTAAGGAGTCTTCTAAATCTGGTAGCATTTCCAGATACGGTTTCCAGAATGAGTGACGATGATTCGGACCAAATTTCTCCTCTAAAAGGTGAAGAAGTAGCAGCATTTCTTCTCTGTCAACACTCACACGTTGCTTCTGAAGCTCCTGCATCGTTTGACTTACCCAACGAGACTTCACAGCTGACCAGACATTCATAACGACTTGGACGGGTACTTTCAGGTACACGTCTCCAATAGCTAGACGTTTGACAGCAAACGTGCCGTACCCGACGGCTTCACTGACGTATCGCAACTCCAAAGAATTCACTGGGAAATGATGACGAGCGATCCATTGTTGGAATCGTTCGAGCTTGTTGCCAACCTCCTCAAGCTCAAGCTCTTTAGAAGGGGATAATTGAGGTTCGCTAACGTCATTTTTGGCTTTCCTTTCGCTATTTTTCAACTGTGTTGCCAAATTTCTTTGAGCTTCACGTAAAATCTGCTTTCGACTTAATCGGAAAGTTACAGCGTGTTTGTTACCAGATACCGTAACATCCGTAAGATGCTGAAGTATTGTTTGATCCTCTTCAAGAGTAGTAGCATATTTCTCCAATTGCAGCTTGATAGACTTCAGCAACAGCGATAATTCGTGATATCCAAGTTCAGTGTCTAGATCTGGCATCAATTCAGACGGGAAACATTCACTAAATGCTCTAGCATTATCACAAGCTCGGACTTGTTCAGCATTCATATTGTACAGAGCTGTGTAAACACGCACCAGATCAGAGTCTTCCACATTTCCAGCTCGAGAAATACACACCTGCGGCGCATCGTCGACTCGAATCCGTGATAAAATATGCAACTTCGACGCTAAGATTCCACTATCTTCTAGAGAAGCTTCTGCCAGTCTTGGAAGTCGAAAAACTGCACAGTCGAAACCTTTATCGCTCATAAGAAACCCATGATGCAGGAAATACACATAGTTGCTGTTGTCTCCGTAATCTTCAAAGAGATGCTGGCCACTCAACGTGTCGCGATCTGCTCGGATAGTCATGCCCTGAGGCTGAAGATCATGGAACAAAAGGAACCGCTGTCCGTTGTCTTGTTGCCGAGCTTCATCGTCTGGTTCTCCATTGAAAATATCTCCAAATGGCACTAACACACGCTGACCTCGGATCGAAAATGCTCTCGAGTTAACTAGAAAACGAGTCCAGAGATATCGTGATAAACTCATAGTTTTATCATCCAGAAAAGAGCGAAAAAGTCGTTTAAACCGACCATACGCTTTCTTGGCTCTCTGCCTCTCAGTTCGTGCAGTTTGTATCATACGTTCGTCCTGTAAGGCATCGACATCCTCTTCGTTGCTGAAAAGTGGCGATGGGACGGTATTTTTCGAAATAAATGACGGTAGCACTTGAAAATACGGAGCCCATCGAGACGCGTGGCCCTTTGCTTGTTCCAGCATTAAAAATGCCGTTAACAACTCTTCTTGATCACTTTTTAACTTCGATAATGTTTTTTTCAGGCTGGCGTGTGAGCTCCACTCTGTGGCTATCGTATCGTAACAACTGTACATCGATTAATTTATGTAGCTAAAAAACAAGATGATAAATTGCTTACATGATGATGCTCTTTGGCACGAAAAGCAGGTTGTCGTTCTCCTTTACAGACTGCAAAGCCATAATACCTCTGCCCATTTCGGGGAATTTATTTATCGCGATCTTGTCGCTGACGTTGCCACCTTCCGCGCGAAACCAATTTACGAAGGCTGCAACCTTTTCCTGCTCTGATAATTGATCAGGGACAGCGTTCAAGTTGGCGAACCGTGACGTTTGGGTCAATAGAGCACCAACTATCAGGATGAAGGCGAAGATGGAGATACTTGATGTGTTGTTTGCCTGCTTCGACTGGCCACTCGATGTATTTTTGTTGGGTTGAGCTACATCGTTATGGCTGACAGCAGTGACTGCAGTATTGTACTTGTTTGGCCGCTTACGCATTGCTTCGTCGTGGCTGATCCGGTAGTGACGTTTCAGAAAGATATCTTTCGTATCCTTTTGTGCGTACGCTATTTTTTTTTTTAATACCGTACTCCTATTTGTGATTCAGCCATGTTTTCGAAAAAGGTTAGGTGGCTAAAGCATGTACTTTTATCACATGATTCTAACGTTACGACATAAATTACGAGGAGCGTGAAATTTAGGCTGAATATGCTTGTGATATGGCGTGACATGGGCAACCATATCCGCAGTAGGGTGTGAAAATTGAAGAATGAGTGCGCTTTGGCTTTGTCGGACATTCTCAACTACTGTATTGCATGGCCAAACTACCTTTTGTAATGAGAGATTTTGCTGTACTCATCTCAAAGCATGATGAAGTTCTGAAATCAATTGAGTTGAGAAAACGTAAGATGCAATCGCCGACGTTATGGGGGAGACTTTTGATTGGATGAAAACAGTTATTTTAACGCTGAGTCGTGCACTAGAAAGTTTACTCTTCATCACGCACTGACGAGTTCCCTGTAGCACAGGTACTATTGCTGTGGCGCGTGCGCCGCTTCCGGCGCCTAAGTGGCCGCCCACATATGCCATCCGGACTTCTCTGCTCCTGGCCGGCTTCCCTGATGAGTCTTAGTACTGTGGTGAGCTTGATTTGGGCATTTCTCCGTTTTCGTTTGCTTGGCCTTAACTCCAGTGTGTTGTACCCAATCTTAAACAGCTCGATGGCATGAACTTCGTCACGGATGGCCGGCATCGGTTTTCCAAGGTCTTTTTCAATCCCGTTTATGATATGCCGCATCATAACTGACCACTCTGACAGTGTTGCTTTCTTTTGTGGCGTGTCCAGATCGTCCGATGGTATACCCTTGTATGGTGGATAGTTAAGCTCCGGATTGCCGAACCACCACAGTATCCACGCCCCCAGCGGATCGATACTTGGAAAGGCGAAGTCTTTTGGAAGCACGTGAAATTTCCCACCCCATGTATGATAATAGCGAGTTTGTGCTGTCGATAAAGTTGATAAGGCCGCTGATTTCTCTTTTTGAAGCCCAACCTCTTCTAATAACGCTCTTAATTCCTCATGCAAAAGGTCCCTCGTTATATTACCCGCTGCCACACCTTTCTTTTCCAATATCGCTTCCATTCTTTGCTCAAGTTTATCAGGAAGTAAGTCGATAGACTGCTGCTGCTTATCAAGTTTTTTGTAGAGCTCAATGTAGGGCGGAATACCTGTCGGGTGCATCCAGCTCGAATCGCCAAGTTGAAGTTGTTCTTGTAGGCTGTGAAAAACGCTCACATTCGTAAAGACTATTGTCGAGAGCAGAGGGTGGTTTGTTGGTAAATTCTGCTGTAAATATTTCCTGTGAAAAACCAGCGACGCCAGACATAACTGTAAAATGCCGTTTAAATTAGGTTCATCCGCAAGACTCGGAAAAACCGTTCTTATCACTGATGTTGTTGCGCTATCACCGGTGGAGTTAAAATGTGGCGGTAGTGTAGCAAATTTTGAATCGTTTATAGGCAGCCCAGCAACGACGCGACCTAAAAATTGGTCTCCTGCTGCTTCGTAGCGGAAATAGCGATCCTGAACTCCACCAAGTGACCAACCACAGCGTAAACAAACACTCACAATTGAAGGACCCCCAGTACTTCCACCGCACGCAAATGTCGCGACACCTTTTCGTACCGAGTGAGTACCATAGGTTTTTGCGGAGCCATCGAGTTTTAGAAGACTACCCAAAGTCTTACTAAATCGAAGCTTCTGGTTGGACCCTGGGAATAGTGGCCCCTGTTGCAATCTCGGGTGGCACGCCAAGTAAATTGCGAGCGCTGTTACCCAGCACGTAGAAGGACTTAGCGGATTCGCGTAAACGTGACGAGGATCACGCGGCCCAGTGCCTTCCTGATTCGTTTTTGTCTTGACAAATATTACACCAATGCCATCGTCTTTAGCCACAAAATGCTGAGTTTGTACGGTTTGAACAGATATTGATCTGCACATTAAATTCCATTGGGATATTAGGAAGAGATGAGAAAAACCTCCATCACCAAGTTCCAAAGTTTCTATACAGAGCTTCTGGTAAAGCGAGTAGGTCAATGGCTGCTTCCCGGACGTCTTCGGGTTACTAATCTGGTCACTATCAGCCTCCATGCGCTTCATTCCCGAGAAAAGCTGTTTCATTCCATCTCCATATTCAGGCGGCAAAGCTAGACGCCTCACTCTATACAGGTCCTTAATTGCACTCCGATAACCACTTAGTGTCCCAGCTTTCACATCACGGCTTTTGTAAACAAGAAACTGCTCAAAATACGGAGGCGTGAACTCCAATAGATTAAGTTCACCATTGCTGTCGAAGAATCGATCCGTGTTGTGGTCGACTTTAGCAAGCTCCTTGCGAATCCACTTTGCAATGCCGTTCAAGCTACTCTTGTACTTCCCTCGTGTTTCCTTGGTAACGCAGGCATCTCGGATTGCCTCCACGTCAGCTACAGCCATACCGCAGGCCGCGCTTTCGCTGGTCTGTTGCGCGCTTCCTTCACTCATTTTACAGTGGCTTCTGGGTAGTTTTAAATCAAGTTTTGGCCAATTGGAACAGCGTATAATCGTAAGACGATTCCACTTACGATTTGTTGGAAACTCGGGATGGCAAGGCGTTGTATAGTGAGCCTTTGTCAAAATACGAGTAAGAATATTTCTTTTTGATAAAAGGTAAGTGGTCAGCGCTTACGAATTGACGCGAAACTCAATATATTACTTATGAAAGTACAGGAATCATGTTTTTGGATTTAGAAACTGTGTCTACTCGGCTAGCTTCTTTTTTGCCGTTGCTTTTGTCGCTGAGCTCTATGATGGTACGCAGGATATCCTGTCGACGGCGTAACAATCCATTGGCCGTGTAATTACCACCTGCTCTCTTCCAGAACCGGCGCCAGAAGTACAAACAGATGCATATCCCGCAGTTATTACCGTCTTTCTGGATGGGGCTATGCACGGCCGTGATGCTAAAAGTCTTTCTTCACGATCTCATCTGTCAGCTCTGCAAGCAAGTTGTGGCTAGCGCGCTTGTCTATGCTACCGTAACAGCACACAGTCTGCCTAGATCCGTCCACCACGAGGCAGGTCCAGTGAGTTCTGTTAATATTCAGCGGCAAGAAAACTCGTTCCGAACTGGCTGCGGAGATCAAGCTCAGTGTCGTGGGTGGAATACGCATTCCTTTCTTGGGGGCCTTTGGACCCGGCGTTTTCATGGGTGGCAACAAAATGGTTGTGTTGTTGATGTAGATGTCTTCTACCATTTATCCGTACGCGGTGATCAAATTATCGCTAAAGTACAATTCATCACCACACTCCGCTTGCGACTTCCACTCGAGCCATCATCACTACACTTCTCGACCCCACTATAGCTTGCAGTCGGCTGCTCACAGACAGCCTGGATTCCCGATTCCAAATTCACATTACTATCAGCCAGTTGGGTGATAGTAATACGTTACATGCGATATAGCTCCCCCTTCGACATGTCGCTCTCTCAACGCAACTAAGCTCACTGACCTGCCCACGACAGTTTTAATACGCTCTCCCCCTTCTCCCCAACATTGTAGCTACCGGTACGTGCGCTGTTCGGATCGGCACGCTTCTCGCGACGCGCGGTAGAAGGTTGAGTGGCCACATTTAATAATCCGAAATATACTTTATTTTGCAAACATGGCCAATCATAGTTAATACCTACGAAAAACATTCTTAGAAAAACATGGACTGGAGATTTTGCGTTTAATAATCACAAATGGGAGTACGGTATATACTGCTCTAAACCCTAGTAACATGTATGATGTTTTCTTTTATATTTGAAAGTTTAGAATTTGGAGCTTGATAAAGGCACCAAAAAAGACTAGGATATAATTTATACCCTAGCCCTTATACCGTATAAAAGGAGCGGTGATGCAGTTCATCTGAAGCAGAATTGAATAAATCCGTGCTGGTGCTTTTTAGTGTAAGCGTTTCAGAGGTTGGCTTGAGCATGACCTAACTAGCTATACTTAGAGCCGTGTTGGTACTCCCTTGATCATGCAGAGTGCTACTTTGATGATAAGGTTGCCGCCGCTGCTGGTGACTTTCAGGATTTGCGCGACATGACATCCATCCTAAATTTAATATACAGTGCGCAGTGGGTAATGAAAAGCTCTTGGTTGGCACATAATCGAACCTCGAAAGTTATGTTGGAGCTGTGGTTGGTGGAAACCTGTCCTAATGAGCCTGTAAAACCTGATATTCTGCCGTAGATGTAATTTTTCTGGTCGAGTAAAGATGGTTATCCCCAATTGCCACGAAGTAGACTGTTTGTTTTATTATTATAGCACACCGAGCTAAAAAAAGAAAGTTGGCGGCGTCAAGCTTCTTTACTCCCTATTTGAAACTGCTCGCGACGCCGTGTTTGCACGATCTTAAGCCGTAAACTTTACTTTTTTCGGAAAGCTCGTTCGTTTTTTTGAAACATCAAGACTTGTGCGTCGCTCATTTCGACCTAAATAACATATTGTGCTGCAATACATGATAGACGAGTCGTCCGCCAGGTAGGAGAGGTTATCCTGTAACTTTTCTTTTCAAGACCGAAGTATTCTAATTTTTAAGGTCAAGGATAGATGCACCAAACAAGAATCCTTAAAATATATGTTGGGACATTGAACAACTTAAAGGCACGAAACAAAGACACCAAACAGCACGAACGCCAGTACTTAATTCATATAAAAGAGAGAGAGAGAGTCATATTAGTCTGTTAACTACTTAGAAATACAAGATGTCTGAATTGTATTGAGCTGCTTAAGCAACGCCGCGGTACCTGTGGGACTCGGTGGCTGCCGTTTGCCCTTCCCTGGGTGAGATGACTCTCGTGGGTCTTGGCTTAAATGCTTCAAACCGAACCAAAGCTGTACCTCCCTAAATTTGAATGCAATTGTCGTTGTTCTCGATCCGCTAGTGCCCGAAGCTGCCGATCGAGCTCATCCTTGAGCCCCTTGGTGGCTGCACTCAGCGTCACCGCTTTCCCTTGTGAGCTACCTTCGGATCAAATTCCTTTTTCTTTCCAGACTGGATCTAATTCGCCGACCATGCGTTTTTGTCGTCTACCTAGACCTTGCTATAGAATTTCGAAACCACCTTCGCTAAGCCTTTTGAATTAAACTCGCCATTCACAGCTTGGAATCGTTGTTACCTCGTTTGGTTTTTGATCTCGTGAAACTGAATTCATGTACGCGTCGTCGGATGATGCTGATTACGTGCTCACCCATACTGAAGACCGAGTGCAGAGTCGCCGCTCTGGTCAAATATATGACTTCGACCTGCAGGTAACGTGCTATAATTCTTTGATTTTTCGGGATCTTTACACATTCCGGTATATCAAAATGTATTCTTGAAGTACGAGCTACGACTGTACGAGCTACTACGCTGGTGTTCTGTTCTTACTGTAGAGCTACAAGTGAAACTGCTTGTTTGACCAAACACTTCTTCTCCCGTGTCAGGACGCAATGTATTACAGGAAGTTAAACGGCAGGAGAGCATCTACCCTCTCTCCCTGAAATGTCCACGTCGGTTGCGATCGCATCTAGCGATAAACTTTAGGAATGGACCCGTCCAGGGGGCAAATTCGAGTATCATAGCGTGATGGCTAAGGGCAACGACAATAAGCAAAACCCATGTCGACGTCGCTAAAAAATACCGCCAAGTTTTCAAAAGCAAATATGCTGACTGATGGTGTCGTGACGCTACTAGCGCCCCAGCCTACACATACGCTTAGTGCGAGGATGTAATGGCTTACACCTTTCCGGGACGCCGTTCGAAACGGAACATTGGAGTATTTCTTTGGTGTAAATCTTGCTTCAATTCGTTACATGCAGAAAAGAATGGTGCGTGCTCCGGGGAGGCTAAGTGTGTTAGAGAACTCTAAAGCTGAAGACGTCGACGAGAAGCTCGCGGCTCCAAGTTCCGTGTCTAAAACGACAGAGCAATCGATCGGAAAGCTCGACAAGCCGAAGTACGCATTCACCAAGCCGTTAAAAACAAATCAAATGTCGAGGAAGGCCCAAACTAAAAATCACGCGTATTCAGCAAAAGACTGGCGTGCACGGTAGGAGAGAATGCGTCCTACTAGGTGTCCTAAAGTGTCCTATTGTCCTAAAACCTGGGATAAAAAACTAGCAATCGGTTCATAAACGATCCAATATTTAGGACACCACAATGTGCTTTAGGACGAAACAAGCCAGGCTCCGTGTGTCCTAATAGGACACTCAACAACTCGACACTTATTATGTCCTATTAGGACACACAGCAACTCAGACTACTGTCCTATTAGGACAACATCAAACCCAACATGCACTGTCCTATTAGGACAACGTTACTAGTTTTCTACTGTCTTATCAATATAATTCAATTATTCATCTATAATTCACAAGAGCAATTACACATGGGAATATTGTATTAGTAGGTTCTATCTGCATCTACTCAAACCTTTTGTAGTCTTCAGGAATCTCCAGAGCCAAAACGTAGCAAATGGGTACGTAGAGATTGACGGCAGGCTCAAACGCCATCACAATCAAGCATTGGTTGAAAGGTTTGGGTACCACCGAAAAGGTGCCGTCTATGAAAAGGGTAATCTTCGGATACCGCAGTATCAGACCCAAATCAGGGTGCCCAAAACCGATCATGCGATGGATTCCGGTGGTCGTCTGTGTGGGGTACGCCACACTAAACTGTAGAAAGGACCTGGGGTCCTTGTCGCTTACACAGCGTACTGATTGAGAAAGTATGGCCTCGTACACATCACCGCCCGTACACTCCTTGCGTGTCTGCTTCACTATAGAGACGGCAGGTGCGCATGGAATGATAGTGAGCGTGGCGTCGTCGGCAGCATGGCGGCGCTTGATCCCGTCGTACACCTCTTGCCAGACAACTGGTGGAGGGGTAGCCATGTTGCTGACGCTGCGTCGCTGTAGCTCTAGGCGCATTTCGCTGCGCACATTAATGACTTGTGGCACCGCCTCGTCGCACGTATGTAGAACCACGTCTGCTACAACTGCACCTGATCGGACAGTTATCTTAGCCTTGCATCCTTTGCGGAACCGCTTGCAGACGTAGATAACCGTGCTTGTTTCAGGACACGAGCGCTTGATGCAGAAGAAGTAGCCGCGATGGTCCATGGTGCCGTGGTGGAGATTGATAAATGGTTGGTAGTGTGCCTTAGGACAGTAAGTAACGCTTATGTAATTTTAAGTAGAAGGTCCAGAAGAAAGTTAATATTTGAGTTTTAGGACAATATGGAGGACACAAATTATAATATTCTGTAGCGAAGGATTAGTCGCTTTTTAGGACACATCTCCAAAATCTCCCTGTAAAATTTAGGACAAATAGGACACTTTAGGACGTGTCTTAGGACGCATTATCCTACACCGGCGTGGGTGCACACCTTAGCCAAATTGTGCAAGGACCAAAATCGCAAACCGGCAGTGGCTCCTATAACGCTCGACTCTCTACTCTCTGGTATATGTTCCATAGCGGAGTTTCCCGAGCCATATTGGATTTATCAGTATGCTAAGTAAAGACCAATGTCACGATCCGTCTTCTCGAAGGCAGAGAGCGGTTAAGCATTGACGATATGACCCAGCGATTACCTGCGGATAATTACCCACGCGTTGTCAATCCCGCCGTTAGCGAACGTGGAGAAGTGCGTCGCGACTTAAGAGGAATACGGATCCGTAACCCTGGAGCAGTTTATGGTGCTACAGCGATATTGAGACGCAAATAATCAGATCGATGATGTTGAACAAACACTAGAATGGATTTAGGATGTAAAGTGGACGGTACTCGCTGTGGAAGATGTTTCTGGCATGTTTTGGGGGCCATTACAGGAGCGAAGGATACGTTGGCTTGTTGCATACAGCTGCTGCTAAAAAAGATTATACGACGTTGGATACGAGAATGCTGACGTTTGTGCTAGTACGAATCGCAGGATGACGTTCTACAGTAGATCAAAGAGTAGCCCCTTCGCTCATTCACCGCTGGAAAGGAGGCTATCGATGGATACCGTATGCTCTGCTTTAGACAAAGTCAATGGCTCAGCACGACAGCCATCGTAACAACGATGAAAGTGATGACTGAGAAGTACGCTGACGTCGGTGTGGTTAGTTTCTCATCTCGCGAGCTGAAGGAGCCCGACCGAAAGAGAATAGTGGCAAATGCTAATAAGGCATTCTCACCCACCAAGAGAAAGTTGACTGGGGCTCTAAACTATGGTGGAGCGCACTGGGTCGCGCTCTTTATTGACGTGGGGGATCGGGTCTGCAAACCTCTCGACCCGCTACAGAAGGACACAAACTTCACCAATATTAAAGTAAGCATACGTCGTGCTTGCAACATGACAGCGACAACTGTCAATTGTAATGCCTCATTGTTCTTGAGCTCAGTCTAACTGGCATGTCGTGGCACAAATGACTATACTAGCTGGTCCCGTACCTACGCTTGCGTTTCCTGAACCTATGCTTGGGCTACATTGAGGAAAAGCGCCAATGCTGAATTTAGTGTATGCTGTTGAATTGCGAATTTAACTTCTCAGCGCTACTGCATTCATGAATACTTCCTTATGTTTTACTGAATTCGCTGCATTTGCTTACTTAAGCTGTACAGTAACGTTTACTAAATTTTACGCTCACTGAATTTGCCCTGTGCATTCCTTAAGTAGCTCATTTTTCTGGGAGACGTTATTGTACTGCGCTGCTGTTGTGAGTGCTGTAGCCGTTTCTTTGTGTTGGTGGTAATGCGAGTGGTCCTGTGTTTGGCTTTATCGCGGTGCTGTGAGCTCTGCTGCTGCGCTGCTCTACTGTGAAGGTGTTGCTGCGAGTCCTGGAGAATTACAAATACGCACTTCTCACTGGACAAAATGCTGCCGAGCGAAGCGAAGGCGGACCCGGTAACTGGATAATATTGAGTCAAATCTTACGATAATTACTAATGGATACTACTGCCACTTGCTGGTTGGCTAATATATTTGCGCTTCTTTTTGTTCCGCCCCATTACGGAAAGTGGAGCAGTGGCGACAGACAACGGACCGAGCGGGAGCTGCAGCCAGCATAGGTATCGACTTGTAAGAATCCAATACATGTATTTATAAACTTTACGGTTTCGGGAGTTACGCCGTTGGGATAATTGGTACCTTCAGGGCAGCCGAGGGTTTGGGGTACAAAATTACGGGTGAGCTGGTGCCTGCGGAGGAACCCTGACAGGTCCTCTGCGGGGCTCGGGGTGTGGTTGTAGTGGGTGTCACGACACGACCGATAGTCGAGAGCCCCCGAGAGCACAAACGCCAGGCAGTCTGCCCCGAATCTACAACATTACCCATTTTGCAAATCGCGATCCCTTTCCCGTACTTTTGTCATCTTTGAAATTTGGGTATTGTAGCTTTTGTACCCAAATTCTGTTATTTGAAAGGCTGCAGCTGGCACCCGCCGCCGTACTAAGGGCTAGCTCTGCCACAGCCTGCTCTTTAGAGCCGCGGCACTGAGGCGCCAATTTTTGATAATGGGAAGTCTCATACCAACCTGGGGTGCTAGAATGGGTACATACGGCGAAAAATGCCGGCTTGCCGGGTCGTCTATCCTAGTCTCAGACCAGCTGTCGTGTATGAGACCGGCCTTTAGGGTAGAAACATCTCCTGGAGCTTCTGAGCCCGTGGCGGAGCGCTTGCGGACAGTTACACGAGAGCTTATGGCTTACCTTCGAGGTCTCGACGGTCAACCTTAGCAACTAAAATGGGAACCGCTTACCGCATGTTTTTCAATCCAAAGAGGACTGATGAATCGCTGTCGCGAAAAGCAGAGAATAGCTTGACGACGGCGCGTATTTGGATTGTCTGCGGACGATGTAGAGTACAGGACATTTTGGGAGCCAAAGGGAGGTTTGTTCAGCCCCCTGCGGCGTCTATGATGTTTTTGACCAAACCGTTAGCATGAGCACAAAATTCCATGTCTCATTACTCCACCACAACCAAAAAGGTTATTTGCCTGGACCAAAATGGCCCAGTGGCATTGAGCGCGAGCGGTAGACCACGGTTGCCTACGGAAGCGACCAACAAAAGAAAAAAAAGTGGTACCGTTTCGCGCTTCAGCACTACGAGCCTGAAGCTCTGACACCAGAGGAATGGAGGTTTAGCAACAATTCAGGGGTGCTTCAATAGCGGTAACAGTGGAATTGAGGGAATAACAACGAAACGAAAGCGAAAAAAAAAGGTTAACGGACCGGAAAGAACTAATCAAACGCTCAGCTGCTGTTCGAAACTGTTGTTTGTGTTTACGTCTAGACTGGACCTGTGCTTGCCAAATATATCCCGGTGCGTGCTGTTGAAAAATCATTCTTAGCGGTTCGTTAGCTGCCAGACGCCCTCTCCCGGCTTTCGGGCCCGTCGCCTTTTTTTATACCGTGCATTATCTGCGCATTGTAGCGTTAGAGTGGCACTTATACTATGACTTATACCCTGTCCTGTATGTTTACGTCCTGGATAGACCTACGCACTGAACATGGCTCGAGTTGACGTAGGAACAAAACGATCCAGGTGCGTCTGCGACACTAATCTGATCCTGCTTCGTTATCCCTAATGCTGTTTTAAAGGGATGAACACCGTCATGAGCTGGAACGGCGTCATGAAGGCGCCATGATTGTCAGCGAGACATCAGGAGCATAAGTCACCATCGGTCAAGAAAATACGAGTCAACAGGCGGCGCGCGACAAGCAGGCGGTTTGCTGAAGCGATGCGAGAGCTGGAGCAGCTGAGCCCTCAAGAGCCCCCCCCCACCCCCAACGAGAGAGGAGTTGCCTGTGCATCAGGGGCGGAGGCACTCAGGGCGCCTGCTGAGGAAAAGGAGATAGCGGACGCCATAGTGAGGGTGTCTGTTCAGCATGAAAGCGCTGCTTTTGGAGACCCATCGGCTCTTGCATCATCTTCCAGATCAGTAGAAACACAGAGAGCTAGAGATCGGCGTACAAGGATGAGCTCCTCACAGCGCAATCGTGTCAGACAGAAAGATGTCCAAAGGAAACGAGCTCGCAGATCACAACTCTGAGAAGAACAGATATGCGATGAGCGCAACAGGCATGGAGTGGTCAAGGTCGGCGTTGCCGTACACCTACAGAACAGGAACGATCCCGCCAACGAGATGCTTTGGCACGGGCAGACGCCCGGTTGTATCAAACCGAGTAGGAGAGGGAGACAACACACGCTGCAGACCGAGAGCACTATGCAAGGCATAGAGATGGGCTTACCCAAGAGGCTCTTGACATCTTACGCGAGATCGACAGACATCAGCTTGCGGAGGCGCGAGCGCAACGAAGTGAAGAAGAGCATCAAGACACTCGGGAGGTTTTACGCACCAGGCGTCGCCGTGCTCGCCATGGAGACGCCCTTGCAAACCATGAATAGCTCGACGTGTCGATAGTTGCCGGGCCCAACATTGTAAGCGGTCGGCACGTGCTGCCTCAGACAACAGTTTTCCCTTTGTGTAATGCGTGGAAGTGGCCGGGGGACTTGTTAAACGCCTGCTGTCTTCAAGACAAGGCTAAGCTACCGCTTCTAAATCCGGCTCCACGTGCACTGCTCCGGCTGTAGGACGATCCCCACTTCCGCGAGAACATTCGCGCGTACAACCAGGTATTCGCGTTTACGTCCATAGAGGCGTCCGATTCCAACGGCAGATTCCGAGATGTGGCACAGGACCCAAGTGTGGCAGGCCAAATGGGTGTGTACAGCTTTCGGATTCAGAAAGCAATGTGGCACTACTTAGGTTCTCTGCTGCCTTACGTCAATCCGATTACGGGGCGTACGACCGAACCAAAGCTCGCGCAAATTTATATCGTGGATCCGGTCATGGAACTTCGTGCTGCGCGCTGCCAGAGTATATTTGCGGGCTTGGATCCTGTGACGTTGCTAGATATTGAACATATGATGGAAGAGTTCAATTCGCTGGCGCAGCAAGTTCTAACGCTGGGGAAACAAAGAGGGCTCTTTCATCCGATAGAATGATTGATTTTGTGTTTTGACTGCATGATGATACGAGGCGTCCTGGAGCGCACAATCGCCCCCTGGCTTCGGAGGTTGCAGTAACTATGGTGAAGACGAAAACTTGGACAAACATCGGGACATGCTCCTACTTATCCGGAACCACAGACTGTTCAGGATTTTCGAAACGAAGCCTATGTACGACCCCTCCAGTATCCACTATTACTTCCCCATGGAGAGTACGGTTGGACAAACACAGACACGTACGCCGAGGAAGCTGCTCATTGCAAAACAAAACCCGGATGTCACTTCGCGAGCGCGCTGCGTATCGGCTGTATCAAAAGGCGGACGACCAGTCTGCTCTCCATCGAGAAGGGCGACTGTTTCAGCAGTGGCATCAAGATTAACGACCAAAGTATAAGCAGGAGCAGCTCCGGTGGGTAGCTTCCAACCAAAATACAATTCAGGGGGATCAGCACCGAGGGTTTCAGAACGCGCTTCTCAACGAAGAGACAATCGCTCTTGGTGAAGGGGAAGGCAAATTATCCGAGTACGGTAGAAGCGAAAACAGAATGGTTCATCCGGACAGGGATGCAGCAAACACTGGACACTTCCTGGAGCAGGTGGAGAAGCGTGTCATTCTTCCGTCGTCGCACATGGGCAGGCCTAGAGCGATGTACAAGTCTTTCCAAGACTCCATGGCAATCGTTCGAGAATACGGTAAGCCAGACCTATTCCTTACGAAGACGTGCAGCCCCACAAGTCCTGAAATCGTCGGAGCCGTTTCGTTAGAAGAATACACTGCTCAAGATCGTCCAGATATTGTTGCTCGAGTTTGGCAGCAAAAATTACACACTTTTCTCCAAGGCCTGAACCAAGGCATTTTAGGTCGCGGTCAAGCACGTATTTACGTAGAGGAGCTCCAAAAGCGAGGACGCACGTACTCGCCATCGTATCGGCTGAAGACAAGCCTCGCTCACGCGAGCTAATCGATAAGATTGAGTATGCTGAGGTTCCAGATAAATATGTCAATCCCCAGCAATATGAGGCGGTTATGAACTGCATGCTGCATGGACCGTGAGGAAGCACGAACCATTCATATGCCTGCATGAAAGAGAAAACGTGTTTAAAGGGGTTTCCAAAACCTTTTTTGCGACGTCACTCGGGCGAACGAGAGCTGCTATCCTGTGTACAGACGCCGCCGACGCCCAAGCGGGCGTCTAGAGTTCGACAGGAAAGTGTACGAAAACAGCCAGGGGGTTGTTCCATACAGCCCATACTTACCCCAGAAATACAACTGCCATATCAACGTGGAGTGTGTACTGCCATTTCGGCGGTGAAGTATCTTTACAAGAACGAGCACAAAGGCCCATACAAAGTGATGCTAACTGTTGAAGCGGCTCCGAAAGATGGACATTCAAGTTGTCGAGAAACCAACGAGATCTTGCGCTTTGTCAGTGGCAGGTACATATCCCCCATCGAAGCATGCATACGGTTTCTCGATTGTGTGATTCAAGGAAGACTCACGCGGTAACGCAGTTGATGGTACATATTGGAAGAGGACCAGATGATCTTCTTCCAAGCGACCGAGGCCGTGAGTCGTATTTTGAACCGCGCCAGCCACACGATGCTGCCACGGTTCTTCGAGCTATGTGCGAGTGAAGCACCGGAAAACATCCTGGCAAACCATAGATTTCTCAGATGCCAAAACTATGGTTTGCCAGGATGTCTCCAAGAAGTTTTGTTGGAAAGAGAAGCCCCGCACTGAGCTCGGCGAAGAAAAAAACCAAGCGGTGATCGGGCGTATGGTCCACGTGTCTCCTCGTGATCGCGAGCGATTTCACCTACGGTTGATGCTGTGTCATCGCAAAGGATTAACTTCTTTTACAGATTTGAAAACTGTCCACGGGGTTGAACACCGTACGTACCCAGATGCAGCTCGCGCGGCTGGAAACGTGAAGGACGACAACTAATGAATATCGTGTTTGTATGAAGCTGCTGAGTTCCAGATGCCGTACCAGCTTCACCAATTGTTTGCTACCATCTTAGAGTACTCGGTTCCTACGGATTTTCGTGGGATTTGGGACCGTTTCTTCTCGCATCTTTCTGAGGATATTGTGCGCAGACACCGTGCCTTGATGGACCCTGTCACAACGTCCGTTGTGACGTGTAAAACTTTGAAAAGTATCAACGACCTATTCCTGATCAACGGATTTGGTGCTGAAAACTTCGACCTCCCCCGTTTAGCAGATTATCCGGGCCTGTTGCAAGAGTCGCTAGATCAAAACAACTTGATTCGACGCGAGCTCACCGGGTACGACGAGGCATGGCTACGCACGATTGTGAGCACGGAAGATCAGCTGGATGAGGGACAGCTTCGCATTTACAGCTAAGTTATTGCGGCCGCCAACAACCCAGTGGTCGGCAAGACCCTAGTTTTCATTTAGGGCCCGAGAGGAACCGGAAAGTCTACACTGCTTAAAAACATTCTCGCTAGCGTCCCACTGAACGAAAAGATTGCTATTGCCGTCGCCCCCAGCGGGATCGCGTTGTTGCTACTTATGAGAGGTCGAACAGCACATTCGACGTTCAAGATCCCTTTAAAGCTTACGGCCAGCTCAACTTGCAATTCCAAGATCCGATCCCACGTCAAAAAGCTGATACAGACGGCAAATTTGGTCCTATGGGACAAGGAAGGACCACGTTATTCACGCAACCATCATGACAGGCGATCGCCAAAGGCAGCATGTATTCATTCCTAGAATTGTGTTCGTCTGTGACGACGACGTTGGCAATTTTCCTTTCCGGATGAGGCGCAAGCAGTTTCCGATTCAACCTGCTTTCGCAATGGCCATCAACAAGGCCCAAGAACAGACTGTCCAGTATCTGGGGCTGTACTTGGCGACACCGTGCTTCTTCCACGGACAGCTCTACGTCGCGATGTCCAGAGCACAGCAAGGTCAAGATTTAAGGCGCTGATCGAATACCCTGAATTGGAGGAGAAGGACGGAGTTTACACTAAAAACAAAGTGTACAGACAGATCTTTGAGCGTAGGCAGGAACAATTGCTCTAGCGTTTTCCACGTAATTTCGATAAGAAACGAAGAAAACCCTCGACCCTCCAGAGCGAAGCGGAGGCCAGCGGCCTTCCTTGGTGAAAATATGGCCTTTACTCTAAATACAACACGTTTTTACAGTGACATTTCTCCTTAAATTTTTTTTATGATATATAACACACAAACGTCAGCCCGCCGGAGCGAAGCGGAGGCGGGCATCGTACACAGCTGGGACTCACCACTGACCCACCGCCACGAAGCGGCAACGCTCGGTTTGTTTAAAACACTACTCTACTAGCGTGTCTGTATGTCTGTCTGTCGATGACTCCGTCCGTAGCACAATTACGTAGATCTCACTGGACAAAATGCTGCCGAGCGTTGCGAAGGCGGTCCACTCATTGGCTATAAAATCTGCTGCCGAGCGCAGCGACGTGGCCCATCACGGCAACTTGCGGTCGCAAAGGACCCGCCCCAGCCACAGCGTAGCAACTAGCCCTTCGAGTAGCCTAGCGAGCCCGTGGGGAACGGAGCGGAGGCATACCACAGTAGTTAACATGCATGCGCCACTGCCGCGAATCGGATAGTAGTACTTGTATTGTACTGGCGAGACGAATTGATACAATAGCGTCGTACTTTAATTACATTTTTGTTGTAGACACCAGCAAAAAGCTCTGTGCCCTCTCTTTAAGTCAGCAATTTGGCTGTGTAATTTGAAGAAATGACATCTCTATATTAAATTAAAAACTGCGTGTCTTTAAAAACTATTAGAGTGAGACAATCCGTTCCAATTATGTATGTCTTGACGGAATTGCACGGATTTATACTTGATTTTACAATTGACGTTTTTGATTGCACCAACTGCATTTTATCCTTCGGAAAATCATGAATATATGCGCAAAATGGAGCTGCTTTAAGCGATTTTCTCATTATTCTACAATTTGGAGAAAAGCTACATGTAAGTAGTTTCATCCGGCAAATGCAGCGCCTTACCCTCAAAGATATCATGAAGAAAAAAATGATTTTGCCCGTCTTTACAGAATAACTTACCGCTTCAGTAGTAGTTTCTGCTTCATCGATCACAAATCTATTGCTTCTGTGGCTGCAACCAGGATAGCTTTTGTATTCTACGCTGCATTCAACTGTTCGAGTGGGGTAAGAATTCGCGAGGTTATCACAAAGTCAGTACAATAGCACCTAAGTGAGAAAAACCGGTACATGTTTTGTGCATTTCAATGTTTTTATCCTTTTCACTTCGCCTGATGCTCGATATTTAATAAATAGAGGTCGTTTTATTAAATCGAGGTCTTTAAAAAAATGCAAATCGATCTAGCTAGACTGGCTGATAAATCGAGATACGACAGTCAAATCGAGTCGATTTATCGACTAATTATTAGAGCTCATTCGTACATACAGAGTATGTGTAACGGTACCATTCTAGAATTCTGGAACGCTGTAGTACAATTTTGGAATGGAGTTTACACATGTGGATAGAAAACATCTGATGATTTGATCGCTATATATTTTCATAGTTTGCATGCGAAGAGATAGTAGCCATTATTCGCCCTATCTGTTTGCTGAGATAATGCAAGACGTAAAATGCAGCTCCTCGGTCATTTTCGAATTTTCTATCTACAATATTAGGCCACTATGGTACGCTCCCAAGACCGCCAAGACCGCGCCGCTGAGACGCTCAACGAGGCCGACTTTCGTGCCTCCACTGCCGAGTTATTTGAGCGGGAGGAACGTCGCAAGGCAAAGGTCGCTCAAATCGTCGTACACAGCCGCAGAGACGACAATGACGAAGGGGACAACTTCGGCGTGGGAGCTTTGCCGTCCGCCTTTGACTTCTGCTTACAAGCTGAAGGGCCCGATGGGGTGCTCAAGCTCACCAAGTTTGCGCCAGAGGAGTTCGACCATGTTTGGGCAGCTGTGTACCCTCATTTGCAGGGGAAATGGAACGTGGGCCGCGGTAAAAAATGCCGCTACGCTGCGCGCGACATTTTCTTTATGACGCTGAGTTCGCTCAAACATCTTGGAAAATGGGACACCGTTGCTCGAGTTTTCAGAATCCCGCCATCCACCTTTCAGAAAATGATCCGCAAGTTTATGGATATACTGTCTTCTATTCTCTACGAAATGTACGTAGAGAATGCGAATGACCAGTGGACACTGGGGAAGATTGTACGATCAGGGCATGCGTTGAAGTACTTCCCGTATGCTCGATATGCTACGGACGTTACCTTTCAGCATGCTAACAAACCCAGTGGTAGCATGAGCGAGAGCTTACGCTATTACAGTGGCAAACACCACTTGTATGGCTACAAAGTGGAGGTGTCGGTGCTGCCGAACGGTGTCGCGATTAATTGCACAATGCACACCGGTGGGAGTACGCATGACGCTGAGATTTTTCGCAGGAACGCAGCATTTCATTCGCGAGCTCTTCACAAACACTCTAGTGATGCCAATGTGCGAGACGAAGGGAGACTACAAGACAAGTATCCGAAAGAATGGGCGGTGTTAGTCGATAAGGGCTACCAGGGTATGGCGCGTGAGTACCGAGCAATTCACCCCATTAAAAGCGGGCGTCTGCAGCCGCTCTCGCTCGAGGACGCCAGCTTTAACGACGAGCTCGCGCATGACCGTGTCATTGTTGAGAATTTCTTCGGTAGATTGAAGTCTCTGTGGGGAATTTGTTCCGACAAGTGGAAGTTTGACGAGACCTCTTACGACCTATACTTTCGGGCTTGTGTCGCTCTTACAAATGTCAATATTCGATTGAGGCCTCTTCGGAACGATGACGGAGATGACAACACCAAGTACGACACTCGTTTGCGCGAAATTGGAGCAAGTACACTCGAGAAGCAAACACGAAAGCGGAAGCGCTATCAAGCCAATCGACAGGCAAGGCTTCGTACGGCATACCGTCGGCGGACTTGTCTCTCGTGCTCCATTTATATGGGAGTTGAAGAAGACTATAGCGACGACGATACACAGTTGTGATATTGTCACCTATAAAAGCAAGATACGGAGTTGTATTTGTGAAGTTAGTACGAGTCAGCGTAATTACTGGAGCATTCGTTCCGATAGACTACCATATTCGCTAAGTGCAGATCAAAGCCAAATACTACCTTGAATCTAGCGATATACCAATCTAAAATACGAATTTGCTACGAATTTGAGAAATTGAACAATATTCTGTCATATTCCAAGTAAGTAATTTTGAGCCCTATTGACCGCTCGGGACCAACCTCCAAATCTACATCGATATCCTGTAAATCGGCCCTTTTTGCCGTTTTGAAATGGTAATTCGGTAACAGATAAAACAAATCGATGCCTGCCTCTTCCCATCTCATTTTTACGCGTGGTTTTTTATGCTCCGACCATAGGTTTTAAACGGATGGACTGCAAAGCACAATACAGTAAGTAACCTACCGGTATCCTATCGTAGGCACAGTACAGTACTGCACCCCGTTTTCGCGGGGGTGGACCATATAGGATTTGCAAATAAATCAGATTTTTGCTTACAAAGTTACGTTCATTTGGATTCAGGATCATCACATCCAGACGTTTATCAAAGGTCCAAGGGCGCGAAAGCGGGGTGCAGCACTGTACCGGTACTTAAGAACATGAAGTGTTTACGTGGTCGGGGAAGGCTCTCGCAAACATGGCAGCTGGGCTGCCGTACAGTACCGGTAGCCTACAATTTGTAGAATCGTGCAATGTTTTCGGCTTCGCAGATTGCTTGGCAAGTAATCATTTTCAAGGATTTCCTCATACAGTTCGAAACAGAAGTTTGATCGGCTGTTTCATACCGGAGGAATCCTTGACAAACTTGTTAACTTTTAAACGCACTTGATTTGAATGTTTATCATTTTCTTTGAATCTACTTCGATATTGAGCACCTTTGCAGGATTCTTAGCCTCTGTAATATACAGTACATTTTTCTGCCGAATTCGTAAGGTGGAAACAATAAAGACTGCGACGTTGAAAAATTCGTTCAGGTCTCACGTAGATTCAAATGAATTGTGTTATCTAAACTCTTGTATTCTGATTGTGCGCGTTTACAAGTAGACGACACTTGTCTCGCATCTTTCTTTACAGTACAAATCGCTGCCGCAGGCACGCATTACTTCTTCAAGGTACATTGCTGGTCGGATTAGGCTGTACAGTACATGCTTAAAGTACATGATGTACTGTATCTATTTTAAACAGGCCTGGGATCGGGCTGAGCCTATAAGACTGAGCTTTTAGGACGATATAAGACTGAGTCACTGACTCAGTCCAAGCTGACCCAGCCTCTCACTGAGAGGCTGAGAGTCTCAGTCACTGAAAGGCTGAGTCAATGAACTTAGGCTTGGTCGACAACTTGAACTCCACCCTATTTTCAGCTGAGCAAATTATTAGATTTTAATGAAAGCCGAAGAAGATAGCGCTAGCTCCTTTCCTTGTAGGAGGTGCTGATGAAGTCCAGATGTCAGCTACCCAACAGTAGAACACTGCATCGAAGAGCCACTGCAATATTTGCTACAAACTTTTATGAGCTTAACACTTAACTAGCATTTTGACAGCTAAAAAGAAAATTGAAGATGTAAATTAGTACTAAGTCCAAGCAATGGCTATTGGTGCGGATCCTCTAGAGCACATTATGAAAGTTTACGGAGCTGCTCAAAAGAGTTTTAAATGGACTCGCGTAGTACCAAACATGAACGTGAAGTTAAGAAGGTCATAACTCTGTAAATTTAGGAGCGTATTCAAAGAACATAATATGTTCTTTGAATACGCTACTAAAAAAACAGTACGGTATATTATACTGTACTGTTTTTTTTTAAACTTAAAATACATGAGCCGGTACAGGCATGTACTTTGAATACTGTACGTGTTCAGAAAACGTTGCGGGACGAGTACAATGATGACGATGCTTCTGCAACACATGTATT
Organism: Phytophthora infestans T30-4; assembly: GCF_000142945.1. Lineage (NCBI taxonomy): Eukaryota > Oomycota > Peronosporomycetes > Peronosporales > Peronosporaceae > Phytophthora > Phytophthora infestans. The sequence continues at coordinate 512,457 of NW_003303716.1, read as the reverse complement.
CCCAGCAGACATGGCTTCACAGCAGTGTCACTGGCTTTGGCACTATAATACCAGGCTGGTAGAAGCCATAGTTATGGATATGGCTGGTTACCAGCCATATCCATAGCTATGGCTTCGACCCAGTTATCAATTTCCTCACCATACACCCATCGAGCGTTCTTGCACGTACTGACTACCGGTAGCTTTACGCTAGGAAGTTTGTCATGTCAACTGCGAGGACCCAGCCCTCCGTCACGAAAATACTGGCTACAGTAATTATCCTGGCATGCATCAACGTGGTCTCCACAGCTTCGACGTCCAAGCTGGTCAGAATAGGGAGTTTTGCGGCCAATTCTGACCTGACCGAGGTTTCTCATCGACGCTTCTTGCGAACGTCCGTTGCCGAAGAGAGAAAACTTGCTTTAAGCTTTCCATGGCTTGGACAAGCCGTAAGTGGTACACAGTCCTGGGCAGCGACGTTGCTTCAGACACTCCAACAAAAGTGGTCACAGATGAGAATGAAATCTCCGAATGATATGTTCAAGAAGCTGAAACTTGACAATACGGGCGACCAACTGTTCAGCAGCCCAAGATTTTCCAAGTGGCTCAGCTACGTCAGGACAAACAGTAAGACAAACCCCGACATGGCAATCTTTTCGACATTGGCATATCATTACAGCGACGAAGCTTTAGTTAAATTGCTTGATGCAGCCAAGAAGGTCGACAGCACAAAAGTTCTCGCTACTAAACTGGAGGGCCTTCAGTTCACAAATTGGGTCCACGCTAGGGAATCCCCTGAATACGTTTTCAAGGTTCTGGCACTCGATCGGATGGGGTCAAACACCTTTACCAGTCCTCAGTTTTCCAAATGGCTGTCATATATGAATAAAGCCGAGACGAGCGACCCGGAGATGGCCATTTACAGAGTATTGGGAACATACCATAGCGATGACGTCCTGGTAAAGATGTTCGCTGCTGCAAAACAAGCTGAAAGTACACGAGCCCTTGCCTCATCACTGGAAAAAGTTCAATTTGAAAACTGGGCTCGCGGTGGTGAATCTCCTAGCCACGTTTTCAAAGCTTTGGCGCTTGATCAGATGGATACACAAATTTTTGCAAGCCCGCAGTTTTCTAAGTGGACTTCATTTGTTTCTAAAGCAAACACGAAGAACCCGGATGTAGCCATGTACACAACACTGGGAACCTTCTACAGCGACGATATTCTGGCGAAGATGTTTGCAGCAGGTAAACAAGTCGACAGCACGAAAGGTCTTGCCACTAGACTAGAAGGAATCCAGCTGGCAAACTGGGAGAACGCTGGTAAATCAGCTGAGAGCGCCTTTAAAACGCTGAAGCTCGACACTTTGCCTGGGAGCCAGCTATTCGAGAGTCAGTTCATCAATACGTGGGCCTCTTTTGTGACCAGGACGCACAAGGATCCAGATGCAATTATGGTTGCGCTGTTAAAAGATCGATATGGTGATGAGACTCTCGCGAAGATGATTGCGGCGGCCACCAAGACTGAAAGGACGGAGAAGCTAGCTGTGGATTTACGCTCTGCACAGTTTAAGACGTGGTTCAGCCAAGGCAAAACCCCCGAGAATGTCAACACTCTGTTCAAGGTAGCAGCTAATTCTGACGACCTGACGAAGAAAATATCACGAGAATACGATATATTCTTTAGCAAAAGCAAGGTGGCTTTCAATAGACCGGCGAACAGACCTGCACGGAATGGGATTTATATAGCAGGATAATCTCTTTCAGAATAAACTCCAAAAGTTTCAAACTAAGTGTTTTAATTGAGAACTTAATTCTTTAACATGGGAAATCTACACGACGAGAAATCATGGTACCGAAATATGGGTACGTAGTAAATTAAGCCTTTTTTGGCATTGGATGGTCAAATATTTCGATAAGTTAATCAGTGAAAAAAACTGAAACCAAGAAAACATTTGACTAGCTACCCCGACAACGACTGAGGCCTATAATAAGGTACCAGACCCCCCCACGTTGCATAGATTTTCATACTGTTATCCGCTTAAGAAAATCTTAGCGAAACGAGCGACTTTAAGCGAGCTTAAATTTGTCTGACCTCCGAAAACTGCTTCTTTTCGCCTGGTTGGGAAAGTTTTCTTATGCTATTAAGAAGTGGCCTGCGCAAGTACAACATTCTCTTACTCGTTTTAATTAAAAATTGAGGGCATTTCTTACTTGCGCAGGCCTGTTAGTACTACTGCTACAAGCATTAATAATAATATGTACTAGTGCTCTGAAGCTAACGTTTTGGGTCGTACAACTAGTTTGACCTGATATTAGTTAAGATCGAAATTATTTATCCATCTCACTGTGGGTGTACAAACCAATACGACAAAAGTTTTTAGACTTTCTTTTTTAGCCTCACAGCTGTATCAAATCGACGGCGCTGAAAGTTCTTAGATACAGTGCTGGCACCAGCTACTGTATAGGAACTATACCATTTATTAGATTTTGGCCACCACAATTCTTCAAATGTGATCAAAATTGGCCAATCGACGCGTCGGCGAAAAATACCGCCCTGGCGTGGTGGCATGTCAGCCGGATTACGGCCGTTGATCAAGCTATGGTCACGACAGCGTGCTGGCATGAACCAATGGCGAGAGTGAAAGCTGTAAGGCACGCGTCATAGTGCCTTTCGATGAAGAGGAGGCTTACGCTACTGCGCTGCATTGGACTTGGAGCACGCTGCATGAATGACGAGTGGACACGGGCACGTGTCCTCGACTGCATAATCGCTGAGCCTGGATGAAGACACAAGGAGAGTTAGTTCAGGTCAGCGAGTTTGTTTGTTTGCTTTTCTTTCGTTAATAAACTTTCCTCATCGGAAGAAAACCCCGGGTCTCGCGACAAAGTAGCTTTGCGCTCTATGAAGTGTGAGTTTGTTGATCAACCTTTCTGGACGCAGTCTACCGTCCAGATCGTCATCTCCTCCACGCGCTACTGGATATTGCGCGCCCAAGTGCGATCGGCTTCGACTGACTTAAGCTCGACTTAAGTTCGGTTGATGTGTTAAGTTTGAACAACTTCAATATGATGGGCTTCCCTGTTGACGCTGACGGAGACGTAGAGATGTCAATCCCTCAACCGATCTTTGAGGTCATTAAGGCTCCAGAGCTGACCAGCTGGGAGCACGCTGCTCTGATTGAGTGCCATCGTGAGTGGGAGCGTTACGTGGAAAAGATTCGCCACCGATGCTCCACCACGGGTGAGACGTACGACAATGTTGTTGCAACTGTCAGGGGCTCGGTGAGACGGCAGACGCTTAATAACCTGGCTAAGTACGTGCTCAAGAAGCCTATTGCGTTGGTAACCGACGCGGACATCATGAGTGTTGTCGAAGCACGCTGTCGTAAGCTCAAAAACGAGTTCGTTCCTGACGTCTCGTCGCTGTTCCGTGCGAGCCTAAGGATGAACATGACAATTGATGACTGCGATGCACTCATCTTCTGCTACTATAAAGATTTTAACGGGATTGTGGAGGACAATGGGCTACAAGGGCTTATTGGGAACGAGAATGAAGCGGACGCAGGCTACAAGAGTAGAATGAAGGCCTGTTGCCGACTAGTGGTTGAAAACTTGCAGCCCCCTGTCCTCAAGGCTCAGATCGGTCGCCGTATCGATTTAGAGAGGCGTGACTGCAAATCTGATGATGTCGCCCTTTTCGACCTGATTCTGGAGCATGCAAAGGTACAACAGCGGTTTCATCGAATTTCACAGGATTATGCGGGAAAGCAGGATTCTAAAACTATCAAGCCAGAAAAGAAACCACAGCGTGGTGCTCCGACCAAGCCCACGTCAGCACTCTCGCCGGCGCCCACGACGACCACTACTGCGACGGGACCTCGCCCTACGCGCTCTCCTCCTCGTGATGGCTGTCTGTTCTGCAAGGGAGAACACTGGCTTAATGACTGCCCCACAGGCACGGACGCACAGCGCGAAGAGGCCGTGAAGAAGTTTCGCGCGGCTAAAGAGCGGCGTTCGGGGCCGGTGCGGTCAAAGGCCGCCAGCTATGCGACGCCTGCCGGCTCTGTACGAATCAACGAGCTCCTAGATGTTCCCTATACACCCGATACCGGCGCTGACAAGAGCGTGGTTCCGGAGAAAATAATGGCTTTACTCCTGGCAGTGCAATCTACGCTAGAGACTACCTCACTAAGTACGCCTATTGAAACTGTTATGGCTGACGGCAGGGTCCAATTGTTCAAACAAGAGGTGAAATTGGATCTCGAGCTAACTACAGTGGCCAGGTTGGTCTCACTGCGCTCAGTACCGTGCTGGGTTCTATCTGGTGAAGGTGATGAGTTTCTATTAGGCCGGAATGTCCTGAAGGGGCTCGGCATCGACGTGGAGCAACAGCTCGCTCAACTGGCTGGATCCCCACTGCCGGAGGCACAACCTGACGAATTTCCTGTAGGTGCTGAGTTTTCGGGCCTAAATAGACCAATCGACTCGCCGGAATCTCTTCTCGACCGAGCGGTGGCCAATGGGCTGCCGAGTGAACATGGCGGTACTGTTAGTGACTTGCTGGATGAGTTTTCAGACGTCTGGCGTGATGCAGTTGGTCCTGATCCCCCTGCCAATGTGGAGCCTCTACGCGTGTCGCTGAAGGTGGACGCAACGCCCTACAGGAGCCCTCCACGCAAGTATGCGCCTTTGCAAGCCCAGTTCATCCGTGATTATGTGCAATATTTGGTTGATAATGGGCTGGTAGAGCAGAATAACCCATCTCGCTGGGCAAGTGCTGTAGTGCCCGTGCGCAAGCGGGGGACCAAGGACGAGTTCCGGGTGACCATTGACTATAGGGTCATCAACAGTATGACAGTCCCCATTACTGGTACGATGCCTAGTGTCGCCACTACGACCGACACCTTCAACGGTAAGAAGTTCTTCGGACGTTTTGACTTCACTAAGGGATTCTGGCAATTACCTCCACATGAAGAAAGTCGAGAGATATTTTCTTTTATTACGCCCGATGGTGTATTTACACCTGATCGAGTCCACCAAGGAGCGATAGACTCCGCCTTGCATTTCCAGAGCCAAGTCCAGACCGAACTAGCCCCGCTAATACCACATTCGGCCCTTGTGTGGGCCGACGACGTAATTTTATTCGCACCAACAATACATGACTTCCTACAGACGCTTCGAAAGTTCTTCGAGATCGTCAGTGCAGCCAACTTCAAGCTCAACATGCTCAAGTCGTCGCTGTTCGAGCTAGAGATCAAGTGGTGTGGCAAACTATGTTCAAGCGACGGAATTCGCCATGATCATGCGCGCGTGGACGCTTTGGTGGAACTTCCGCTCCCTGCAACTGTGGCAGATCTGCAGCGGTTTGTATTTGCAACGAACTGGTTGCATGACTCACTTCTGGACTACGCACGCACTGTGGCTCCGCTTCATGGCAAATTGGAGGCCGAAAAGAAGCGGATCGGAAGACGGAACCGAAATGCATTACAAGTGGCTACATCATGGGATAGTGACGACTGTGGCTCCGCTTCATGACAAGTTGGAGGCCGAAAAGAAGCGGATCAGAAGACGGAACCGAAACGCATTACAAGTGGCTTCATCATGGGATAGGCTACCTATGAGAATGTACTTTCGTTGGTGAGAGACTCTGCGCTGATGGCGCACCATGATCCGTACGCTGAACTGTGCGTCTTCACAGATGCGTCGCTTTCCGGGTTCGGTATCGTGGTAACACAAGTCATGCAGTGGCAACCAGGCATCCCAGTTGAGCGCTAGAGCCACCAGTTGATCATTTGCAAAGGCGGTACGTTCAAGCACTCACAACTTAATTGGACGGTGGTGGAAAAGGAGGCGTACCCGATCGTGAAGGCCTGTAACGATCTTGAATACTTACTGCTGCGACCGGGAGGTTTCCGGTTGTTTTGTGATCACGCGAATTTGATCTACATATTTGCTCCGCATGCCGACTTGAAGAAACACGTGCGAGACCGTTTGCAGCGGTGGGCGATGCGGCTGTGTGATCTCCACTACCGCATTGAGCACATTTCTGGTGATGCTAATGTGTGGGCCGATATTGTGTATCGGTGGCACGTCCGCGGTGAAGAGCAAGTTTTGGTTGCGACTGTCCAAACACGAGATCGACGGAACGTTCCTGAAGATCTATCGGTGCTTCGCCCTCTGATGGACGTTGATTTTGTTTTTCCTACCTGGACGGACATCGCGGCTGCGCAGTCTGTAGATGGACGAGAGAAAGATCGACTGCGAGTCGATTTCTCGAAAGAGAATGGTGTACTGCTTGTCGATGAACGTCCATGGATCCCAACTGAAGCTCAAGATTTATTAGCCAGAAGTCTCGTGGTTGTCCTCTGTGGTGCGCAGGGGCATCGTGGTCAAGAAGCAATGGATATCGTACTGAAGTCTCAATTCTACATTACGAAGTTAGAGGATAAGGTGGCGAAGCTCGTCCGGGGGTGCCTGCTGTGCAAGCATTTTAAAGAACCTCGACTTATTCCACGACCGTATGGACCGCTACTTCCACCTACGGAGCGAAACGAGCTCCACTGGATCTTCCTTTTCCTTGGTGATGGCTATGGAGACTCAACCTACCTTCTCGTGGTCAAGGACGGACTTTCGCATTTCTGTGAGCTGTTTCCGTGTGCTACGCCGTCGGCATACGTGGCTGCGGAGGCGCTGCTGATGTGGTATTCCCGGTATGGCCTGCCTCAGACGCTGCTATCAGATCAAGGCACGCATTTCCGTAATGAAATGGTGCAGCACTTGGTCACCCGATTGAAAATGGAGCTGTACTTTACGCCTGTGTACTCCCCCTGGTTAAACGGAGCAGTGGAAAGACTGAACAAGGATGTCCTCCTAGTTGTACGAGCACTCCTGATGGAATACTCGCTGGATAGCCATGAGTGACCGTACTTACTGCCGGTGATTCAGGCCAACTTAAATAATACGCCTGTGAGATCACTTGCAGGTCATTCGCCAGTCGAAGTGTTCACCGGACTGCCCGGCCTCATCAGCGTTGGATGTATTGGCTGTTCCAGCCACTGAAACCTCTGTTGAGCGAGTCGTGGAACTTGGTGATATGAGCGACAAACTGGATAGTCTACGTGTTTCGCTACATGACCTACATCGCGAGGTGAACGACACTAAAGAGCGCGAGCGGCTGCAGGACATGAGCGCTCACAAAGGTACGTCGGTGAACTTTGATGTGGGCGACTTCGTGCTTTGGTCAAGAATCGACCAACGACTCCCCAATCGCAAGCTTCTAGGCCAATGGGTTGGCCCGTTCGAGGTTGTGAAGGCGCTGCCTCGCTCGTTCGAAGTCAAACTCTAAGTGACGGGACGTGTCTATGACGTGCATGCTTCGAGACTAAAGTTTTATGCTGATTCGGCCCTAAACACTACGGAGGAGCTAATAGAAATCGTTTTGAGCCAAGGTATGATGCTGGGTGTCGAACGAATCGTGGATCATCGTTTCAATCACGAATACGGACGATGGGAGCTGATGGTGGCCTGGGTCGGGCTTCAGGCGATTGAAAACTCGTGAAAGCCGCTCGTTACGCTTGTTCAGGATGTACCTGTTAAAGTGCGCAACTACGTCGCTACTACGCCTGAAGATGATGAAATCCGCGGACAGCTCGACTAGTTAAATGTTCCTATCGTGTCCAAGCTTTGAGAGGCACTGTCAGCCGGATTGCGGCCGTTGATCAAGCTATGGTCACGACAGCGTGCTGGCATGAACCAATGGCGAGAGTGAAAGCTGTAAGGCACGCGTCATAGTGCCTTTCGATGAAGAGGAGGCTTACGCCACTGCGCTGCATTGGACTTGGAGCACGCTGCATGAATGACGAGTGCGCGCGGGCACGTGTCCTCGACTGCATAATCGTTGAGCCTGGATGAAGACACAAGGAGAGTTAGTTCAGGTCAGCGAGTTTGTTTGCTTGCTTTTCTTTCGTTAATAAACTTTCCTCATCGGAAGAAAACCCCGGGTTTCGCGACATGGCACTAACTATAAGAACAAATACGATTTTACGTTTTTTAACGGCTGTAGACGTTTGTTCCAAGCTGTTCTCGTGCAGAAGTCTTGCTCAAAGCTAGGCGCACTAACCGATGCAGCTAAACGTAATTCGGTGCACTAGATGAAGAATGAGCGCCCTGAGCGCTTCATATAGAAGTTAGCTCGTAAACGCACATTGACTCTCTTTCCAAGGCTTTCCTGACAACGTTAAGGTAACTTGAAAGCAGCTACGTTGATAGTATGCGGTCACTAGAGTCTGACTACCGTTTGACATCATTCTATCGTAAAACAACATCGCATTTAGCCACTCGCAGGTCACTGCCAACAGACATTACAAGCAGTAGGTACTATACTTGTCATTTTACCTAGAACTAATTTTTGTGTGTAGATTACGCCTCCGAAGCGAACTACATGAAGTCCGGGTTTCCGAGCCAACTTTAATATGAGGAACATGAGGCGCTCACACTTCTTTTTAGAGCGCCAATTCGCGCTAAACTGCATCGGTAGACACTCCTAGCTGTGTTAAAGATCATTACGTACCAACAGCTAGGAACGAGCGCCTTTTGCCAATTGAAAACGCAAATGTACGCCTTAACTCTTATACTTTGTACCATGCGGTGTTTCAGCAGCTTCGTCAGTTCGTTAAGAATGGCAACCACCATGAAATTTGTCCTGATTAGCTGCGCTTATTGGCCAATTTGCCGAGCTTGGAGGCGTGATTTTTTGCCAAAATACCGAAATAACTGCAGTTCTTGTATTTAGTGCAGTTAAAAAGGTGAATCTAGCTCGGCAAACTACCCCAAATAATGCGACTAATGTTAGACTGGATAAAAACACTTGCTACGAACTTGGTAAGAAGGGAAGTGAGTTAGCATTATGAAATAAGTTTCGGCACAGCATCAAACTTCAGCTATTAATCATTCTTAAGCCTCCTCGATCCTGTAGCGTCTCGTGTGCAGCGAGCTGCAGGCGTAATAGCCCAATAATAGTTTAATTTGTTCTAACACTCCTCTCGCCTGCAACGTTACCTTTCTTAAAATTAAACCACGGGCGTAATAGGCCAAGAATAGTTCAATTTGTTCTAACACTCCTCTCGCCTGCAACGTTCACTTTCTTAAAATTGAACCACTCACGTAGCACGGTAATCATCGGCGCTGGGAGAGCCTTCATCGGTGAATCAACCAGCATAGCCCGAGCCTCGGCGAACTGAGGGTTTACCGTGCTCACGCTGGTGAAGTGACATATGAACTTGAAAGTGATGCCACGAATGGCGCTCGAAGAGCTGTGTTCGGATTTCATTTGATCACCTGTCTAATAACCCACATTGACATCGGCTCATCGACTATGATGCCCAGCTCGTATACCAATACAGACAGTCCCAGCAGCTCTCGTCCTGCTTGCGAGGCCAAAATAAACTTAGCTTCCATCGTTCTCAGTGAAACATCATTTTTTTTCGTGCAATTCCAAAAGATCACTGCGCCGTCCATAATGACTTCACCGCCGAAAACAAATTTGCAATCCGACTTGTTCTGCAGCAAAGTCAGCATTACTCCAGCTTCTATGCCAATTACGACCCTTTGCGTCGTTAGCTCCACTTATCTCGATCTTGAGTGGCTTAGTTATCTTCAGGTGTCTCGAAATCTGCTTCGCCACCTTCCAGTCTCATGTTCGGCGGGTGCGTCTGCAGAGTTGCCTTATGCCCAGCGTGTAACGGGGGCTACGCGCAAGTGGCTACACATAGATACTTGGTTACGTTTCCACAATGGTGTGAGATATACCGATGATTACACTTGACAGACTGTTGGTCTTCATGCATTTAGGGCATTCTTTGGTTGAAAGTCAATAACTCCAACCAATTAGAATACTAGGATTCTGTCAGCCATTTGCTGATAAATACATTTTATTTAGAATATTAGATTAGGAGGAAAACCCACACAAACAAAAAAACAGTTCTCATTTTCACCCGGAAATCGGCTTTGCTTTCCTATTTAAGTAAATCTTTACTTTCGGACAAAAGTTTAGTTAAGTTAAGTGAAGCGCAGCTTATGCTTTTTCATACATGTGAGCTAACGTGTAGCCCGAAGCAGTGGGCTTAAAGTAGCCCCATTACGGAATCCACGTCTGATAGTACTTGTGTGTATAACTACACCACACTCACAGTCGTTCTGTCCTGTTGTCCGAGCACTTTTTCTCACGTCACGCCGAGCCCTTCAGAAGCAGCCCGTCTCGCTGTGCAGCAGTCGCTGAACACGTATATGTGCCTCTACTGCTGATGGGCATGTGCAGCGGCGCCAGCTCCTAGGGCGATACTTGACTCCACAAGTCACAACTTCTCGGGAGTATCAGGCGCGCCTGGATACGCAGCTCAATCGCCAGCCAGTTCCGTCCATGCAAACCATTCTGGTTGTTCTCGACCCTGGGGCACTTACGAAGCACAATTCCGAAGCTGCCTGGAGAGAGCTCGACGGATCCCTTCCTATGATACCCTTCGAGCAAGTTTCTCTAAAACCGACATTCGTCTTGAGAAGCGTTTGCGCTTAGATTTCCCTAAGTGGAAAGCACGCCGTTAACGCTCCGGACCCCGTCCCATCACCACGAGGCATCACAGCCTCCCGCTCACGCTGCGAGTACCGCTCATTCTTACTAGCCTGCTGATATACAGCCACTGGTCACAGCTTGAGCTCCGCTACCGACCTGTCACCCCCGCATTCTAGCGGCAAGAAGCGCTCGACGCCTGACGAAACGGCTGACTACAAGTGCTCCGTCCCATCACCACGAGGCATCACATCCTCCCGCTCACGCTGCGAGTACCGCTCATTCTTACTAGCCTGCTGATATACAGCCACTGGTCACAGCCTGAGCTCCGCTACCGACCTGTCATCCCCGCATTCTAGCGGCAAGAAGCGCTCGACGCCTGACGACACGGCTGACTGCAAGTGCTACCAAGTGCAGAAGGGCTGCCGTAGCTTTAGCGTCAGAGGAAGTTCGACTCAAAGAGTCACTAATTCTAAGTTCCTTATTCAAAGGAACTTACAGTCCATCACCAGGGCCCAAAGCTAATACCGTAACTTATGTTTTATGACCGAAAGTGTTTTATTTACTATTATTGCGGCCAAGCCGCGTAGGGATAAATGTATCTGTTTAGCTATATAGCATAGTTAAACCTAAACAAATGCATGACGTGTGGCTTTCAGCCAACGTACTAGGAGGCCTTGTTAGCTCTCCGACTTATGTACAGAGAGTTTATTAGCTCTCCAGGTACTCCGTACCCCTGTGTTTTCCACACCAAGTAGCCCCGTTACACAGGCCAAAAGCGACTGAGCTCTGGGAGGAAAAGGGGCACCATCTCATCCGGCGGAGGTGGTCCGCACAATAACCTAAGGAGTGTTAATAATGCGATGACCCCCTAAGAAGAAGAGCAGATGCCCTCGCAAGTGGACCACCCGAAATATTAGGTACACCCTGCAACAGAATCCGCATCAGGGCAAGTATTTTTAAACGTATACCCTTATAGACCTCCACTACCCTGTCTACCTTTGAAGTTTGTATACCGACGGATAACATAAGGGTTAGTGTAGCGCGCGTTTTATAAAATAATAGTGGCGCTGCTAATATATTTGCACTCAGTACTGACACACGGCTACATACCACGGTCTAAGCACTAGTGTAGAGCTTTGATGATTGACCTCTACCGATCCGAGTGGGTCGTACAACTAATACGTCCAAATCGCAAAATAGGCGGCATATACAATCGCTCACTTCACCTCCATATAACCTATACTATCTGTACTGTCGACGCTCATAGCGTCTTTTCTACAAATGTGCGCTTGATAATTGAAACTACAGTGTTTGAGCGAGCACTTATCCCAGATTTCGCGTGATGAATTACTACAAGTCTACATAGATGCGAGTTCGTGTGCGGTAGTGCAGACCATACAGCTGGGCGCTGCAAGTCGATGAAGTTGTACGCACGTTGAAATCCTACGCAATACTGCACTTAAGGGCTCTATCCGAAATGTTCGAGATAGAAACGAGGTCGAGTATATGGATACCCGTCCCGCGCGTAGCTATCGCGCTGACTACTACTCACAAACGCCTGGTCAGCTTACCTGTGCGTTACCACTCTGACCCACTTAAGAATCGACAGTTCAATATAACCTTCTTTAAATGTGGTCCACATTTGACCCTTTAATTGGACAAAACACTGGTCTATATCATTCGACTGGGCAAACGTTTTGGGTTCTCCACGTGGCATCGAAATTAGTCCGACGACCCTATATACTTGGACTAGTCTAATTAAGAATCAAAGGACGCTAGACGTAAATGGCGAATATAAACGTGTGGGAAAATGTCTTCGGAATATATGGATACCTTTTTTTTTAAAATTTATTACAGCTAAAAATTGAAGGTGCTGCGGTAAAAAACCTAATGCTACCCAAAATCGTCGACGAAAATTAAACCTTTGCATAATACACAATTTAAGCTGCTACTGATAGCCAGTTAAATCACGCGAAACAGAATAATCGCAGGATTATTTTTAGGTATGGCAGCTACCAAACAAAAAAAAACGCTGAAAAAGAGTATGGCCTGAAAATCAAACTGTCGATACTTAAGTGGGCCAGAGTGGTACGACGGTGTGAGCTGTGCCCAGTTATCAAAGGGCTTGGCCATATAGACTGCTACATCACCGGTGTAAGCACAGTAGGCTACCTCGATGATGCAAAAGTAGTGTAAAAGCGACAGTGGCTCATGCATAAGTTTAGTTATCGCGAAAGCGTTGAGTCTATGCTTCATGGCACGATTTAGAGGTGTATTACGCAAGGATATATCCGGATTATCAGGCAATATAAGTGCAATTAGCACATCGAGCTACGGTGAATATCGCCAAATGTGCATGGACTACTAATATATTTGTGTCTTACCATCACTCCAATCAGTACAGACATGTGACTTTTATGTACTTCATACATACCAAACCATCAAATGCCACAACGAAAGTCAGTAACTTTGAAACAAAGTCGGTAGCTAAGACAATGACGTGCAGCCTACCATGCAAGCATTGTAAGGCGTAGTTGTTTATCAATGCTGAAGTGATTAATTGAGACACCATCATCAAGAATTCGCTATAGACAGATCCTTCAGTGATATCATGAAGAACTCTGCGAAATGACTAAACTTTGAATCACGGTGCTGGTGTTTGTTGTGATTACCAAATAATACCGGTCCTACACGACACGCACACGGAGCTGGCCGAAAAAATCTACAACCACATGAAGCTGCACAGCTACGTTGCGATGACACCCATCTTCACATGTTCAAGACGAAGACCGAATCTACTATGGCTAGGCGGTTGGGTGCATCCGACGAAACGATTGTCGGTCAATAAACGTGAATAGTCGCTGGAAAACACAACAACTGGAAATTCTTCTCAGCACCTTGCTATAATAAACCGTCGTAATCGATGATATGATGTCGACTGCTTCACGGTGAGACGAAGTAGCACCTATCACTCGATTCACCCAGTGGTGAGGAAGATGTCAATGTGTTTGAGTAGACATATTTACTTTCACTAAGGCTGTACTAACGTTTAAAGTACCAATGACCGTGACCCGTCGTCTGAACAGCAGATATTGATTTTGCAAAAAGGCGCCTCAGAATGATGTCATCTCGAGCGCGACGCGCTCAAATGAGAATTACGAGAGCGCCTTCCAGGGTAAGATGGCGTTTATCTTGCAGATCATGTTAAACTCGGGTGGCAACGACAAAAATATTCTCCTCACAATTGTTTCATATTTAGCTTTAACATGACAGCAACACCCATCAATACTCAATATATCGGGCGGGTATCTTATCTACCTGATCGCCGCTTGTAGCGTAAGCGTAAGTGGAGGCCGCTCACGCGACGGGCATAGTCGGCATCCATCCGATTTTGAATTGGTGTGTGAATATAGCTCAGCTCACTCAATATTATTTCGCACGTTGCCGATAGGTGCGATAGAAAGCACCGCAATAGCCAATTCCGAAAGCTTGAACGAAGGATATTCTCGCTTCATATCTGTTCAGAATGCCGGGACAGGAGTCTGGTACTCTTCAGGACTAACTCTATTATACTCGTCCTGGAACCAAAGGCTCAAACTGCCTCGCAAGCCCGAAATATTAAAGTCAACGAACCGGCGGTAGTAGTAAACCGCAAAGTGGCCAATTCGACTTTCCAAAGAAACCTCTGTTCGGGGGAGCGCTATAGTGCGTTTGTAGTAGAGTGGGTGAAGATAATACGCTAACATGACGAGAGGCTGTTCGCAATTATTCCATCGGGATTGGACACATTCCACGAGAGCATCACCATAGCGCTCATTTGCTGTGAACTCACAATAAATACCACTAAATGACGCAACAACGTCGGCAAGCGTATTCTGATCCCGTTGTAGCTTAAACGATGCCACAGATAGCGGACGAATAACTTTCTCTACTTCCTTGAACTTGCTTCAAAACCAAGGGTCCGCTACCACATTTAGAGACAAGGGCCAATCCGCACAGTTGGACTGCTCACAACACAAAATATTCAATGCAGTTCTAGAACGCAGTAGCGATGCGAAGCAGCCCTGCATCGAGTTCCAACAGGTGGAGTACAGTGCAATCAGCGCACGTCGCTGGCCATATTGTCGAAAATTAATGTCACAGAGGTACTTTAGCCATGTGGCGGATGATGCGTTTAGTAAATTCACTACCGCACCGGCCTATTAGGTTGTACTCCGGAAAATTGCTTTCAAAACTTGCTTGACAAAGTTGTTGACATCGTGTGCAAAGCAGTGCACAAAGGAAATCCGTGGCCAGCGTACGCTTAAATGCGTCGTGCTCTCGCGCACTGACCAGCATCGTCGGATATAACGGCACCAACAGTCCACCCGCTCTCTTGCGCTTTCTCTATCAGCTTCTTCAAGTCTTTAGCGACGGCAGTGCCGTGATGTTCGGCGTCCACATGTGATAGTGCAAACAATTCCACGAATCCAAATAAAGAGAGTAGTGCACCCAGCAAATGTTGCTTGCAAATATTCTTCCAGACATCGGCGCCAAGGTTCACCCTTCCTCCAGTGTCAGTACCTGTCTTCTTCAAATTCGTGTCAGACTGCAGGCGGTACAATGAAGCTTGTTGACGTCGAATTCGTCCTCCAAGTTTTCTACGTTATGACATTCGAGCTAAAATACCAGGACACAAGAGCTCAGACAAGTCCCGAGTCGTCTCCTCAAACTCAATATACAAGTCGGGGAGGCGATGGAGTTGCTGATATACCACGAGCAAGTTCTCAAACTTGGCAACTTCGGAAGATTTCTAGCGAGCAGGACGCGTAGTCGGAGGTAAATAGGCACCAATATGCGTAGCCTTGAAGAAAGAACAGAGCTTTAGATGACTCTCGTAGCTCTTAGGCCTTCCTGTTATAACTCTGGCTTCGACGCCAGCGGCCACGCAGTGATTGCGCTTGACTTTATAGAGCATCTTTTTAGGCGTCTTATCGACCCGGATGAAATGCTCCGATTGTTTGTCTTTCTACCGCGCCATATATCTCAGCAAATTGTTGCACAGTGACGTTCTTATAGCTAGTTGTCTTTGAGCCGGCTTATCTTTCTTTGGCAGGCCTAGGCCGACGAAGTCGTCGAGATACCTCGGACTCTGGCCTTCGGAGGTCATCTTTGGCTGAACATTGCGAGCATTATCGGTAGATACCGGTATGCAATGAAAGTTCACAAGGCCGGTAATTCCCACTTTGGTAACCGGGATTGGGGGGGGGGGCAGACGACACCGTGGACAAATTCGAAAACCCGCCGTTGACAACCCTACAAAAATAATGAATGTGGTAGAAAATATCAATGCATATTATTATTATATATAGTTTTTTCGAGCACGGATTATTAATAGATGCTACTACTAAGTAGTAATGAAGACACCTACAATTTTGGAACACAATACAATACGTATTGCTCATTTTTATTGCTTTCTCCTCGCTCATTTATTTACTATTGCTGTGCAAAACTACAATAATACTGGCAAAGGGTGCAACCAACAGTGCAACCGTGATTTGATTGGGTTAAACAACTATCTTATCCTGCACACGTGTAGTAAACCTCGGGGCAAGCAAGAGGGGACACGAGGCCACCACAACACTAGATCAGACGAATTTGGACCGTACAACCTCGGACCATGATCTCCAGTGCTTCGGATCACATCTAGACGGAAATATAGCTCCTGTCACCGTGGAGATACTAGCTGGACTGCTGTACGCAGATTATAAAGAGCGTGCGTGCTGGGAGGGGGCAGATTATACGGGATTATACACAATCTACATGAATGCGACTTAGTCAAGCTTTCAAACATGTCAGTGAGCTCGGAGAAGAGCGGCCTATTCAGCAAGAAATCTATCAGTAGCTTTGTTCGTGTTGCACCGGGGTGGCTGTAGGACTGTTCCAGCTTGTCGCCGTACTCTGAAGACCGACTCATGTTGCAAGGGCTCTAACACGTATACACATGCACTGAAATGTAAACATAGAGACGGATCGTGGGCTAAGCGTGACAGCTTGTTCAGTGCTGATTGCCTTCATGGAAAGAGACAGCGATGAATGCCCACCTTTCTTCTTGTCCTAGCGAAGCGCAACAAGGATTGCAGCTACTGAACGCTGGTGCCCGTCTACGTCGTAAATTTATCAATTGCAGCTTCAATTGTAAGCCCCGCTCGGATAAGATGCGTAACGACGTCCCAGAACACTTTACGCCGAGAGAACGCAAATTTATTGGCTCCTCGATCAGCTCTGGTATAATCCTTTGCCGGTTTTGCTCCATTTAATCCATTTTTAAACTCGTGCCAACGCTCAAATAGATCTCGTGGTCACTTTGGCAATGTAGCAGATATGCGACGTACAATACAATCCATAATTTCTTCGCAAGAGGAACGAGTTGTAGCACCAGGTGTTTGTACTGTGCGAGCCACTGGCGTCAGTGCTACTCGACGTAGCACGGCCTGTGTTCTCGGATACTCGCACTGCATATCTGTTCTCAGACGGAGAACTTCATTCAGCACGCTGCCGATCTGGCGTTTAAATAGTTGTGAGTGACGAGCTGTAAACACTTTTCGAGTGCTGTCCATAGGCATACCGCTGCGACTGATCTGTTGTGTAAAAGGTTCGCCGACAGAAATGTTGGCGCTACTTTCATGGAGCTCAATCAACTGCAGTTGGGCACCTTTGCCAGTAGCCTGAATAGGTACACGTTGTACCGGATTTTTTTCCACGTTGCCTCCAGCGTTAGCGTAAGCAGCGACGGATCGCTGATAAGTGGTGCAGGAACTAGATTGTAGTCGAAGGTACCAACAGGGATCAGGGCAGCCCACAACAGCACGACACCAAGCTCTCGCGCTATCACTCTCCCCATTTTCATCTTGATATGACGGCAAATCTAATTTACGAGTAGGTCATCGGTGGTACTTTCTATTCCATCCTTGGCGGCGTAAAAGCATGGTCCCTGGGGCTCCGTCAACACACCTGCTGCAGCAGCGCCCGGATACGACTGTGTATTGTTGATATACACGTCGACAACACTTTTCTGCGTGCGCCACCTTCCGCGTCGGTTGATAAAGTAATTTGGTAAACCACGCCTCGTATCATACGTCGCAGCTCCCTTACGCAAACTATGAGTACCTAAATCACTTTCTTTAGCTTGTAGAATTTCTCCTTGTCAAACATCTCTTGTAGAAAGCGGCGAGCTACTCGATCTTTATCCTGCGGATTCCCGAAAAGGAAAGGCGAATCGCCACGATCAGCAAGTATCTCGACGTGAATAGCTAGATTAATAAGGACACACACCCGTGATTTCATGCCTCTCAACAATATTTGCTCTGGAGCGTCACGCTCCTCCTAAATGTTCTTCGACCACCGCAGTTGACACAATAGTGTCCGAGGGTGCTGAGCATTGTGGGAGAAACTGTCAAACTTGAGCTGCATTATGTCGTTGATTCTTGTTATCGCCACTGTAGCGTTAATACACGGCATACGACGTACTTTAGCTTGTTGTTTTCTTGTGAAGCGTGTACCAGCTCAATTAAGTTGAGGAACTCTTTGTACTCTGTAGGACGACGAGCTGCCGACCGCACCCTTATCGACGAGCCGCCGACTGCACCCCTTCTCGACGAGTCTCGAAGCGTTTCACTGTCTTAAAGACCTTGTTTACCAACTCTGAGCACGTAGGGCTGCCTTCTTTTCAGATAGGGTCCCACGAAACAGAAATACGAGACATACAACTTAAAAATGCTTTCTTTGCGTAGGCAAGGGTCGAGGACCTAACGCAAACAGGCTTGGCATCTTCTCCTGGATACGCTTCTCCGAAGGCACGAAAGTTCATCCACCTGCAGACATCCTCCGGCTTAATGCCAAGAAGCTCCTCGCTGCTGAACACCGTCTCCGTTGTGTAGGCCCAGCCATCATTAAGCTCATGAGCTCCACTAGGATCGCTATGTAGCATTTTGGTGTCATGTTTGCATTGGGCGCCGGCCACCAAATCTCTCTGTGTTCAGCGAGCAACCGTGAGGGAAAATACGTCATTTCATTTCTGTTTTGGCGGGGTTGCATTTGCTTGCGATAATACAAACGCTCTATGCAACAATTTAGCAAACGATACCATGCTTCTTGCCGTAGTTCTTACACCACAACTTGCTGATACCGCAGGAAAAATCACTTGCCAGCCAATGAGAAGCAAGAATATACAACGATGGTTGCAAAAGGCCGATTTCACAAAGGTACATTACTTTTTTATTGTATTGTCCGAGCGGTAATATAACGTCTTGTCTGAAACCGCCAGTTTGGCCCGTGGTAAATGTTTTTCATGAGATTGAGTTCCAACCAAATTTGCCGTTTTGGTTTTATTCAATGAGTGACGACCCAGATCGTACTTAAGTGACCTTAAACTAAAAGCAAGTCAATAACAGATATGCGCGCGTTTAAACAAAGAACGCAATATCGAGTAGAGCGCACAATAGTTCCGTGACGCACGTTGGACGAGAGACTATCCGATATGAATTCCATTCCGCGCAGGTCTGTTTGCCGGTCTGTTGATAGTTCCTGTTTCGGCCACCTTGCTTTTGCCATAGAAAATATCGTATTCTCGCGCTATTTTCTTCATCAGGTCGTCAGAATTGGCGGATACCTTAAACATAGTGTTGACCTTCTCGGGGGTTTTGCCTTGGCTGAACCAAGTCTTAAACTGCGCAGAGCGTAAGCCCACAGCTAGCTTCTCCGTGCTTTCAGTCTTGGTGGCCGTCGCAATCATCTTCGCGAGAGTCTCATCCCCATATCTCTCTTTTAACAGCGCAAACATAATTGTATCGGGATCCTTGTGCGTCCTGGTCACGAAAGAGGCCCACGTATTTATGACCCGGCTGTCGAATAGCCGACTACCAGTCATGTCGAGCTTCAGCGTTTTAAAGACGCTCTCAGCGGTTTTTCCAGCGTTATCCCTGTTTGTCAACTGGATTCCTTCTAATCGAGTGGCAAGACCTTTCGTGCTGTCGACTTGTTTACCTGCTGCAAACATCTTCGCCAGAATATCGTCGCTGTAGAAAGTTCCCAGTGTTGTGTACATGGCTACATCCGGGTTCTTCGTGTTTGCTTTAGAAACAAATGAAGTCCACTTGGAAAACTGCGAGCTTGCAAATATTTGTGTATCCATCTGATCAAGCGCCAGAGCTTTGAAAACGTGGCTAGGAGATTCACCACCGCGAGCCCAATTTTTAAATTGAATTTTCTCCAGTGTTGAGCCAAGGGCTCGTGTGCTTTCAACTTGTTTTGCAGCAGCGAACATCTTTACCAGGACGTCATCGTTATGTTATGATCCCAACACTCTGAAAACGGCCATCTCCGGGTCGCTCGTCTCGGCTTTTTTCATAAATGACAACCACTTGGAGAACTGAGGACTGGTAAAGGTGTTTGATCCCATCCGATCGAGCGCCAGCACCTTGAAAACGTAGTCGGGAGATTCTCTAGCGTGGACTCAATTCGTGAACTGAAGGCCTTCCAGTTTAGTAGCAAGATGTTTCGTACTGCTGACTTTCTTAGCCGCATCAAGCATCTTGACCAAAACTTCGTCGCTGTAATGGTATTGACAACCCTTGGCTCGCAGAGGGGCTCTCAGCAAGGTGTTAGCTGTAGGTCGTGGCTTGCAGAGGACCTGAGCCTTATTTGGCAAAAGAAGAAGTAAGTTATATTAAGTATGTATGCTGTGTGGCTGCCCACAACAACACTTCAAGCTGAGAAAGGAAAACTAGAAATTTGAGTCTCACGTCGTATGCGTCAACTGGTCATACCACAACTGGAGCGAACCTCTTGTTATTCACCCCCATGCCAGTTGCCGCTCAACACGGAAAGAGACGTCGAATGTTGACGCGCTCCTGCGTCACTCCATAATCCAGCGTCACGGTGCCATTACCGTGCACTTCCACGATGGAGTATGGTCCTTTGGCCACCTCACGGTGTTTGTTGCCGCGATCTTTTGCAGCTACTCGAATCATTACTTGATCTCCTGGGTGATAGAAATGCTCCAGCCGCTTGGTGTTCTCGTGCCCGTTGTCTCTCAATATGGCTTCAAATCGGCGCTTAGTGAGATAACTCCAATTCGTCTCATGAAGTTGTCGTGTAATCAAGTCCTGCCCAAAGACCAGATGTGCAGGTGTTGTATCCAGAATCGTGTGAAAACTTGCACGTACTGCGAATGCAGCGTATTGAATAACTTGACGCCAGTCTGCCTCCGGATAACAGCGAATACAGTTGTTTAGTACCAAATGTACTCGTTCACAAATTGCATTGGCTTGAGGATTCTTCGAGGATATTGGTTTCGGCTTGACTGCATAGCTCGCAAGCATCTCACGGAACTCTGTTGTGTTGAACTCATTACCTCGATCGAATACAACTTCCTTTGGTCTTGGATAACGACATAACCACGTCACGTCGAAGTTCTCTGCAGTGGTTTTTCCTTTGTTGTTCTCTTGGATCGATACTTCTAACCATCTCGTGGCTTCATCAATCACGGTTAAGGCGTAGTATCGATCACTACCATACGGTCCCATGGTGTCCACATGCACTACATCAAATGGATCGACGTTATGCATTTGACGCGGTGGTAGTTTGCCATACGCTTGTGGCCCACCGTGTAGCTTGGCACGCTTACATGTTAAGCACTTCTTCACGAAATCTACGATTGTACGCTCCATACCGGACCAATAGTAAAACGACTTCATCGTGTGATATTGGCGTTTCGCACCTGGATGAACCAACTGAGTGTGATACCATTCCACCAATTCTTGACGTAATTCCTTTGGAATCACAACACGATGCTGGCAACTAAGAAGACGTGCACCCATTATGTTTTCGATCTGATAATCGGGATTGTTGGTGCCGTTCATACATGTTTGCACTATGTTTTGTGTGGTCGAGTCTGCATCCTGGTGTTGCTTGATGTAATTTCCGTCAAGCACACACTCAACCGGATCGATTAACAGGGCTTCTAGCTCAGCATTTCCTGTCTTCTTACTCGTGTCATACGTCATTCGAGAAAACGCATCTGCAGCGATATTGTCTCTCCCTGGAATGTGCTTGCACGTGATATGGTATTCCGACAAAAGTAATTTCCAGCGCTTGACCCGTAAGGAATTTTCCGTTGGATAAATGAGGTTCTTATGGTCTGTATGGACCACAATTGGGAATCCAAGTAGCATTGATCTGTACTCTTTCAAGATCTCAACCACAGACAACAACTCCAATTCCGTCGTTGTATAATTCTGTTGTGCTGTAGTGAGGCTTCTAGAGTACGACGCTATCAGCTTCCCTTGTTGCTCGATCAATCCACCCAACTGCTTTCCACTCGCATCTGCATAAATCTCGAACGGTTGCGAGAAATCTGGAAAGGTCAGAAGTACGGCCCTAAGTGTCCATTATACAGCTGCTCAAACTGCGTTAACAGCACCAGAATCTGCTCGTATGTGGATTGGTCAATATCTGCCGTTCCCACCAGATCCTTCGGTTCCACTGACGTGTCGTTGATTTCTTTCACCTCCTCCTGCACGTCTTCGCCTCCTCTTTCATCGCTCACCCTGGACTTGTCTCCAGTGTCCACTGCCACAGTGTTGCCTTTCCACTCCACCATTCCGTCCCGGAAGTTGACAATTACTCCGAGTGCACTCAACAGATCCCGTCCAATCACCATCTCGTCTCTGGTGTTGTTAATGACTGAAAATGTGTGCGTAATGCGAGATCCATAATTCAAATCCATAAACCGAAATTGAACTGGCGTAGACCCTGAAGCTTTGACATACCCATCGACTTGCTCATAAGTCAGATCCAAGGGAGTCATTTCGAACCCAAGCTCTTGATTAGCTGCTAATAGATCGGCATTGATGAAACTTGTTCCGCAACCTGTGTCAACTAACGCCACGCGCTCCTGCAATGTCTTACACAGTGGGAAACGGAGACGCATTGGCGGCTTCCTGCCTGGCTCTTTGTCATTCAGTATTCTACTGATGACCTTACACTCACTTTCATCGCTGAACGAGTAATCCGAGGCCATTTCTTCGACGTTTGTCATCTTCGCCTCCTCCGTTTTCTTTGCTGCTGACCACTGACTAGTACCACCTCTCAACGCATTCTTCTGCTGCGTAAAACACTCGCTGTCACTATGCGAACTTGTCTTGTGTAAGCTACACCACTTATCACTGTTGGTCTTATCACGTGACGAGTTAAACTACCGTCTTGTTCTTCTTCCCGAAGTGTTTCCCACTATTGGCCTTCCCCACCATTCGGCTTACCGGCCATTCTGCTTACTGCCATTTGCTTGGCATGCTGTTACACCTCCAGCATGGCGCTCTTTACCTTGACGTCGCTCGGACTGCTCGAGTCTCTCGAAGTACTGTACGGCTTTTGGCATGGTGGTGAGGTGAACTCCGCTGAACTCATAGGCGTCTTCCACTGTTTGGGCATGGCCCGCTTAAGTGTACGAATCATTGACTGCTGTCTATTTCCAGAGCATGGTTGGGTAGGTTCTAAGACATGCGAATAATCTGACGCATTCGCTGATGGCATTCAGCGACCGTTTCATTGCGACGCTTCGCAAATAGAAAATAGCTCCTCTTCGAGCCGCTCGTGGTACATATTAGGTACAAACATGTGACCCCACGACTCGTATGCCATCTGAAAGGCATCCTTGTCCGTCATGTCCACATCTTCCGCTGTGTCAATCCACGCATCCAAGGCTTCATCGTCAAGCACTAAATGCAAGTGCTGTGACTTCTTTCAGACGTCCACTTCTTCATGATACTCAGATGTTCGAACTGCTGTATCCACCGCAGCCACTCTTGAGCCGAGCCTCCACTAAAACGCGGAATACTGATCTTGATAAACTCACGCTCGCGACCCGTAGTCTTCTTTCGTGTCGTAACCTGGAACGTTACTGTTCTGGACACATCCGCACCTTCTTCACTCATTGTTACTTTCTTGCCTTCCTTGCCTCCACAAGGTTTGAGATATCTCAAAGTGACAACCCTTGGCTCGCAGAGGGGCTCTCAGCAAGGTGTTAGCTGTAGGTCGTGGCTTGCAGAGGACCTGAGCCTTATTTGGCAAAAGAAGAAGTAAGTTATATTAAGTATGTATGCTGTGTGGCTGCCCACAACAACACTTCAAGCTGAGAAAGGAAAACTAGAAATTTGAGTCTCACGTCGTATGCGTCAACTGGTCATACCACAACTGGAGCGAACCTCTTGTTATTCACCCCCATGCCAGTTGCCGCTCAACACGGAAAGAGACGTCGAATGTTGACGCGCTCCTGCGTCACTCCATAATCCAGCGTCACGGTGCCATTACCGTGCACTTCCACGATGGAGTATGGTCCTTTGGCCACCTCACGGTGTTTGTTGCCGCGATCTTTTGCAGCTACTCGAATCATTACTTGATCTCCTGGGTGATAGAAATGCTCCAGCCGCTTGGTGTTCTCGTGCCCGTTGTCTCTCAATATGGCTTCAAATCGGCGCTTAGTGAGATAACTCCAATTCGTCTCATGAAGTTGTCGTGTAATCAAGTCCTGCCCAAAGACCAGATGTGCAGGTGTTGTATCCAGAATCGTGTGAAAACTTGCACGTACTGCGAATGCAGCGTATTGAATAACTTGACGCCAGTCTGCCTCCGGATAACAGCGAATACAGTTGTTTAGTACCAAATGTACTCGTTCACAAATTGCATTGGCTTGAGGATTCTTCGAGGATATTGGTTTCGGCTTGACTGCATAGCTCGCAAGCATCTCACGGAACTCTGTTGTGTTGAACTCATTACCTCGATCGAATACAACTTCCTTTGGTCTTGGATAACGACATAACCACGTCACGTCGAAGTTCTCTGCAGTGGTTTTTCCTTTGTTGTTCTCTTGGATCGATACTTCTAACCATCTCGTGGCTTCATCAATCACGGTTAAGGCGTAGTATCGATCACTACCATACGGTCCCATGGTGTCCACATGCACTACATCAAATGGATCGACGTTATGCATTTGACGCGGTGGTAGTTTGCCATACGCTTGTGGCCCACCGTGTAGCTTGGCACGCTTACATGTTAAGCACTTCTTCACGAAATCTACGATTGTACGCTCCATACCGGACCAATAGTAAAACGACTTCATCGTGTGATATTGGCGTTTCGCACCTGGATGAACCAACTGAGTGTGATACCATTCCACCAATTCTTGACGTAATTCCTTTGGAATCACAACACGATGCTGGCAACTAAGAAGACGTGCACCCATTATGTTTTCGATCTGATAATCGGGATTGTTGGTGCCGTTCATACATGTTTGCACTATGTTTTGTGTGGTCGAGTCTGCATCCTGGTGTTGCTTGATGTAATTTCCGTCAAGCACACACTCAACCGGATCGATTAACAGGGCTTCTAGCTCAGCATTTCCTGTCTTCTTACTCGTGTCATACGTCATTCGAGAAAACGCATCTGCAGCGATATTGTCTCTCCCTGGAATGTGCTTGCACGTGATATGGTATTCCGACAAAAGTAATTTCCAGCGCTTGACCCGTAAGGAATTTTCCGTTGGATAAATGAGGTTCTTATGGTCTGTATGGACCACAATTGGGAATCCAAGTAGCATTGATCTGTACTCTTTCAAGATCTCAACCACAGACAACAACTCCAATTCCGTCGTTGTATAATTCTGTTGTGCTGTAGTGAGGCTTCTAGAGTACGACGCTATCAGCTTCCCTTGTTGCTCGATCAATCCACCCAACTGCTTTCCACTCGCATCTGCATAAATCTCGAACGGTTGCGAGAAATCGGGAAAGGTCAGAAGTACGGCCCTTGCTAAAGCTTTCTTGATCCCTTCAAAAGCGTCGTCTTCGCTCGATGTCCATTGAAATACAACCTTCGGTGACGTTAATCTCGTCAGCGGCTTCAACATCGCTGTCTTACTCGGTATCATTTCCCGGTAATAGTTTATCATACCGATAAACCGACGTAGCTCTTTCTTATTCTTTGGCCGTTGGATTTGGAGAATGGCTTGAATCTTTTTCTCTTGGGGCTTGATCCCGTCTGCATTAATGGTAAAGCCCAAGTACTCCACACTAGAGCAGAAGATACGGCATTTCTTACCATTCAGTGTCACGTTGAACTCCTGCAAACGTGAAAGCACCACTCGTAGATGTTCCAAATGGTCTTCTGCCGTTCTGGAGAAAATGAGAATATCATCTAGATAGACGATAACGAAGTCCAAATCGCCTAAAATTCTTGACATACACGCTTGGTATTCGTCTGGCGCCGTTGAGATTCCCATCGGCAGTCTCTTATACTGAAATTTACCAAACGGAGTACAGAATGCAGTAAACGGCCTGCTCTCCTCAGCCAGTTGTCTAGCGTAATATCCCATGTTAGCATCCAGTGTTGAGAAGAACTTTGCACCACCAAGTCGAACGAAAACATCCCTAATTAGGGGTACGTAATATGGGTTACGCTTCAGGAACTTATTCAAAGCTCTGAAGTCAGTTAGCAATCTCAGACGTCCATCTGGTTTCTTCAAGAAAAACGCTGGGGAAGACCACTCGCTACCAAAGATCTGTTCCAACACGTCGACTTGCATGAGTCGATGAATCTCTTTTCGTGCTGCATTCTCTTCAGACCTTGGAATCGAATATGGGCGAGCTTGGACAGGCGT
Organism: Phytophthora infestans T30-4; assembly: GCF_000142945.1. Classification (NCBI taxonomy): domain Eukaryota; phylum Oomycota; class Peronosporomycetes; order Peronosporales; family Peronosporaceae; genus Phytophthora; species Phytophthora infestans. The sequence continues at coordinate 486,220 of NW_003303716.1, read as the reverse complement.
GTACTGTTCTGCCATAGGCAGAATATAATCTGGAAATGTCATCCGTCCTAAGTGTCCATTATACAGCTGCTCAAACTGCGTTAACAGCACCAGAATCTGCTCGTATGTGGATTGGTCAATATCTGCCGTTCCCACCAGATCCTTCGGTTCCACTGACGTGTCGTTGATTTCTTTCACCTCCTCCTGCACGTCTTCGCCTCCTCTTTCATCGCTCACCCTGGACTTGTCTCCAGTGTTCACTGCCACAGTGCTGCCTTTCCACTCCACCATTCCGTCCCGGAAGTTGACAATTACTCCGAGTGCACTCAACAGATCCCGTCCAATCACCATCTCGTCTCTGGTGTTGTTAATGACTGAAAATGTGTGCGTAATGTGAGATCCATAATTCAAATCCATAAACCGGAATTGAACTGGCGTAGACCCTGAAGCTTTGACATACCCATCGACTTACTCATAAGTCAGATCCAAGGGAGTCATTTCGAACCCAAGTTCTTGATTAGCTGCTAATAGATCGGCATTGATGAAACTTGTTCCGCAACCTGTGTCAACTAACGCCACGCGCTCCTGCAATGTCTTACACAGTCGGAAACGGAGACGCATTGGCGGCTTCCTGCCTGGCTCTTTGTCATTCAGTATTCTGCTGATGACCTTACACTCACTTTCATCGCTGAACGAGTAATCCGAGGCCATTTCTTCGACGTTTGTCATCTTCGCCTCCTCCGTTTTCTTTGCTGCTGACCACTGACTAGTACCACCTCTCGACGCATTCTTCTGCTGCGTAAAACACTCGCTGTCACTATGCGAACTTGTCTTGTGTAAGCTACACCACTTATCACTGTTGGTCTTATCACGTGACTGGAACTGCTTGGACAAGTTAAACTCCTTCTTGTTCTTCTTCCCGAAGTGTTTCCCACTATTGGCCTTCCCACCATTCGGCTTACCGCCATTCTGCTTACTGCCATTCTGCTTGGCATGCTGTTTCCACCCTCCAGCATGGCGCTCTTTACCTTGACGTCGCTCGGACTGCTCGAGTCTCTCGAAGTACTGTACGGCTTTTGGCATGGTGGTGAGGTGAACTCCGCTGAACTCATAGGCGGTCTTCCACTCGTTTGGCATGGCCCGCTTAAATGTACGGATCATTGACTGCTCGTCTATTTCCAGAGCATTGGTTGGTAGGTTCTTAAGCATGCGAATAATCTGACGCATTCGCTGATGGCATTCAGCGACCGTTTCATTGCGACGCTTCGCAAATAGAAATAGCTCTTCTTCGAGCCGCTCGTGGTACATATTAGGTACAAACATGTGACCCCACGACTCGTATGCCTTCTGAAAGGCATCCTTGTCCGTCATGTCCACATCTTCCGCTGTGTCAATCCACGCATCCAAGGCTTCATCGTCAAGCACTAAATGCAAGTGCTGTGACTTCTTTCAGACGTCCACTTCTTCATGATACTCAGATGTTCGAACTGCTGTATCCACCGCAGCCACTCTTGAGCCGAGCCTCCACTAAAACGCGGAATACTGATCTTGATAAACTCACGCTCGCGACCCGTAGTCTTCTTTCGTGTCGTAACCTGGAACGTTACTGTTCTGGACACATCCGCACCTTCTTCACTCATTGTTACTTTCTTGCCTTCCTTGCCTCCACAAGGTTTGAGATATCTCAAAGTGACAACCCTTGGCTCGCAGAGGGGCTCTCAGCAAGGTGTTAGCTGTAGGTCGTGGCTTGCAGAGGACCTGAGCCTTATTTGGCAAAAGAAGAAGTAAGTTATATTAAGTATGTATGCTGTGTGGCTGCCCACAACAACACTTCAAGCTGAGAAAGGAAAACTAGAAATTTGAGTCTCACGTCGTATGCGTCAACTGGTCATACCACAACTGGAGCGAACCTCTTGTTATTCACCCCCATGCCAGTTGCCGCTCAACACGGAAAGAGACGTCGAATGTTGACGCGCTCCTGCGTCACTCCATAATCCAGCGTCACGGTGCCATTACCGTGCACTTCCACGATGGAGTATGGTCCTTTGGCCACCTCACGGTGTTTGTTGCCGCGATCTTTTGCAGCTACTCGAATCATTACTTGATCTCCTGGGTGATAGAAATGCTCCAGCCGCTTGGTGTTCTCGTGCCCGTTGTCTCTCAATATGGCTTCAAATCGGCGCTTAGTGAGATAACTCCAATTCGTCTCATGAAGTTGTCGTGTAATCAAGTCCTGCCCAAAGACCAGATGTGCAGGTGTTGTATCCAGAATCGTGTGAAAACTTGCACGTACTGCGAATGCAGCGTATTGAATAACTTGACGCCAGTCTGCCTCCGGATAACAGCGAATACAGTTGTTTAGTACCAAATGTACTCGTTCACAAATTGCATTGGCTTGAGGATTCTTCGAGGATATTGGTTTCGGCTTGACTGCATAGCTCGCAAGCATCTCACGGAACTCTGTTGTGTTGAACTCATTACCTCGATCGAATACAACTTCCTTTGGTCTTGGATAACGACATAACCACGTCACGTCGAAGTTCTCTGCAGTGGTTTTTCCTTTGTTGTTCTCTTGGATCGATACTTCTAACCATCTCGTGGCTTCATCAATCACGGTTAAGGCGTAGTATCGGTCACTACCATACGGTCCCATGGTGTCCACATGCACTACATCAAATGGATCGACGTTATGCATTTGACGCGGTGGTAGTTTGCCATACGCTTGTGGCCCACCGTGTAGCTTGGCACGCTTACATGTTAAGCACTTCTTCACGAAATCTACGATTGTACGCTCCATACCGGACCAATAGTAAAACGACTTCATCGTGTGATATTGGCGTTTCGCACCTGGATGAACCAACTGAGTGTGATACCATTCCACCAATTCTTGACGTAATTCCTTTGGAATCACAACACGATGCTGGCAACTAAGAAGACGTGCACCCATTATGTTTTCGATCTGATAATCGGGATTGTTGGTGCCGTTCATACATGTTTGCACTATGTTTTGTGTGGTCGAGTCTGCATCCTGGTGTTGCTTGATGTAATTTCCGTCAAGCACACACTCAACCGGATCGATTAACAGGGCTTCTAGCTCAGCATTTCCTGTCTTCTTACTCGTGTCATACGTCATTCGAGAAAACGCATCTGCAGCGATATTGTCTCTCCCTGGAATGTGCTTGCACGTGATATGGTATTCCGACAAAAGTAATTTCCAGCGCTTGACCCGTAAGGAATTTTCCGTTGGATAAATGAGGTTCTTATGGTCTGTATGGACCACAATTGGGAATCCAAGTAGCATTGATCTGTACTCTTTCAAGATCTCAACCACAGACAACAACTCCAATTCCGTCGTTGTATAATTCTGTTGTGCTGTAGTGAGGCTTCTAGAGTACGACGCTATCAGCTTCCCTTGTTGCTCGATCAATCCACCCAACTGCTTTCCACTCGCATCTGCATAAATCTCGAACGGTTGCGAGAAATCGGGAAAGGTCAGAAGTACGGCCCTTGCTAAAGCTTTCTTGATCCCTTCAAAAGCGTCGTCTTCGCTCGATGTCCATTGAAATACAACCTTCGGTGACGTTAATCTCGTCAGCGGCTTCAACATCGCTGTCTTACTCGGTATCATTTCCCGGTAATAGTTTATCATACCGATAAACCGACGTAGCTCTTTCTTATTCTTTGGCCGTTGGATTTGGAGAATGGCTTGAATCTTTTTCTCTTGGGGCTTGATCCCGTCTGCATTAATGGTAAAGCCCAAGTACTCCACACTAGAGCAGAAGATACGGCATTTCTTACCATTCAGTGTCACGTTGAACTCCTGCAAACGTGAAAGCACCACTCGTAGATGTTCCAAATGGTCTTCTGCCGTTCTGGAGAAAATGAGAATATCATCTAGATAGACGATAACGAAGTCCAAATCGCCTAAAATTCTTGACATACACGCTTGGTATTCGTCTGGCGCCGTTGAGATTCCCATCGGCAGTCTCTTATACTGAAATTTACCAAACGGAGTACAGAATGCAGTAAACGGCCTGCTCTCCTCAGCCAGTTGTCTAGCGTAATATCCCATGTTAGCATCCAGTGTTGAGAAGAACTTTGCACCACCAAGTCGAACGAAAACATCCCTAATTAGGGGTACGTAATATGGGTTACGCTTCAGGAACTTATTCAAAGCTCTGAAGTCAGTTAGCAATCTCAGACGTCCATCTGGTTTCTTCAAGAAAAACGCTGGGGAAGACCACTCGCTACCAAAGATCTGTTCCAACACGTCGACTTGCATGAGTCGATGAATCTCTTTTCGTGCTGCATTCTCTTCAGACCTTGGAATCGAATATGGGCGAGCTTGGACAGGCGTGTACTGTTCTGCCATAGGCAGAATATAATCTGGAAATGTCATCCGTCCTAAGTGTCCATTATACAGCTGCTCAAACTGCGTTAACAGCACCAGAATCTGCTCGTATGTGGATTGGTCAATATCTGCCGTTCCCACCAGATCCTTCGGTTCCACTGACGTGTCGTTGATTTCTTTCACCTCCTCCTGCACGTCTTCGCCTCCTCTTTCATCGCTCACCCTGGACTTGTCTCCAGTGTTCACTGCCACAGTGTTGCCTTTCCACTCCACCATTCCGTCCCGGAAGTTGACAATTACTCCGAGTGCACTCAACAGATCCCGTCCAATCACCATCTCGTCTCTGGTGTTGTTAATGACTGAAAATGTGTGCGTAATGCGAGATCCATAATTCAAATCCATAAACCGGAATTGAACTGGCGTAGACCCTGAAGCTTTGACATACCCATCGACTTGCTCATAAGTCAGATCCAAGGGAGTCATTTCGAACCCAAGTTCTTGATTAGCTGCTAATAGATCGGCATTGATGAAACTTGTTCCGCAACCTGTGTCAACTAACGCCACGCGCTCCTGCAATGTCTTACACAGTCGGAAACGGAGACGCATTGGCGGCTTCCTGCCTGGCTCTTTGTCATTCAGTATTCTGCTGATGACCTTACACTCACTTTCATCGCTGAACGAGTAATCCGAGGCCATTTCTTCGACGTTTGTCATCTTCGCCTCCTCCGTTTTCTTTGCTGCTGACCACTGACTAGTACCACCTCTCGACGCATTCTTCTGCTGCGTAAAACACTCGCTGTCACTATGCGAACTTGTCTTGTGTAAGCTACACCACTTATCACTGTTGGTCTTATCACGTGACTGGAACTGCTTGGACGAGTTAAACTCCTTCTTGTTCTTCTTCCCGAAGTGTTTCCCACTATTGGCCTTCCCACCATTCGGCTTACCGCCATTCTGCTTACTGCCATTCTGCTTGGCATGCTGTTTCCACCCTCCAGCATGGCGCTCTTTACCTTGACGTCGCTCGGACTGCTCGAGTCTCTCGAAGTACTGTACGGCTTTTGGCATGGTGGTGAGGTGAACTCCGCTGAACTCATAGGCGGTCTTCCACTCGTTTGGCATGGCCCGCTTAAATGTACGGATCATTGACTGCTCGTCTATTTCCAGAGCATTGGTTGGTAGGTTCTTAAGCATGCGAATAATCTGACGCATTCGCTGATGGCATTCAGCGACCGTTTCATTGCGACGCTTCGCAAATAGAAATAGCTCTTCTTCGAGCCGCTCGTGGTACATATTAGGTACAAACATGTGACCCCACGACTCGTATGCCTTCTGAAAGGCATCCTTGTCCGTCATGTCCACATCTTCCGCTGTGTCAATCCACGCATCCAAGGCTTCATCGTCAAGCACTAAATGCAAGTGCTGTGACTTCTTTCAGACGTCCACTTCTTCATGATACTCAGATGTTCGAACTGCTGTATCCACCGCAGCCACTCTTGAGCCGAGCCTCCACTAAAACGCGGAATACTGATCTTGATAAACTCACGCTCGCGACCCGTAGTCTTCTTTCGTGTCGTAACCTGGAACGTTACTGTTCTGGACACATCCGCACCTTCTTCACTCATTGTTACTTTCTTGCCTTCCTTGCCTCCACAAGGTTTGAGATATCTCAAAGTGACAACCCTTGGCTCGCAGAGGGGCTCTCAGCAAGGTGTTAGCTGTAGGTCGTGGCTTGCAGAGGACCTGAGCCTTATTTGGCAAAAGAAGAAGTAAGTTATATTAAGTATGTATGCTGTGTGGCTGCCCACAACAACACTTCAAGCTGAGAAAGGAAAACTAGAAATTTGAGTCTCACGTCGTATGCGTCAACTGGTCATACCACAACTGGAGCGAACCTCTTGTTAGTATGCCAACGTGGAAAAGATTGTTATGTCGGAGTTCGTTTTACTGCTTGTTAGAACGTAAGTGAGCCACTTGGAAAAGCTTGGGCTCTTGAACAGCTGGTCGCCCGATTTGTGGAGTTTGAGCTTGATGAACATATCGTTCGCGGATTTCTTTCGCATCTGTGACCATTTGTGTTGCATCGTCTGAAGGATTTTTGCTGCCCAGGACTTCGTACCACTTGTAGCTTGTCCAAAACCCGCCAAGTTTATAACAAGCTTTCTCTCTTCGCTCAAAGGCGCTCTCAAAAAGCGTCGAGAGGAAAGCCCATCCCGTTCAAAAGTCACCGCGAGCTGCTGCGAGCTGCCTTTAACCAAGGAATCCGCGGAGGCCGCGTTAAAGCATGCTAAACGAATGAGTATGACCAGCCCTTTTACCATTGAGAATTAAACTCCTGAATTCGGCTTGAATACCATTCTGAAAGTCCTTGAACGCTTCGCGGCTCGACAAGTATGGCAAGTGATCTCCGATGAGAAAGTTTCCAAATGACAAATGCGACGCTGCGTCAATGCTTTCCGATTTGTCGTAGCCGAGACCGGCAAACACTGCCCATACACATATTGTATAATATCAGTTCAAACCCTAATACATTACTCTAAATATCAAGATAAGTTGAATTATTGGCTGACTTGATCAGTGCTACAGTATCACTAAAAAACAAAACACAACAGAACTGCATACTGATGCAGTTTTTCAATTTAGAAATTACCTATGTACACCTTTTTCGTCATTTCCCATCATAACCAATTTGTTTACGGAGTTTACATAGTATCAATACACCGTATGTATGCAAAGCCCACACCATGGACGCCGCCCAAAACTGCCACGATGCATGTATGTCGAGACCTCTAATTAATTATATCTTTGGCATAGCACGCCGCCCTTAGACGTAAATCCGGTCTCAATCAATTGCGGAAAAGATGTGGAATCGGTTTATATAAAAATTCTAACACAAATTTAAAGATTAGGCATTTATAATATTGTGCCCTTCAGTTATTATGTATTGATTCTATGTATATTATGTATATACCCTTCTCAGCCTTAACTATTGGATACACTCTCATTTAATCTGGATGTGTCGATTTTAGGGAGACGGAGATGGTAAGGCTAAGAGCTAGCTATCATAGCCGAGTAAAAAAAAATATATGAAGAGATTTCCAGTTTTTCTGGCTGCCATTCCGTTCATCTCTCCTGTACGATGACCAAGCGTAAATCTGATGATTGACTCCATGAATAGTTTACACTATTACGGTAGATTTAAATATTGTCTGTTCACTTTTTTATTAATCTAATTTCAACAGGTTTACTGTTATTAATACCTCTCAAGCCGCCAAAAATGCTGGCGTAATGTTATCATATAAACACTCCGTATATTTATATAAATAAGAACACGTTTGTTGTAAGCTGATTAAAGAAGTCCTCCGCGGAAAGGCGGTGGGGACATGATTTAAACTAAGAAAATATTTATTACCAGTGTAAAAGCTGGCACCAAATCAGAAATCATATTATACACCATTGTACACTTCGGGCCCACGCACTATGAATGCCTTCAGTTGCAGAAGCTCAGCTACGTTTATAATTACCGGAGGTATTTCATTACTTAGTTTGGCGATAGTACTATAAATTTGAGAAAATCGCAGTCGGTTTGAGGATCCGTATAAGGGTAAAGGCGAGCCCGATGTAAGTGTATATACTGACGCAGAGCTTGCAAGTTTGCTTTGCTTTGCGACTGTGTGGTCGAAAAACGCAGCTTTTTGATCGCCGATCAAGGGTCGGCAATCTTGAGATTGAATTGGGCGCACAAATGTACATGTACAGTGCTGGAAAACAGACCTAAAACTTCAATGATTATTCGCAGCTCGAAGAGCTGTGCCGCAAAACCTTTGACATTCAGCAACTTTAGACCAGTCCTATGAAGCCTGCAGCTTAATATCAATAGCAACTCCTTGTAAATAGGGTCATCAATGGTACCGGTATAGAATATTTATTCCGAAATTCAAAATGTTGGGCAAACGAAAGTCACACAAAGCCGGTAGAATTTCAGTACTTATATAGTGTTGGTAAGCATTTTTATTGAATCGTATAAAAAAACCCGAGGTATATCGGCGTACAATACTTTACAATCTTACGAAGTACCTGTTAAGTGCTTATCTCCGTCAAATTGAAATAAAAAACTTTAAATTGCTTAATTATTAAAGAAACATGTTGTGAATTGCAGCAATGTTAAGTGAATACCAGCGCGTCTTAGCTAAATAGAAATAGATATCAAAACTACTTTGATTTTCTTAACCAATAATGTTAAACAAAGAGTTAGAAACACCTGTATGTAAACCGGTTGCAATACGTAATGGTTTTACGATTATATCACTTTTTTTAAATACATACCATTTAGAGTTATTGAGATAATCGAGTTCAAAGTTGGCCAATTGATTTTCGCACTTAACCAGAGCGGTGACATTCTATGTTAAGTTTCTATGAAGCTGTGAAACTACCCTTATTCAGTTGCGTTTACCAAGGGCTTATAAAAAAATCTTGGATCTTCAAAATTGAAAAAAAAAAAAACATTGAGCTCACAGCACTCCTAAATGTATCGTCATTTCGATGGCCCATAACCGGAGATAATGGGCGACCACAGTTTCTTCAGATTTAAACATTCAGTACCTTACAAGTGCTCACAAGATCGAAGCGACACCCCGCTTTCGTTTAGAGTGCTTAAATCGCGATTCGTACTTAGGTTCATAAATATCGTTTTGTTTGACGATACATTCAGGAGTGCTGTGAGTAGATACATAAACTTATGGGTGGTAATGGATTGGATCAGACACCAGCCTTTTGTGATAGAGGCAAACGGTTTGGGGCTGTAGAGATAATTCGAGCTCGACATGGCGTTCTGGTGAATTTACGCTTTTGTACAGTTCACTTACTGCGAAACATAAAACACATTTTAGTTTACATGGACAAGCTATCAAAAACGCTATTTGAAAAATTCAAGGTGCCAAAACGCAAAATGAGTTCGCTGTTGCACTTGCGAAAGTTCGTCGTGTTTATGGAGATCCCGTCGGAAACTAGATATCCTCAATCTTCACTGATTGTTGAACTGTTCATGCAAACTTTTACTCGTTCGTCTCAGGTCTTAATCCATTACCGCCCGTAAATTTCCCTGTATCTACTTTCAACGATCAGCTACCGTCGCATCAAGAACCAGTTTCTATTCAAGTCATACCGCAGGTGTCCCCAACGTCGTTAAGGCTTCCTTTTTTCGGGTGGCGCAGTACACACTTTGTCGAAAGTGGAAACAACTCACTGATAGATGTGGTGTAGAGGAGCACAAAAATACCGTCAGATGTGGATTCCTTACACAAACTACAACCAATCGCCGAGTTACGTCGGCGCTTGTATGGCCTGCGCAGAGGGGAACCCCTCGCGGTTACGCCCAGCCGGGATAGACGAGTGGCTCGCTTCCACTGAATTCCGACAAACCAAGTCAGAGGACTTCCGAGGCTCCGCCGAGTTTGACTCGGCAGAGCTCGTTCACAAAACCCTGTGTCCTCCATCAAAAGATGGACAACGGCGCGCGAGCGCTTATACAGGTCTCCAAGCGCAGAGGCTGCTCATCTAGAAGTGTCACGGCACCCGGACTATCCGACGTACCGGCCCGCTTAGTTCGCAGGGCTTTGTTTCGCACGTAGCGAGACTTTTGTCCTACCCGGACATACCTAATCGCTTGGCGCTAAGTACTTATCGTGGGTCTTTGTTCCTAAGCTCTGGGTTATCAGACCGAGCCGATTCTTGATCTAAAGTAGGCTGACGTATGGCCGAATCTGGGAATCCCTACACCACAACTGCCCCGGTTATGATACGAGCCGAGCTGGTGAGTGTCTTAATCCTTCATTTGGCTCTGCCACGGCTTGTCCATACTCGGCTGATGGCGTCTCGCGATTCCTCACCACCTTCTTAAGTACGTTTGTTGGTTTCGCTGTTGCTCACTTGGCAGCTCCTTACGCTCCTCGTCTGTTTCTCCAGCATAATTCACGGCGCCATCATTCTCCTCGGCGAGATGAAGGCGCGTCCGCTAAGTCGATTTCTCGACCCGTCGGCACTCGTGGTGTCAGCGACCGGCATGAAGCTGGGTTGGTCGACCTGACAGCATCCCATAAGTCTGACGCGGAGTCGGCGGAGTCCTCTCGCGCGCCCTCCTGATCCACCAAGTTTGCCGGGCGACACCACCTCGGGCGCCAACAGTCAGCCGAGCTCGGCTGCCCCAGTGAGCCTTGACTGCCTCATGACCATGGTTACTCAGCAGGGATACGAGCGCCGGGCGGAATTGACCTTCTTAGTGAGGATCATGGCCTACGGGTTCACTTGCTCCGTGGAGCCTTCCGATCCCGCCCAGCGGCGAACGATCCTGCATACTATTTCAGCGGAGGAACTGTTGGATATCTTGAGTGGTCACTATGCTGCTCGTGATTACTTCGAGGTCATCGGGGGCCTCAGAGCTGACTTTCAGGACTCCAGAGCCGATAATCGCGCACTAACTTGGCGGTTGGACACCCTCGCTCTAGACAACAACTCAGCTATCGTCGGCACAGCTGCATGTGTCTCGATTGGAGGCTGCTGCCACACAGTCGGCGAATCACCTCACCTCACTGCGAAAAGCTGTAGCTCTGCGTGAAGCAAACCTCACTCGGACTGTCAAAGCTAAGCAAGACAAGGTTGGATGCGCTGAGTCAGGATCGGCTCCACCATCAGCGCGCTGTGAATCGAGACGCTGAGATCGCGACTCTCCTCCAGACCATCACCGAGAAGGACGCAGCGTATATGACTCTTCAGGGCATTGCTTCTAAACATTTTGAGCAGCTGCAGGAGTCACTGCAACTGTACAGCTCGACCGGTAATCAACCATTACGGCACGCTCAGTTGGTGATGTCCTCACATGGCTACTGCCGCTGGCGCCGGGCTGGGCGTTCCTAGAATCGGAACGTCCGACCTTCGTCTGAACGCTCGGCTGTGTCGTATCATGGAGTCTCGCTTCACCAAGTTACTCAGCATCTCTGATGGCGACTCTCGACAGGAAGATATGATAGTCCATCCTCGTCTGAGCGCCACAGCAATGCTTCCGGTTTCTGCTGCTGTACCGGACGTTGCTCCCAGTGTACCAATACAGAGCTCCGCGTCTTTAGAGGTTCCGGCTTCTTATATGACTCCATCGGTGAGCTCGGCTGCGGTTCTTGCAAGCCCAGCGATGGCTGTGAGTCAACTCACGCCGACGCTCGCTCAGCTTCGACGTTCTCCGATAGCCGACTTGACACCTACGCAACGGCTTCGGCGTTATGCGAACCCAACGTCTCCCACTGCTGCTGGCCCTCGTCACTGTTCGCCGGCGCCGCCTCAGTCTCAGCCGTACGCTTGTCTACTTCCAGGGGAATACGGACACGACGCCGTCAGTGCTCTCTTGCGCTCAAGTTTTCTTCAGGTGACCGTGTCCAACAAAGGGGGGCCCCGCTCCGGTAAGTCTCGACGCTGAAATCGGCGGAAGAAGGTTCGCCATCTTAAGTTGAGCTCTCCTACACAGCTAGACGATTCCACTCGCTCGGAAGGCGAGCATAATGCTTCGATCGAGGTTGAGTACGAGTTTGACATGCCTAAGCCTCCCACAACACAGTTCCTGCATCCAGTTCGTTGACTCTCGCAGGGCCTCCGCCTTCTGGTAATCTGTTGACGTCGTCAGTCACGGCTACTCAACCATCGTCAAAAGCTTCTTTTAATGTCACGGCTTCACTGCGACTCCGTAATGGTCGATCTTCTTTCGGATCCGCCAAGTCCGCGGTGGACCGAGTGCCGAGCCCGACCTTAGGTGGATTGGCTGTTCGACCTGTCACGGTTGCGAGGGGTTGCACGCATGTCTCAAAGTCTCCTAACTCCGCCGAGCTACTCCAGTCGAGCGCTCCTTCCAGCGTCGCATCAACGGCGGCTGTGAATACCTGGTTGTCCTCTAGTTCTCGGCCATCTCACGTTTCGGCTGAGGTCGCTCCGTCCCGAGGTATTAGCGTGTCTGCCACACCGACTGACCTTGTGACTTCGGCTGCATGTGTTCCCAGAACGTATGCTCCTGCAAGCTCGGCCGCGCTGACGTCTCTTTCTGAAGGTCCTATTCGAAGGTCTGCTGCGACCGCCCGCACTGTGACGGTCCAGCTGCTCTAAGACCTTGACGCTTCTGACGACGAGGTCTTAGGACCTGGTGATGGTTCTGCACCGTCCGTCGGCTCGGCGAGTCTTGTAGCTAGGTCACTCTCGAATTCCATTCTCTGTCGGATAACTCAGTGGGTAGCCGTTCAGGTTCTGAGTTGGCGGAAGAGGATGTTCATCCTTCTGCCAAGAAGAGAAGTCTTCTAGCAGAAATCTTTGGCTCCGACGATGAGATGAGTGATGCATCTTCGCCGCCGCGTTATCGCCACACTACGCGGCATTCATAATTGGCTCTGATGACGGAGCGATATCTTCCACCCCAGCGTCAACTTCGGGGAAACGCCATCACCGCAAGCGTCGTGCCTCATCGAGTCCTACTGGTCGCTAGTCGAAGAAGTCCAAGACAAATCACAAGAAGCACAAGAAGCACCGACACCACAAGCATCGACAGTCAGTGCAAACACCCGACGTGGCTCTGGCTCAATCTCCGTTGGATGCTTCTTCGCCGAGTGCGGCCCTTGTAGTATCCGCTCCATCTCAGCCGAGTTCGACTGTGTCTCGCATCCTACGACTAGCTCCAGCTATGCTGCCACGCGCTCTCACTCTCCCATTGGCGATGTTGCGGATCCGGGCTTCGCAAGCGGTCCCTAAGGATTCCCGCTTGACTCTTCACATGGTTCAACTCCACGAAGGGCAGTTTATGCATTTCTGCTCCACACGTTGTTGATGCACGCTACTGGACACATTGAGCAGTTGGAACTCGTCGGTGGTCGAAGTCGTGTACCGCCTACACCGTGCTCTCTTGAAGAAATACGAGCTATCATCGCGGTCTTCGATCCAAGCATCCTTGTTAGCGTCTTCGGGGGATGCTTCCCGAGCTCCCCTTCTTCTTTTCTCCGTCGGTTCTGGAGGAAGATTGGCGGTGCCTGGCTTCGCAGAATTGACCTCGTACCTTGATGCAGGCTCTTGGAGATATGTGGGTGAAGCTTCGTGGCGACAGTCCTGTGGGCTCGGCGGGGCAGTCTGTCACTACGGATGAACAAAGGACACGTTTCTTCTTTGCCCTCTTCGAGCGTCACCACTGGATCGTCGAGTGAAGCGTGTTGATGGGGCTCCACCCTGACTTGAATTCAGCGACCACAACTGCTCAGCGCGCGGAAGTGTACGAGCCTTGGCTGGTGTACAAACTCGAGCGCAAGCGCCGTAGTGACACGCCACGGTCATTGGTTGTCGCTGTCTACGACCAGCCCTACTCGGCGGTTCCACAGAAGCTCGGCGGCAAACCTGCTCCTCTTGTGGATGCTGAGGTATACTTCATTGATACCTGTGCGACTACTGCATTGATTGAGGCGATATCCATTCTAAGGATACGCTGGTGTGTCTTCCATCAGAAAACTTCTCCGTGATTATGGCGCCAGCACGAGACCAACCTATCGTGGGTCCCGGTCAGCAGTGATTGGTTTCAGTGTGCGCACGACGTGGATCTAGCCGAGCCCTGGCGAGCTTGGTGGCTGATGGATCTAGCTGTTCACCCGTTCAATACGTGCTTTCGTGCTCGGAATGCGGACTTCTTGGTTTTCGCTCCGCGCGGTATGGACCCCCAGGCTGTTGATGATGCTATCGAAGAAGACTTTGACTTGGCTGAACAAGCGCCTCCACACTTCTCCCAGGGTGCTTCGCCTCGGTTAAATCGCCAAGGCATTCACATCTTCGCGGGCTCTTCCGTGGGTGAGCTCGGTTTGGAGATCGAAGGCGCGTCCGATGACGACTCGGCGGACGATGGGTTGCGTCCTCCCAGCCTCCGCGGCGTGTCCCCGAGTGTGTCTCTGTTCGGCACCCCTCTTCCAGGTGGGGCAGATCTGCGTCACCCTACGTCAGCTGAGCCGTGTTCTCGTGCACAGGTACCAACTCCGGCTACCTCACCGTCAGTCGCCTTGACGAGCTTGGCGATGATACTCCTCGCTACGGCTGCAGATGTTGCATCTCCTCCATCGGTTTCGCAAGGAGCCATGTCAGCACCGATTCCGCCGCAACTTCCCCAATCGTCGAGCCCGTCGAATTACCCACAATTGCTCCGTCGAATTCACCTTTTTTGGAATCTGGATCGCCTTCTTTGTAGATTTTCGACTAAGCGTCACCGTAGGTATCGCTCATGACTCCATTTCGTAAGTTATTCAATCTATGCAATTTCGACACAGTAGCAATTCATCTCAGCTCGTATGTGTCGTCCGCCAAGCTGGTGTAACATTTGGTGCGATAACCGTTAATCCTCATCTGCAACTTACATCATTTGCGGACACTTTTCACTCTTCTTCTGTCGTAGATAGTCAAACAGGAGACCTCCACACGACAAGCTCGGCAGTGGCTCCCACGTTGGCTCGTCGAGCCCGACCCACTTAATCTTACACTTCGGCTGGGACCGTGACGTACTCGTGGGTAGTGGTATGTGACGGGGTCACACAGCACCTTGCGCTAGAGGAAGTTATCTTCCGAGAGTATACAAACTCTCAGTGAACGGCGGTTCACAGGTCCCCTCTCTATTCAAAAGAGAGCGAAGTGACCTAAATAAGGTAGATTGTAAACTGAGTATATTTATAGGTAGATTAAGTTTGGGTTTAATACAAACTATAGGTCACCTATAGAAATGCAATGTCGTTGACCAATGGTTGGCTTTGAACGACCTTGGTACTTTGTACCAAATATCTCGGAGTATGACGTGTCATACTCCTGAAGTGTGAAGTGTCACACTTCATGTAACCAGGGCACTCTTAGGGCTACGCACCCCGTTATATCCCCCCACTTAGGTACGGTTTACCGACCAATCAGAATGAAGAGGTGTTCGTCACAAACTTTCATTCTCAAAATCGAAAACCATCGACTTGGCCGCGCGAGCGCGGCGGAGGCTCACTTCACAGTTAGAGCCTCGAGCAGCAACCTGTGCGCTCTTCGTCTAGGTCTCCAATTCGACCGTTACCATGCCTAGTGGCACAGCAAAGGGCGGTGCTAAGACACGCTCCAAGGCTGCGGCCGGTAAGGCGCAAGCCAAGAGCACTAAGCCTCATGGCAAAGGCTCGGCACTCAAGGAGGCTACTCAGGTGGCCTCCGAGGCGATCGGTTCCTCGGATGACGCGGCTGTGGGCAAGCGAGCAAGCAAGCGCCGCAGTCCGTCGCTCTCAGCCTCAAACAATCGTCCGAACCCTCGGTTCGTGGAACGTGAGTTCAGCTCTGGCAGTGAGGACGAAGCCGAGTCCGAAAGCACGCACGATGCTCCTGCGGGGTCTGTGGGAGGGCACAGCCCAGTGCCCAGTGAGCACAAGGATGACAGCGCTCAGTCACTCGCTAGTGATCAAGGTGATCACAGCCCCAGGACGTCTGTGCGCTCTGAGAGTCCGGCCGTCAAGGATAAGGGCGCTCCCAAAGCCGGTGGCGATGACGAAGAGAATCCTCGCAAACGTCTCTCGCTTGCCGAGGGTCTTGCGCGGGCTAAGGCCTCTAAAGCCGAAGGCGCCAAGCCCTCAAAGAAGCGTACAGCCTCTAAGTCTCCACTCCGCGAGGAGAAGGAGACTCAACACTCCTATCAGAGCATCTTCGACTCCTCGGATGAAGAGGAGGAGAAAATGGGAGAAGAGGAGGAGGAGGGTGCTATCGCTGAGCCCCGAGAGGTCTCGAATGACCTCGACCAGCAGCAGGAGACGTTCCAAGCTGCCCAGCGTGTGCGTGGGGGGTTAGGTGGTGGCACCCGTCAGCCAGGGAGCTGCCATCAACTCAAGAGGGTATTGGTCTCCCGAGGAGAGCTCTGGGGCTGACCTCTTCTTAGAGCTTCTCGTCGCTCCTCGTGGCCTTGTGGGCGGTCCCACTTCTAGGGGCATCTACGATGCCCTTGTTCAGAAAGAACAGTTGTTCGTTGACAACTTGGAGGCTGCTCGGTGTGTGCTTCTCGCGCCACACCGCATCCCTCTTAAGGACTTCACGACTTGTCGTAAGAAGCCCAAGACCCGAGGTGGTCTCTATCCTCTTTGGAAATACCCCTGGGTTATGCCCGAGAACTGTCCCACGTGGGGTTTTTGTGAGGACATGCTCTGGGCATGGGTGGAGTCTCTAAAGTACTCACCCACGGAGTTACGGGAACTCCATGAAGATCAGCTGCTGTCCCGCATCCTGAACCAGCGTGATGTTCGTGTGAGGTTTACCCACTTGATCAGCAAGCGCATACTGCCAAGGGACATCCCGAAGCGCGCGGCTTCCAGCGCTCACGATGACACGGGTACGGAATGTATTCATCGTCCGTACCCCGTTCGGGCAAAAATCCCCGGACTACTTATGAAGCCACCGCCGCTTCTGTTCCCAGATTGGGACAGCCTTCGGGCAGTCAATCAGGAGCCGTTCAATCGGCTCCCACGAGTTCTCGGAGTGGGCATAACCCCTCCACTTTACGAGGAGCTGTTGCGTACCGCGACGCCGTTGCTCCTGGAGGATCCGCTCCACGTGGAAGTGGACTTCTCCGCTCCGGTCAAGCAGGGGCGGAGGTGCCCTCGTACAAGTACGAGTACTCGGCGCCTCCGAAAGCCACTCTCGTCCGAGCGCTCCAAGTGCGGGTCCGACACAGGGCCCTGAGGTTGACCGCCTCCGTCAACGTGCTTGAGATTGCACTTGCCCTTGGAACTGGCGGTGATGCTGCCGCCCAGGTCGGGAATCAGGGCGAGCTCGCTCGTCTTGCGGGCCGCCTGGACCTGTTGGAGCGAGAGGTTGCGAGCCTGCATCTGCGGGTGGATCGCCGGGCCTCTTCTTCCGATCTGGACGAGGCCTTTTGCATGATCCGACGGATCGAGGCTTTGTTGCCACGTCCGGAGCCGCCTGCGGCACACTGCCAGACGTACGCGTATGGTGCGTACCCGGCGTACTCAGCGTACTCGGCGTATGGCTCCGGGGTCCGGGGTCCGTTCGTACGGAGCCCCTCCGGCGTACGGACTTGACCGCAGCCTTGCCGTTCCGACCGAGGCTTGGGTGCCTGCTCTGACGCCCTCGTCGACGTCTGTGACCGGCCCTCGCTTCGAGGAGCTGGGTCAAGGGGGGTCTGCGAGTCAGCAACCCCCTGCGGGTTAAAGTACCGCTTAAGACGTCCAACATAGAACGTCGGGTGCGTCGTCATTGACGTTGGCAGGTCGATGGTGTACGACGCACCATGTCTAACCAGGACTGCAAATGGTCCGATGAAGCGGTGCTTTAGCTTGTTGCTGCCGACAGAGCTGACAGTGTCAAGAGGTAGGCTCCTCGTGTCTAGCAACACTAAGTCACCAATCTCAAATATACTTAAGTTTCCTCTTCCTTGTTTGTCCAAGTACTCCTTTTGTTTATCTTGGGCCGCTGCCATGGCATCGCGGACCCTGCTGACAATGTTCAGCTTGGTATCCATAAAGGATTCCACCTGTTTCCGCAGCGAAACTGGTCTCACATCCGAGACCTGGGAGGAAAGGGCTTTCCGAGCCTCTCCCCCACTTAGAATAGAGGCGTCAGTATCTCCCCGAAGAGTGAGAGGCACTCTGGGGTGCCGGAAGCTGTTCAAGTGGAAAGGCGTGAACCCCGTGGACGCGTGCATCGCGTTATTGAGCGCAAACGCAGCAACTGGAAGCTGCGTCGACCACGTACGTGGTGCTGCCGCGCACTCACTGCGCAGAGTGTCCTCGAGCACTCGATTGACGCGCTCTGTCTGGCCGTCTGTCTGCGGATGGTCCGCAGTGGACATCTGCAGACGAGTTCCCAGTAAAGGGAAAAGCGTTTTTAAAACGCAGCAGTGAACCGCGGGTCTCGGTCCGAGACAATCGTCTCCGGGAGACTGTGATAGCGGAACACGCCATCGACAAACAACCTTGCGGTTTGTTCGCCCGTAATCGTGACGGGAACCGGAGCAAGATGTACCATCTTGCTCAGCCGACACACGAGCACCAAAATTTCGGTGTTGCCGTGTCCGTCGGCGGGAAGCCCAAAGATGAAGTCAAGACTCATCGACTTTCAACAGTCAGTCGGTACGAACAGGCTCTGTAGTGGAGCCGAAGAGTGCCCTGCAGGTTTGGCCCGCTGACATGTTTCGCATGTCTTAACGTACCAGGCGACCCACTTGTACATGTGGTCCACCAGAAGGACTGATGGACCGACAGAAAGGTCTTCTCGCGGCCCAAGTGGTCGCTGGAGGGCGCGTCGTGCGCCTCTGCGAGGATATCGAACTTCAGATCCTCGTCGTGGGGTACGACCACCCGTGGAGGATCAGTAAGCTCCACCCGATAATAGAGAAGTCCATCTTTCAACTCATATCGGTGGAGCCGTGAGCGCTGTCGTGACGAGAGCCAGTCGGACTTCGCACTCGTTCCTGCCATAAGGAACTTGACGATAGGCGCGACAGCCTTATCGTCCCGATACGCCATGCGTATTCGATCATATAGATCCGTTGTCACCCGCGTGATGTGGGCCAGCTCATAGTCAGGACGCCGAGAGAGGGCGTCCGCAAGCACGTTGAGCTTGCCCGTCTTGTATTCGACGCGCAAGTTGTATTCCGCGAAGAAGAACAGCCACCTCGCCATCCTTTGGGAGAGGTGAGGCGAGTTAGTCACCGTCCTCAAGGACGCGTGGTCTGTGTAGATCACAAAGGGCCTAGAGCCCAGAAGGTGAACACGAAACTTTACAAGGGCATATTTCATTGCCAGGAGCTCCTTGTCGTGCACAGGGTAATTTCGTTCGGCGGCTTTGAGCTGCCTGGACTGGAACGAGACGACTCGTTCATGTCCAGCCGTGTCGGCCTGCAGCAATGCACATCCGATGGCGTAATCGGAGGCATCGCAGACGACGCTAAACGGCTTCGTCTCGTCCGGCAGGGCCAGGACAGGGGTCTCTTGGAGACTGGCCTTGATGCTGTCAAAAGCATCCTGGTGCTCTTGCTCCCAGCGCCAGTCGACGTCCTTCTGAAGGAGGCGGACAAGGGCTTAGCGAAGCCCGCGTACCCTGCGCTGTACTTGTGAAGGTAGTTGGCCAAGCCCAACCACTTACGAAGATCCTTTTGGGATCGGGGCGTCGGCCATGCTGCTATGGCCTTGACCTTGTCTGGGTCAGCCCGAACGCCCACGTTGCTTACGAAGCAACCGAGAACTTTAATCTCTGGTGACGCAAAAACGCACTTGTCGATGTTGGCGTAGAG
Organism: Phytophthora infestans T30-4; assembly: GCF_000142945.1. Taxonomy (NCBI): domain Eukaryota; phylum Oomycota; class Peronosporomycetes; order Peronosporales; family Peronosporaceae; genus Phytophthora; species Phytophthora infestans. The sequence goes on along the minus strand of NW_003303716.1, from coordinate 466,577 downwards.
CTTGTTCGCTCGCATTACGTCCAACACTCGACGGAGGTGTTCTAGATGCACCTCCATGGCCGTATTGCCCCCCTCGGCACGACTATGGACGGAGATGTCGTCGAAAACGTCTGTACGAAGGTACGCAAAGGGCGGAACAATTGCATCACCAGGCGATTGAACGTCGCCAGGGCGTTAGACAAGCCCTGCGGCATGACGAGCCACTCCCAAAGCATGCCGCTTGGAGTGCTTACCGCGGTGAGCGGGATGTCACTCTCTCGCATCAGGATTTGGTAGTATCCGTCTACCAAATCCAGCGCACTGTACAGTACGCTCCCGGCCATGTTGTTCAACAACACATCCTTTCGTGGGATCGGTGTTTGGGCCGGCACCGTTGCGTTGTTCAGCTTGTTATAAGCGTGAACCAGACGCCACTTTCCGTTCGGCTTCCGAACGCAGAAAGTCGGCGTCGAGTGCAGGAATTTCAACTCCCGCACCATGCCTGCCTTCGCTTTCGCGGCGAAGAAGGCATCAATGAAATCGCACTGTTCGCGCGGGAGAGGCCATTGCCTCGTGACACAATACTTTGTGCCGTGCACGAGATCAATCTCGTGCCGTACGCCTCGATCCGGTGGAAGTTGGGTCGGTGGGTGTTTGTTCACCACGTCCGCATACTCCGTCACCAAAGGATACACCGGATCCTTGGGGTTCTTAAGGATCTCAGAATCCAAGCGCGGCTGACACTGCTTGTTCAGGTCTTACAGGACGTTCTCGTCCAAGACAGAGGAAGATTTCAGCTCCTCCCGAGTGGTCTCAGGTCTCATGAGTACCATCTCAGCAATCTCTCCAGTCTTGAGGTTGGTCAGGAAAGACTCAGCCGTCATTTCCTCGAGGTTCAGTATCTCTGCAACCTCTGGCAACGGTTCCAAGTGAACACCCGCTGCCTTGACGGGTAAACCGGTCTCGCCATCGAAGATGTGATAGCACTTTTCCACCGGCCTTGTCGGAGGAGCCCGGGCCCTGGACTTCGAGTCGCTAGAAGCGACGTCAATCGGAACGAAGTTCGTATCCGACTTGAGGCGCGGCGGCGTCGTTGACGGCGGCGTGACGTCCAGCTTTGCTGCCCACGCCTAGGGATGTCGGCGCTACGACATCCGAGGCACTCGTGGCCTCGTGTGGTACCGTGGTACCCACACAGGAAGCGTGTTCGACGCCTTCCTCTTCAGTTAAGGTCTTGGCGACCGCGTGTGGCACTCGTTACCCACACAGGAAGCGTATCTGACGTCTTCCTCTTCCGTTAAGGTCTGGGCGACCGTGAGTGGAACTCTGTTACCCACCCTGAACACGCTGTTCTCAGTGTTCGTGACAGCTGCAGCTGTCTGCGGAACTAAGCTACCCGCCTGTGGACCTAAGTTACCCACTTGGCCAGCGCCTCTTCTGGGCGCTGCCACCATCAAAGCATCCTTGGAGCCGTCATATACGTCGACGACTCCCAAGCACCCGCCGAACGCTTTCGTACCCTGGCAACCCTTGCGGGCGCCCCGGGCCCTGACAGAGGTGGGAGTATGACTCACCAATGCTCTGTCGGACTGCGCAGGGAGGCTGGCACCGATTGCCTTGCCTCGCCAGTCGATCCAGGGCTCGTGCTTCTCAAGCCAGGGCATGCCCAGGATCATATCATATGGATCCATATCGAGAACAGTGAGCTGTTCGAGGCTGTCAAAGTCTTCAAACTTGACGGCCAGATCCACTTGAACATTGGGGACGGTGGCGACCTTCCCGTCGGCCAGTCGCACTGACATCATCCCGTTGCCCTTGCTTTCTCTCAAAGCATCGGACAACTTCTTGCTGTTACGAGCAACTATATGGCGGCGTGCGAAGTTCTTCGACGCCCCAGAATCGATCAAGGTTCTAAAGGGATGATCGTATCCCCGTACACGACCGTGTAGTACGGGCAACCCGCCGCTGCTCTTCGCCGATTCGTGAGTGCGAAGACTCCCCGGGGCTAAGTCCCCGTGGACGTGCCACCCGCGTACCCATCACGAAGACTTATTTCTTTCCCAGTAGGGCGCCCCGCCCCTACTGGTTTCCGGCGTTCCCCTGTCCCCGGGATCCTGGCTTCAGCTGCCAGCGACCTTTGAGGACGGGCTTGGGGAAGGACCGTCTGCGGAGTCTTTCCGCGGGACAGCCGCGCTTAAAGTGGCGCATCTTCCCGCAGCGAAGCAGCGGATGTCACGCTGTTCGGTGGACCCGAGTTGCATGGGAGCTGGTCCGTTGGGGCTTGTTCGACCGGGAGCCGACAAGGAACGCTCAGGCCATGCTGAGGCCGGTGTACGCGCCTGGCGATGGTTGTACCCTTCTTGAAGAGCCACTTGAATCGCCTCTTAAAGGGTGCTTGACTGCACCCGAAACAGCTGAGTGCACGCGGGGCCCACTCGAAGGCCGTCCATGAACACAGTCATCTTGATGTGTTCGTTGAGTGGGTTTCCCACTAGGGACGCCGTGAGCTTCCATATCTCTTGCACATACTCGTGCAGTTCGCGCCTCCCTTGTTTACACGAGAGAAAGCGCGAACGCTGGCGGTACTCGTGGTTCGCCGGGAGGAACGCGGCTCGGAGCTGCTCGCACAGCTGAGCCCAGGATGTGAAACATCCAGGGGACGTTGCTTCCCGTGTGTACACCCAACTCTTAGCACGGCCGCTAAGGTCGGAGAGTGCAAAAGCAACACGCAGTTGCTCGGTCGAGATCAGATCCGCGTCCATCGCGAGCTCTACTTCTCGGACCCAGAAGTGAAGGTTCTCGTCTTCCTTCCCTTCATACGGCTTAACCTTCAGCCGTATTGGCTTCGGGTGAGGCGGATTTGCTTCCGCCGCCGGAGCCTGCAGGTTCTCCCGCACATGCGCGATGAGGCCCTGCTCGTACGCGTCGAACGCATTGACGCGCTCGAGCTGCTCAGCCGGTGTTGACACCACCAGGCTCTGCAGGGCCTCCATCCCGAAGATGCCTGAACCGACTCGAACTGAGAGTCGTTCATATGGGAGAAATCGTTCCTATCCATGGCAACGAACTTCGGAGAGGTTCAGGTAGTCTACCCGCGGTGGCGTGGATTGACTACGAGTGCTACCAAGTGTGACGGGGTCACACAGCACCTTGCGCTAGAGGAAGTTATCTTCCGAGGGTATACAAACTCATAGTGAACGGCAGTTCACAGGTCCCCTCTTTATTCGAAAGGTAGATTGTAAACTGAGTATAGTTATAGGAAGATTAAGTTTAGGTTTAATACAAACTATAAGTCACCAATAGAAATTCAATGTCGTTGACCAATGGTTGGCTTTGAACGACCTTGGTACTTTGTACCAAATATCCCGGAGTATGACGTGTTATACTCCTGAAGTGTGAAGTGTCACACTTTATGTAACCAGGGTACACTTAGGGCTACGTACCTCGTTACATCGGTCTAACCAGACTTGCAATTTACTGCGTATGTGGATGCTTGGAAACCGTCTAAAAAGGATATACAGAGTGTGGCTTACGCAGACGCGGATTAAAGGAACGAGAAAGACAACCGTCGTTCTGTGACTGGATTTGTGCTTCAAATGGAAGGTCGCACGATTGCGTTTGCGAGTCACAAGTAGCACCTGATAGCTGCTGCCACGTGCTCCTCTGAATTTGCTGCGGCATCGGAGTGTTCCAATTTGATAATGTGAACTCACAATCTGTGCAGCGAGCTTGGTTTGCGCCATAAGAAGACAATTCTTTACGATGACAATCAAGCTGCAATCGCAGTTATCTCGACGAAGACCTGCAATTAAAAAGTGAAAATCATCTTAAACATCTACTGCAGCAACCTGTCTGTCCGTCACACTAAATTGTCGTGCCTGTCACGCTTTTCCGGACAAATCATCGGACAAAATTAAGGAAAATAACATACATGATTGGTAAATAAACTGGATTTAATGACGATTGCTCAACCATGAAACAGCCGGTTTTTATAAATCTGAATTCGTTTATTCGCCACTAGATTTTTCTCAGAAGCACCACAATTTTATTTTTGCGAGCCCACAATTTATTTACCGCACCACAAACACATTATTGCGAGTACATGTTTAATGCATTTCGAATAGACAGCAGTGCGAGTCTGTCCGCCGTTTCTTGGACGACCATGCTTAATACTAGCACGATTACCGACAGAGAGCATTATCGTCGCTTTGCATTTTTACGTACGCAACAGCTGGAGATTACAAACGGACCACCATATCGTGTGTCAACGTAAATCTGGCACTTACACATATAGGTTTTATTAAAGGTCGGACCTCGATTTAATAATTTCATACTCTCATAATTGAATTACCTTTATGGTTCTTCGCCGCACACGTGATTTCGACTGCAACAGCTACCTCGACGTACGTCCGGTCCAACGTCCTCGGTACAGCTATCACGAAGAAATTGCAGACCTTCGCGCTACGCTGGACCGCGCTCGACATACGATTGCGTATCTTCGCTCTAGAGTTAACGCTCTCAAGCTGTTCGATTCGGACAGCGAGGACTACGAAGACAGCGATACCGACGACGACGATGAGCCTGAACCATGGTTCATCGAAGATTATGCCGAACCCAAAAGAAACGTTGACGAGTGTGTCATAGATTTAACTTCTGATACCGAATAATTCGGTCTAATCTTTGCCCTTTTCCTCTTAAATGAAATAAATATTTGCCCTTTTCCTCTTAAATGGAATAAATTAGCTTTGCTCTCATCTTACTGTCTACTTTATTAATTAATTAATTATTTATTTATCTTTATTATTTTATTAAAGGATCGAGCGGGTTCCTTTCTTAGCGGCCGGATTCTTCAAGCTATCGAAACACTTGCGCATACGCCGGTGTGTCACGTTTAACGTTAGGGGGCAACAATGGTCATTTGAGTTCTCAGTGTCGACTCCCAGTTCTAATTTTGCCTTCGACCCCATGGTCAGCCAAGAGGAATGGAGAGCTTTGGAAGCGAGGTACGCTACGCCGCCGGCCGTAGAGGATCGTCCGGTCCGCGTACGCAGAGTCACCAATAGGAGGCAAGCGCGGAGTCGGCTAAATCGCCGTCAAGTCGCCCGTGCGCTTCAAGCTGCCGCTGATTCGGCTACGGACGTATCTGTTACTCAAGCTGAGCGAGCTGTGCTGGGTCGCCGGTACGCTTCGCCCCTAAATTCGGAGGAGAGCCCTGTCAGGCGTCACCGCTTGCAGAACCGCTCTCGAGCTGAGCGTCGCGTCGACGTTGCTGCTGCACATCGAAGGGAACGGCTAAACATCATTAATGTGAACCGGGAAGCTCTCCTCCCCGAGGCTCCTGATCCGTTCGATACTGGAATTGGCCGTCTAACAATCGAGCCACTTCAGCTGCACAACAATGCTGCAAATACCACCGTAGGTGTGGGGACATCTGAAACTCTACACATCCCCCAGCCGGCAGGTGGTACCGGACGGGTCAGGTGACGTCAAACAAGGGCTGAGATTGAGGAATCTATGCGCGTAAATGAGCATGTAAACAGGGCGCCAAACGGTGTGGAAGATTCGGAGTCTAAGCGCCGGCGTTTGGCGAGACTGAACCAACAGCGACTTCGACTCAACAAGGCCTTGGCGGATCTGCGTACGCACGAAGCTGAGGGAGAGACTGGCTCACTTGCTGCGGTCGCTGTTCAAAGAGTTACAAATACCGAGCGGCAGCGCACGCATCGTGCCAGCCTTTCCGATGAAGCTCGAGCAGCGGCAAGGGAACATAATTCAGAACTCCGTCGGGAAATCCGCGAGCACATTACGCAAGACGAAGCAGGTCATCTCCGTGAAATCGATCGTCAACGTCACGCTGATACCCGCTCGGCTCAAGCCATTGAAGTGCAAGAGGCGGCGAAGGAGGCGGCACGAATTCGACGGAAATGTGTGCGCAGGGGGCATGCACTTTGTAACCACGACGTATTCGATAAATCTCGGGTCTCAGGGAAGAACGTTTCAGATGGCCGACACCAGCTTCCTGGGATCTATCCGTGTGGTTGGTGTGGAGCCTGGAAATGACCAGGTGAATCTCAAATGTCGTGTTGCCTCGCAAGCAGAGTACGACTACGGGCTTTGAAGCGAGTGCCTCCTGTGCTTCTACAGTACTATGGGGATCGCGAGTTCAGGAAGTATATTCGGGCGTACAATCAAGTTTTTGTTTTTACCTCTATCGGGGTTACTCGCAGTGATTGCCGTGGGGTTCAAGGCGTTAGAGAAGATACTTCGGTGCAAGGACAGCGAGGGATGTACACCTACAAAGTCCAAGGGGCTATGGGCCATTACTTGGGTTCTCTGTTACCTCGCATGGACCACAGATCCGGTCAGTTTTTTCCTGCTAAGTTTGCGCAGATCTACATCGTAGATGATGATTTAACCTCTTCAAACCGGCTGATTTTTCCTTTCCTTAAATTGCATATGCAAGATAGTTTGACTTGGTGTTTGTATACTTTTACTTGTTACAGAGATGGTCGACGAACCAAACGTTGAAATAACCGGTGCAAACTGCATATTAACGTGGATACACGGCTGCAAGGTTAGGTTCTAAACTGCATTATTCATTCCATTTCCGTAACATAGATGCTGACTTCCGGTCGTCTTGTAGTACAGCGATAGGCGGGTGCAGAAACTATTGCAATTTTAGAGATATTTGAATGTCAAATTTTAGAAACTGTCCAATTGCGTACATATATTGAAGTTTTCCCATCCAAGTGGCGAGCAATCAAAAGTTCAGTTTTTATGGCTCATACAAATATGAAGCCTATAATATAATCTGAGCATGAGCTTCCGGCTCTGGCCTCACGGACTGCATAGTAAGCAAAATGAATCGACGGCTGCACTTTATTCTCAACCTGCAAGAGATATAGAAAGACAATTTTCACTGCAGCCATTACTTCGCAAAGACACAAATACTGATAATAAAATGCATATTCACCCTTTGGTATCCTGCATATGCATGATACTTAATCAGCAGCATCTCTCAGTATTTTGCGTGATCCACCACCTTTCGTTGGAGTTGCTGGGCGCATACGGATGCGGCGATCTTGGTTCGAAGGTCACAGCTTTCCTTCACTCCATTCCTTGTGCCACACGTCAAAGCAGGTTGTCAAGACTCCGCGAATCACATGCCTCGGGCGCATACACAGGTAGATAGGCGCATTACCATCGCACTCGGAGCAGTAGTACGCCGTCGTGTGGGGCTTCGCGCCCTGCATCAGAGAGCAAACTTTACACGCACGCTGACGCCGCTTCGGCTGCGTATCTCGGTTCCTCCATTCATCCATCAACTGTGCTACATGAGTAGAAGCGTGCCCCGCCACACCAGAACCCGACGTACCGGCGATCTGCTCCCTCTCACAAATCGTGTTTCCGTCGAACATGTCCACTTCTTGGAGCTGGGTGAGCTGTAAGTGGAGGCGCTTCATGAATTTAACGTGCGTCAACGGCTTTGAAGTCTTGTGCTTGTGGTAGGCCTTGTGTACAATGTAGCTGTTCACTATAGCGATATCAATAAGCCCCAGCACGAGGCTCTTGTAATACTTCCGAAAAGTCACAGCCCGCTGGAGGGAGTATCTTTGCAATCGGAGCTGGTCATGTACGTCGACACCCCCCATAAACTGATGGTAGTCCTTGATAACACGGGGGGCGACGACCTCGTGGTGTTCACCAGCTTTGTCTTTCCGAACGACGCTATCCAAATCCACACTTCCACCCGTAGCTAAGAAGTGCACAGGTTTTGAATCCACCCAGCAAATTGCGCGTAGGCCAGGTACTTTAGAAGATTCCACAATCTTACACGTCCCCCGATCCACATCTCGTGGCCGTGTTTTCATCTTACAAATGATCTCCTGGCAGTACCCAACGCGATTTGTCATTAAAGTGCCCACACAATAGTACCCCATCAGTAGTAGCTGAAGCAGGAGAGCAACCGAGGTGTAGAAGCGATCGATGACAACCAGTCTCTTTGCGGGCAACGGAGCGTCACCGAACACTTCGCGGAGGTTTCGAACGACGGCGGCAGGGCCTTCCTTCTTGTCGAGTTGGGCAGCGTCGCTTGCATGATGTTTCTTGCCGCAGTATACTTCAAACCTGCATAATGCAGTTTAAACAGGAACATACTTTCATTAGTAAAGTGAATAATACAGGATAAGAAAATTTTAGAACAAAAAAAAACATCTGATGCAGTACGCCGTGTGTGCACTGCACAACATAAAGACCTTCGTTCCCCACTTGTGCGGTTTTGCTTTCATGTAGACGCGCATCTTGTTGAATCTGCTGCGGCTTGGAAGCATGGCTTCATCAAATGAAAGCTCTGCAGGTGGCACGTATCCTTCGCGAAACGTCCGCTGCAGCACTTCAACAACCTTGCGGATCTTCCAGGCTCGATCCGTGGTCGCTCTTGGGTCGTCGTTATCATTGAAGTGTAGATTTCTGCAGATATCCATGAATCGATCTCGTACCATCACAGAACTGAACGCTCCACTTGGAATCGCCCCCTCGTCGGTGGTTTTCCAGTGGTTTGCCAGCTTTTCTCGGTTTGGGCAAATTGTTCGCGCGATCAGTAGTCCCACGAAGCGACACAGCTCGTGTGGTTTGATTGGAGGAACTGCTTGAAGCTCTTGTAGCACATCGCGCCGTGTCTTCTTCTTCGTGGCAGGATTCGCTTGACAGCGTCGCTTGTGGCGCTTGTAGGCATCGTCAACACAGGCGTGGAGCATATCTCTTTGATACTTGTTTGAACAGACAGCAACGTGCTGCCACAATGCAACCGGCATGGAGTGAAAGAACAACGCCATAGGCGAGTCCCCACGATGCAGTACTTCAGGAGTGGGTCCGGAATAGCCTTGGTGAAGTCACGGGTAGCTACTAGCGCCTTCAACAGGAACGTAACGCGTCTGTAACTCCTCATACACATTCGGTTCTTGAATTGGGCCCCATCCAATAGTCGAAAACCCTCTCAGTGTTCTGTCCAGCAAGTTACCCGCCAACACAGCGTCGGTGCCTCCAAATCCATCCAGAAATTCTTTTGCCAGCGCAATATCCATCTCGTCTCGTTCAGGGTCCGGCTCCGATCCATCGGCCGCACTGGCATTTGATACCCAACCACTGCAATCAGACTGGGTATCTGTGACAACGTCGTCCCTTGCCGCTTCATCGCCAGATTCAAGTGCATCATAGTTGGGGTCTCTTCCGCCCGGGGCGTCCACATTCAACCGGTCAGTTGTTTCTGCAAGTATATCTTCGTAACACAAGCATAAGAAATCGTTATCATGAATAATCAGTATAAGGTATCATGAATATGCAGCATACGCACTGAATCGCATTGTAAGACATACCCGTTTCGTTGCTCTCTTCAACAGACTCAGCGCTGGAATACCCTTCGTCCCCCGATTCAACATTTTCTTCGTCACCTCCATGAGGACCTGGCAACACGATGGGGGGTTCGAGCGACGACTTGAGTAACGGGTTCAGCTACTGGCACTGGCGCTTTTTCTTCATCAGATATGGCGTCGTCAACTATAGTGCATTCACAAGCGTTAGACGGCATCAATATGCATGTGGTCGATGAAATATTCAGGATAGCGTACGGGCTTCTTCGGGCGGATGTACTGCATGAGCTAAGGCATAATGCTAGTTAGTTATCCTGCATATCCTGCATATCATATTATGAATATGCAACTGGTACTCACATGAGCGGCGACGTTTCTGCTTGTCCGTGGCAGGCGGCTTCGGCACTTTTCGAGTGCGCTTCACTTGCGTTTGTCGCGTCAAAGGCTGCTGAGTACCTGAAGAAGGTTGAAGTGGAGACGTGGGCTGGGTGGTGGCCGCTTGAGCGGGTGGTGATCTTGCTGTGACAGCAGGATCAGCAGGAGGTGCTGGTGGCGTCTGGAATGGTCCAGAACCGGTAGACGAAGGCTTTTTGGAAGCTGTAACATCATACAAACAATTGGTTAGACTGTGTAGCCAGCAATCGCCACCATCTCGCTTACCACCACTGTAGTACTCCAACAGCTCTTCTTCCCCAAGAAAAAAGTCGATGCCTTTTGTGCCGTTAACATGTCCGCCAGGGCGAACGTACTTCCATCTCGGATCTAAGTCCTTCGCTCGCGGTCTTACAGATGTCCATCCCTGGTTCTTCAGCTCCTTCCACGCCACACCAAACGGGATGTTTTGACTGCTCACGTACTTGCCTCGGACAGCAACCATTTCATGCAGAGAGCCTGGCTCCGTTCTTTTCCAGCGCGAATTCTCGAAGGAGTGGGTGGAGAGGGAGCGAAAAATTTATTTGTGGAAAATAATGTAAAACTCATGTTTACCACATAAACTTTTATATCTTATATTCAAATTTAGAGAAATATTATCTGTCTCGTCGCTTGTTATGTGTATCTTCTATGCTACCACACGTACAGAGAGCCTGCACTTGTAGGGTTCTTTTTTACTTAGATTTTGTATAGCCGAGGATTTGGAAAAAAGTAACTATACAAACTTTAAGTCATATTTGAGCTTAACCTGCATCATGCAGGTTAAGCATTTTTGAAAAGCTGCATATGCAGGCTCCCGGTTTGAAGGAGTTAAGGCAAAGAACGTTGCGACGAAAGGGTATTTTCGCGGAGCTCGACCATGAGAAGCTGACGACTCTAGAGCTAATGATGGCCACGTACAACCCATTTGCCAAGCAATACCTCAACCACGAAGAGAAAATCCGAAGAGATATGACAGAGGGAAACGACTACATCAACGTTGTGTACCATCTACATGCTGACAAGCGCAGAACGGGGACTACCAATCTACCTACTGTGAGCGAGGTTGGTGTTGTAATGGTCGAGGATGGAAACTTTAACAAGTATCGGGATCTACAGATGTACACCAAGCCGCACGGACTCTTGCGTATTTTCGAGACCAACCCAATGTATGATCCGCTACAGTATCCCTTGCTATTCCCGATGGAAGAGCACGGTTGGACACTTACTGATACCTACGCCAACGGACAAAGGTATCGAGATAAAACAAAGATGTCTCTGCGAGAGTTTGTTGCGTATCGACTATTTCCGAAAGGGGACGATGGGGCCGCTTTACACCACGGTGGTCGGCTCTTTCAGCAGTGGTGTGTCGACCAACGAGCGAAAGTGGAGCAGGAATTTTTGCGGTGGATTTCCAATAACCAACAGACACTACGGGCGGAGCTTTACACCGGCGTAGCAGACGCATATCTGGATGAGACTACCTTTTTTTTTTACATATCTTGATCATTTTGGCGGACGAAGACAAACCACGGACACGAGATATCATCGACAAAATGGTCTCTGCAGAGATTCCCGACGAAGTCAGCAACCCAGATCTTTATAAGACAATGATGACGTGCATGATGCATGGTCCATGTGGACACTTAAATCCCCAGTGCGCCTGTATGAAGGACGGCAAGTGCTCCAAAGGATTTCCAAAACCTTTGGCGGAGATTACACGAGCAAATGTTGATGGGTATCCGGTCTACAGGCGTCGCCGTCGGTCGGAGGGTGTGTTAAAATTTCGAGGTCGGGAGTATGACAACGCGACGGCAAACCAATGGGTTGTACCTTACAATCCGTACTTTTCGCAGAAGTACAACTGTCATATCAACGTGAAGATTTGTACGGCTATCACGGCTGTGAAGTATCTATACAAATATGTGTACAAGGGTTCCGATAAGGCAGTACTCACGGTTGAATCCGTGAGGGGGGATGGTGAGCAGATGGGCAGACCACGCGACAAGCCATATGAGGTGTTGCGGTATCTCAATGCACGGTACATATCTCCTGTTGAAGCTTGCATGCGGCTTCTTGACTTTACCGTTCAAGGAAAAAGTCATTCCGTCGAGCAGCTCACAGTGCATCTGGAACAGAGGCAGATGATTGCCTTTCAAACTAGCGACCGACCTGAGACCGTTCTCGCGAATGGCGAGCACACGATGCTTACTCGCTTCTTCAATTTGTGTGCCAGCGAGGCCCCGGAAAATCAAATCGCAAGAACAATGCTTTACCAGGAGGTACCGAAAAAACTCAGTTGGAAGGATAAGCAATGGACCCGTCGTACCAAATTTCAAGCATCGCTCGGAAGACTGATCCACGTGTCGATACGGGATGCTGAGCGGTTTTTTCTTCGCGTGATGCTGTGTCATCGCAGAGGTCCAACTTCATTCGAAGATTTAAGGACGGTAGGTGGCGTTGTTCACCCGAACTATGAGACGGCCGCCCTGCATGCCGGCTACCTTTAAAACGACGAGGAGTGGGTTGCGTGTATGACCGAGGCTGCCGCATATCAAATGCCCTACCAGCTTCGCCAGTTGTTTGCTACGCTTTTGGTGTACTCAATGCCAACCGATGTTCGCGGTTTGTGGAATACGTTCCACAAGGATTTGTCTGAGGACTTTCTACACAGATACCGCAACCTGCTCGATCCAGTTCGGGGTTCCGTTGTTATGTTCGAGACGCTGAAAAGTATTAACGACCTTTGGCGAGTTAGCGGGTACTCCGTTCAAGATTTTGATCTACCTCAACTCAGCGATCATCCAAGATTAGTACTCCAGTCTCTTCAGGAAAACTCACTCATTCGCCGCGAGTTAACAGGATACGACCGGGCTACGTTGGAGGAAATTGTGCGCGCTGGAAGTCAGCTCAATGCTGGGCAACAAGCAATCTATGGCCAAATCACTGCCGCAGGAAGCGATCCGGCGGTTGGCAAAAAGCTGTTCTACATTGACGGACCTGGGGGAACAGGAAAATCTACCTTACTTCGACACATACTGGCAAGGATGCGGCATGACGGCAAAATTGCTCTAGCAGTTGCGTCCAGCGGGATCGCGTCACTACTTCTTATGGGCAAGAGAACAGCACATTCCACCATCAAGATACCACTGAAGTTAGACAAGGACTCGACTTGCTCTATTTCCAAACGATCACATTTGCGAAAACTGATCGAGAAGGCGAGCTTGGTTATCTGGGATGAAGCACCGATGACCCATCGGCATGCATTTGAAGCCGTGGGTCGGACGCTACGAGACATCCTGAGCAACCTCCGCGAGCCTTTTGGGATTAAGGTGTTTGTTCTTTCTGGAGATTTCCGGCAAATTCTTCCGGCTGTAAAGAGAGGCACGCCTGCGGAAACAATTGATGCCTGTCTCAAGTCATCCGACCTTTGGCCTCATTTCCAACAAGTGCGGCTTTGGGAGAACATGCGCGTCCAAACAGCGGATAACCTGACAAGCGCTGACGATATTGCTCAATTTTCAGAGTTCTTGCTACGGGTCGGAGAAGGGAGACACGAAATCGACCGGGTCCTGGGCGGAGGGTTTTTGAAACTACCCCGTGATATGCTACTGGATAACCCTCCGGACGAGCCAGATGAAGATGCTGACATTGCGCCTGGTACAATTCCAAAAGGAATGGCCAAAATGATTGATGTCATGTATGCTGATGTGAACGATCCTGATGTCGCTACAGACGAGTGCTTCGCCAACCGTACAATCTTGACGACAACTAACGCATTGGTTTACCGCATCAACGAGGCGGTTTCGGGTCGACTTCAAACGACCGCGCATGAATACCTATCTGCTGACTCCGTCGAAGACGATGACGGAAGTGTCTTCGATCAAGAGTTTCTTCATTCCGTCAACATTAACGGAATCCCGCCCCACAGGCTCATACTCAAGAAAGGCATTCCCGTCATGATGATGAGAAATCTGAACCCGGATTTGGGGCTTTGTAGCGGTACGCGCCTGAGGATCGTTGACCTAAAGCCACACATCATTCACGCAACAATCATGACGGGGGAGCGGCGGGGTCAGCATGATCTAATTCTTTTTGTCAGCGACGATGATACTCGAGAGTTTCCGTTTCGCCTACGTCGAAAGCAGCTCCCTGTACAGCCAGCGTTTGCAATGACTATCAACCAGGCCCAAGGTCAAACCCTTATGAATCTAGGGCTATATCTTGCTACACCGTGTTTCTCACATGGCCAGCTGTACGTCGCCCTATCAAGGGTTACATCACGCCCGAATTTTCGAGCCCTCATTGAATATCCGGAACAGGAGGAGGAAGATGGAGTCTACACAAGCAATATCGTTTTCCGACAAATTTTTGACATGTAAGCACCTTTTTTTACATTTTACTTCGTTACATCATTAAAACAATTTAATTTAAAAAGTAAAACATTAGGCACCGGATTGGGAGCGAATTATAAAGGTATTTTTGATTTAGAAATCATTGTTTGTCCCACCCCTACTCCCCACCCCGCCGGAGCGAAGCGGAGGCGGAGGCGGAAAAAAATAAAGGGTGATTTAATAAAAACTACTGCCGCGTAGCGGCGGCGCTCGGTTAGTTGACCTCAAGTATCACAAGATTTGTAACTATGTTGAGCGTCAAGAGCTTGCGATCGAGTACTCCCGTCTGAGGGCATGGTGGTGGATATCTGAACGAAACCTCTCAACTCTAAGCAGCTCAAGAAGCTTAGAAAGCTTTTTTGAACGTGATGCCTTTATCTCCTAACAGAAAGTCTGAGCTCAAACTGAGTTTCGATGGAGTAAAGGCAAACGCAGCACAACAGTGATCAGATTGCGAAGTGGGAGTGTGATGAAGGTCGTGTTCAAGTCTCCACTGCTACTTGAGAAGACTATACGGCAAGTATACGCCTGTGGCGGTGTGAGGTAGTCCAGCGTTGTGCATACGGAACACGTCTGATAGTGTATAGTGAGAGCTGGCACCTTCGAGGTTTTTCCCTTAATCCCAATTCTGCTCAGAGGGAAATAAAGCGTTTCTTTCGGTTGGTCTCCTACCTACTAAGTGACACCATTTGACTGCGCATTGTGCTAAAAAGAGCGACGGTCAGTCGAAAACGGTTTATCTGTTTTGGCAAACCATTTTCGAAATGTAAACGGTCACTAACCATAAGGAATATGCGAGTCATTTTGCCAGAAAATGTCCCCTATTATTGAGTCATTTTTGCCAGAAAATGACTCGCATATCCCTTATGGTTAGTGACCGTTTACAT